>NC_088130.1:6289895-6647221 GCF_036370855.1 Dromaius novaehollandiae
AGAGAGGCAGGCCGCGCGACGGGGCGGGGGGGGGAGAGAGAGAGAGAGAGAGAGAGAGAGAGAGAGAGGCAGGCCATGCAACAGAGGCGGGGGAGGGGGGGAGAGAGAAAGAGAGAGAGGCAAGCCGCGCGACGGGGAGAGAGAGAGAGAGAGAGAGAGAGAGGCAGGCAGCGCGACGGAGGGGGGGAGAGAGGGGGGCAGGCCGTGCGACAGAGGGAGAGAGAGAGAGGCAGGCCGTGCGACAGAGGGAGAGAGAGAGAGGCAGGCCGTGCGACGGGGGGGGGAGAGAGAGAGAGAGGCAGGCCGTGCGACGGGGGGGGGAGAGAGAGAGAGGCAGGCCGTGCGACGGCGGGGGGAGAGAGAGAGAGAGAGAGAGGCAGGCCGTGCGACGGGGGGGGAGAGAGAGAGAGAGGCAGGCCTTGCGACGGAGAGAGAGAGAGGGAGGGGGGCAGGCCGTGCGATGGGGGGGGGGGGAGAGAGAGAGAGAGAGAGAGAGAGAGAGAGGCAGGCCGTGCAACGGGTTGGGGGGGAGAGGGGGAGAAAGAGGGGGGCAGGCCGTGTGACGGGGGGGGAGAGAGAGAGAGGGGCAGGCCGTGTGACGGGGGGAGAGAGAGAGAGAGGGGCAGGCCGTGCGACGGGGGGGGAGAGAGAGAGAGAGGCAGGCCACGCAACGGAGGGGGGGAGAGAGAGAGAGAGAGGCAGGCCACGCAGCAGGGGGGAAGAGAGGGGGGGAGAGAGAGAGGCAGGCCACGCAACAGGGGGGGAGAGAGAGAGAGAGGCAGGCCACGCAATGGGGAGAGAGAGAGAGAGAGAGAGAGAGGGAGATCGCGTGACAGAGAGGAGGGGGGCAGGCCGCGCGACGGGGGGGGAGAGAGAGAAAGAGAGAGAGAGAGAGAGAGAGAGAGAGAGGCAGGCCGCGCGACGCAGAGAAAGAGACCGCGCGATGAGGAGGGAGGGAGGCTGCGCGACAGAGAGGGAGAGAGGGAGGGAGGGAGAGCGGGAGGCTGCGCGACAGAGAGGGAGGGAGGGAGGGAGGCTGCGCGACAGAGAGGGAGGGAGGGAGGGAGGCTGCGCGACAGAGAGGGAGGGAGGAGAGAGAGAGAGAAGGAGATGGAGGGGAGGGGAGGGGAGCCGCGCGACAGACGACAGTGGCGGGGGGAGGGAGGAAGGCTGGGGGGGGGCCGAGCGACAGAGGGGAGGGGAGAGAGAAGGCACGCAACAGATGGGTAGAGTGACAGAGAATGTGAAGTAGAGTGAGGAGGCGCGCAACAGACGGGGAGCGCACGGAGGCGCGCAAGACGGAGAGCGCGGAGGCGATTAGCAGAACACACATGCAAGAGAATGCACTCGAGAGAGAGAAAACGCGCCTGAGGGAGAGCGCCCGCAATAGTATGAGCACGATGAGGAGAGCATGCACGCACAAGGGAGAGCGAGTTCATGCGTGAGAGGATGCGAGAGAGCGACGAGGAGAGACCACGCGCAGGGGAGCACGGGCAAATGAAAACACAAGAGGGAGAGAGCACATGCGCAAGGGAGCACAGAACAAAAACGTGAGAGGGAACATGCAAGACAGGGAGTGCAGGACAACGAGAACATGAGACCTGTGCTTCTGCATACATGCTTGCGGAGTACGAGAATACGAGAGGAAGGGAGCTCGCGTGAGGGAGAGGAAGACTGAGCATGTGGAAGAGGGAGACCGAGCACGAAGGTGAGAGCACGAAGGTGGGTGAGAAGTCAAGCGGGCACTAGGGCAGGAGATTGAGCGCTCAAAAGCAAACGTGACAAAATGAGCATGATGGTGAATGTGCGCAAGCAGGTGCAAGAGAATGTGGGAGAGAACATGAAGGCGTGTGAGAGTGAGAGAATGCGAGAGCAGGCGAAAAAGCTAACACATGAGCAAGAGGGCGCACGCAAGAGAGAATGCGAGAGCATGCGAGAGAACACGAGGGAGAGAATGAGAAGGCATGCGAGAGACAGAGAGCAAGCGTGACTCTGAGAGTCGCATCCCAGAGTGAGCAACACAGTGCAAGAGCAACACAGTGCGAGCAACAGTCCCAGACTGAGAGGGACAGAGCTCTAGACCCAGAGCGACAGGGATAGAGACCAAGACACCAAGCATCAGAGAGAGAAACAGCGCACGACCACTTTAGAGACAGATAGAGGAAGAGGACATGACCTGCAGCATGTGACTGCGAGAAACAGAGACAGTGCATAACAGAGAGAGCACGTGACTGCAACCAAGAGAGGGAGGGAAAGCTAGCAGCAGACAGCAAGTGCTGGAAGAGCCTGAAAGAGGGAGAACCCACAAGCAAGAGAAAGTGAGTGCAACTTGGTGAGAAAAAAGGAGAGCATGTGACCGCGCGCAATGGAGCAACAGAGAGGAAGAACAAGTGCATCCACCTGAGAAAGTGTGACAGAAAGAGGAAGAACATGTGACCAAGAGAGAGGAAGGGAGCATACGCATCCACATGTGCGCAGTCATGCTCGCTCTACCTCTCTCTAGTCACATGTCTGTCTCACAAGTGAGAGAGAATGCGTGACCACACGCAAAAGGAGAGCATGACCACACACAAGAGAGGGCATGCATGACTGCACAACAATGCGCGACTGCGCAAGAGGGAGAGCTCGTAACCGTGTGAGAGACTGCAAAGAGGAGCATGCATGACTATGCACGAGGGAGAGAGGGCGAGCAAACATAACTGTGAGCAAGGCTGAGTGCGAGGGAGCACACGGCCACACTAGAGGGAGCGCGTGAGAACAAGAGCGCACACCTGACAGCGAGAAAGGGAGATCGAGGTGGAGGGAGAGCATAAGCAAGAGACTTACCAGCATGAGCTTTAAGTATATGGGTTTTCAAGCGGCTATTGTAAGAGGACTTGAATGGACAGAGTTTGCAACGGAATGGCTTATGGTGTCCATGATGAGTCTGCATATGGCGATCCAGACTGATCAGAAGACAAACAGAAAAAGAAAAGAAAATAGTAAATCATTTCAGCTATTCCTTCAGATGCAAGCCAAAAAGCTAGTAACAATAATAAATAAGACCAGGCCAGGCTCAGCCATCCTTTCTTATGCTGGCTATCTCTCTATATCCAACAGGTCTGCTTACAGAACAAAGCAGAATCTAATCTGAGAAAGAAATGGCTGAGATCAATTTTGTCACACAGAACACAAACCACTTAAACTCATCGGGCAAAATTACTATCAATTAAATTATACCAAATCCAGACTAACAGAAGAGTCACTTAAAGGATAAAGGCTATTTGAAAGAAAACAGAAACAGACAGAACGGTGAAAATATTAGTACAGGATTTTTCTGTTAAGTGTTTTTGTGAAAATATGCCCCCTTTTCTCCTAAGGAAAGGAAAATATTTTTCTAGATCTACAAAGGAAACCTTTATTTGGTTACACAGCAAAAGCAGACTAGACAGCCTGCTCTGGGGGGAAGGTACCAGCAAGCTGTCTATGGTCAATGAATTTCAGGAGTAAAAGGTGGCAGAGTTTCAGACATAATGGACTGGGAGATCCCGCATGAAGCTCAACAACAGAAGGGGGGGGAGACCAGATGCTATTTTTCTGCAGGGGAATTCAAAGCAACAGAAATCCTGGAATCAGGAGGGTGAAGGAGAAGATTAATCACCTATTTCCATGGCTTCAGATCAGAATGGAGACATCTCCGATACAGCCTCTTCTTTGGAAAGATTAATGCTTTGTAATATAAGAGTAGTCTGAGCCTGCTTGCACATACCAGTGAAACAAGAAGGTGTGGACAAGTTTGGAGAGTGATGGTTTATTTAACAAAACACTCTTCCCCCCCAACAACCACCACCCTAATAGTTCCAGGCATACATCAGCTTTATTTCCTATTACTTGACCTAAATTGTTCTTTTTTTTTTTTCTACTGCATATCAAAATCTAGATAAAATGGACTCTATTTCAGCCCCTCACACTACAGAGGGTGTCACAGGATCTTTAGTCCCACGCTGACAGAGCCTGGCCCAAAAAAATCCCTGTTTACCAGTGCTAACACCAAAGTCTGTGTATTCAAAGATCTGATGATAATGGAAACAAAAACCAAAACATATATTCAATTTCAGGGCCATTTCACAGAAACATAATTTTATCATAAATCCATCAGGGAGTTTGTGGTAAGATTAAAAAAAAAAAAAATCCCCATTTCTCTGGAGTACCAGTAAGTCTCCTAAATAAGAGGCATTGAACATTTGTGGTCAATATTTCATAAAACAAAACACATTTTAAATAGCTGATAGGAAATGAGCTGGTGTAAAATTAAACTGGACTGCCAAAGATGTATATAATACATATCTCAAGCTCAGCATTGACTGGAGCAACTATCCCTGGCACATCAGAGGCCCGTACTCAGAGCTCCTGAGGGAGGATGCAGCTCTCCAGGTCTGGGGCTGCAGCAGTGCCTGGGGCTTCTCCCTGAAGATGGGGCAGAGGGAAACTCTCTCCTTGCCTGCAGAAGGTATATGCTTGTTGAAGAGCTGTGTCACCAGATTAAAGGAGCTGTGGGAAGGTCAGCAGACTGCACAGCATCAGAGATGACAATAAAAAGATTAACTAGATCTTCTCAGAGACCCTGTATAGACAAGAGCCTGAACCCCCAACTGTACTGGAGGAGGAGCAGCCAGAGTCTGTGCTTATTGGGTTGGAAAATGGAGACTCCCATGATGGCAAAGGCTGGAAGCTTGTGACTTCTGGCACCAGGAGGAAGGCTCCTGCTCCACCTGCAAATCTGCACCTACAGAATAGGTTCAATGCCCTGGTTGCAGATGAGGGGCTGGAAGCTCTGTCCAGTGAAACATCTGAGCTGCCTGAGCCTGAACCACGCAGGAGCAGCAGGAGGAAGCAGCGAGAGACAGCAGTGGGAGACTCCCTGATGTGGAGGTATGGAGGCCCCCATCTGCTGACCTGACCCTGCTACCCTGCTGTCTAGGGAGGTTTGCTGCTTACCAGGGGCTCAGATCCAGGATGTTGTGGAGAGACTGCTGAGGCTTGTCCAGCCCTTGGACAATTACTACCCCCTGCTGCTCATCCACATAGGCAACCTGCTGTGACACTGACAGAAATACTGCTTTTCTAACACAAGGGTTTTTAAATACTTCTTATATCATGCTTTCTTTCCCACATGCATTGACTTACAGAACAGTGACAACTTCACCCAACTTAAGGTTGCCACTGACACTGCTATAAATGTCTACATCAAATGAGCACCTGGATTGGATCTCTCTGCCGGGGGGGGGACAGTTCTCCCCCCAAAAGCTACAGAAAACTTGTATGTGCCTGTCAGTCTAGGATGCCAGTGGAAAATACCCCACAAACCTTATTTCTCTGTGGCAAGCCATGAATAATTATGATTAAAAGAATTTTAAAACTTCCCAGCTGTAGGTAAAGACAACCTTTAGGAAATAAGTTATGAGGAACTTGATTATTTATGATGACCATGCATTTTCATGTGTCACATCAGACAAGAAGTGATTTCCTCAACCCATTTCAAGTATACCACACTGATGTGAAGACTGTTCATAGACTGAAATTACATGCTGCAATTAAAAAAAAAAAAAAAAAAAGATTGGTTTGTGATAACTGTTCAACACTAGAAATGAAATCTCTCTCAATCAACTAAAGAGTCACAATACTATTCAGAAACAAGGTAGTTACATGCAAGACTAGTGAAGAAAATACTTTTTTCCTTTCAGGCTTGTTGAATTTCATGCATTTGACAGGACTGTATTAAGTGGTGGGCTTCATTGTCTGTCTACTAAAAGATACATCTTTTGCTTGTGTGCATTTCTCCTACACATAACAAAAAGAGAACTTGAATTCATGAAGATATAAAAATGGAACTTCTTATAAATAGTCACAAGCAATGGCAAAAGGTTTGAGGGCATAAAAAATACCTAAACCCTGAGAAAGAAAAAAAATATAGCTTGAAATCAAATTGTACATGCTCTCCTTCAATGTCAACCTACATGAAAAACAGTAGTGCTAGTCTGCGCTTCTATTGAAAACAAAAAACATAACTTACTTGTGCCTGAAAGCAGAGACAAAGGAGCAATACTGGCAGCTGTACTTGTCTTCCCGGGTAAACATGGCCAGAGCCAAGTGACTCCTCTCATGAGATCGCAGACCCTGCATAGACATCAAAACCCGGTCACACTGGCTGCAGTGGTAGCCCCCAGGCCTGGTTTCATCTTCCAAGGATGCTCCAGATTCAACTTCTGTAAATTCCACAATGCCAGGGTCTTTGGCTCCCTCAAAACCCTCCAAAGTTGTGCTTGAAGAATCTTCAGCTTCCTGCTAAAAAACACATACCCCCCCAAAGCCATCAATTCTCTCTCCCTTCTGCCCCTCAGTCTTTCCTATGTGTTAATTTTAATGTTTAGGTTTCCCACTGCATCCACTTTCTAAAGATATCCCTACCATACTATACTAATGGCTTCCTGTATATTCTGTATAATGAGAGCTGTCTTTTTTATATATATGTGTGTGTGTGTGTGTGTGTGTGTGTGTGTATATATATATATAAAAATTTTATATTATATATATATATGAATAAAAAAAAAAATTTAAGACCCATCTCTTGTTCCCTTTCCTAAACATTAATTATCACAGCACACATTTTGCAGCAACCTTAAAACTGAAAAGTATATTTATATCATGTTTTTCTGGTCTTGGATTTTAGTTTTGGCTCCCTGCTGTTCAGTGAGAAGATGGTATTGACCCCACATAAACTTTACTTGGGAAGCAGGGAAAGAGTGGGAATCATTTGATAGGAGGAAAGCATCCCATTCTGTCAGCAGTATTGGGTAAGCTAAAGGAAGGTCAGTGGAAGGACGATGAAAGCTCTTGAGTTGAACTGTTCAGATTCTGAAGGACTCAGCTACCTTACAACACACAGTTGATGACATGAATTAGGCACACTTAGGTCACATTCTGAAGACTGCAGAAGACTTTGCTGAGAGCTCATTGCAGCAAGAAAAGGAGAACTGCATAACCAGTTCCTGCAAACTTATCGCACCTGAACTCACCCTGCTGATATCCTGGAAAGCTGGCTGTGGAGCACAGCCTCTCCTCAGAGACACTCTAGGTGGTCTCCCCTTGCATGGGGAGGAAACAGCAGCACATTTACAATTAACCACTTGAATGGGACCCCTGGCTCAGCTGACTATTTGAATATGTGTTTGCTGCCAGCACTATAATTTCATATGCAAAGGTGTACCTTTGCATATGAAGGAAGAGGAAAAAAAAAAAAAAACCACACCTTAAGGGTCTAAGAAAGCAGAAAAGTATCCCAGAACAGTTGAGAGAGAGGCTCCTGCTCATAAGTCAAGCCTTTCAGTCATCAGTGACATCAATTCCTTTGTAGCAGATAAGAAATGAGAATTAAATAGTTTTTGTGCCCCTGATCAAGAGCTGAAGAAAGGTAAAAATCTTAAAGTAAACAAAATGCACTGCAGAAAGCTGAAGTACTAAATCAGAATGTCACACTTAACTGTTCAGAATACCCAATCCAAAACCCATTTGACTCCATGAGAGCCCTCCATGGGCTTTCAATTAGGCCTTAATATCAAGCAAACAAAAAAAAAAATACTGTTAGTTCACAGAATTCTCACCTTTACTGTAGCTGACGCAGAAGAAACATTCCCGTACTGGACGTGCTTACGGAGGTGATTACAGATGGCACGAAGCGTTGGATGAACTTCCACACAAAATTTACATTTGTAGCCAACCACTTTCCTCTCCTTAAGTTTTGAGGCATCTTCCAAGTGTCCAAAAGCCTATTGAAGCGCATGAGCATAAATCAGTTATATTAATTTAATACTGAAACATGCTTCTGATATCTGATTTTTAGAAATATATACCCAGACCAGATTTTGCACCTGAAGGGAAATTACATTTAGTGTACACTTGTGCTATTGTGCAAAACTTCAACCTCAATTTGTGCTGACTTCTATTAAAGCCTCCAAAATAAGTGGACAGGACACACACAGGAGAAACTTTCAGTTTCTGCATAACAGTGGTCCCCTAGAAGATCATCCAGTTTGAATTTACAAAACCAAACCATGTTCTTTCACAATCCCACGCCCCGCCCCCAATTGTGAGGAGCTTTTCCACAGCAAGTAGAGTTGCTCCGGATGGGGGAAGGGGGCGCAGAAGAGTAGAATTTGGTCTTCTGTTCACAGGAGCACTTGTCCAAAACTTGAAATTATTGCATAGATGCACATTAACATCAGGTTCTTTATTAGAGAATGTACCGAAAGGGATAAGCTTGAGAAGAAAATTGGTGTGTTATTTCAAGGTATATTGATGAGCAAGGAAAACAGGACATTTGCTAAAGAATCTAAAAAAAGTAAACAGCAGCCTTGCAAAAGAAGAATACATAACTGTCAGATACAGATAGCCCTCCATAAGGGTGGGAGGAAGGAAGGGAGATAGGGAAAAACCCTGAAGGAAACAGCTGGAAGGAGCAGGGCTTCCTAAGGTGCTTAGGAAGGGGTGGAGAATGAAAGAAATTAAAGTAGAATATGTAACTGACTTTTGGAGCCCATTGGCACACTGAGTCACTCATTAGCCTGTGGGCATTTGGCTGTCAAAGAGAACATGCAAGTGGGCATTAGTAATATAGAACCTCCTGGGGTGTAGAAGAATAGCTTTTTATTTGTTAGCAGAGGAGGAGACCAGACACACAGATCCTTACCCTCTCTTGTTTAAAATCTGCAAAAGCGCCATCTGCATATTTCTGCTTGCTCAAAAGCTGTTTCCTCCTCTCCTGACGTTTGGCACGCTTTTGGAATTCCTCATTGTGACTACTCAAGTGTGAGGTCAGCTCTGCCGTGCTATGCAATTTAGTATCACAGTGCTTGCACTGGTAGACGGCGTTCTGCGAGCGGGTGCCACTTCCCACTATGGTAAAGTCTCTCTTCAAATCCTTGCTGTGGTGGTCAGTGTAATGCATGCACAGCAGCTCTGCTGTGCTGAAGGAGAGCTTGAAACATTTTACGCACCTGAAGGGAAGCCACTCAATTTCCTGAGCCTCACTGTCCACCTCAGGCCTTTCAAAGTCATTCCTTTCCTCAGCTGGAGTTGACTTTTCATGCTCATCAGCATATACAGCAGTGAAGTAGCCCCCCAGCTTGCTTGCATGCTGCTTCTTAGGAAAAACACCAGGGTGACGCTTCATGTAGTGGGACACAATGCCTTTTTTGCTAAAAGACTGGAAGGAACAGAGAGAGCATTTCTTCTTCTCCACAGCCCTCCTCAGCTCCTCACTTAACTGAGGAGTGTCATCTTTGGGAGGAGATGGAATGATCACTTTATTGGGTTTGTCGCTTACTGTCCTGGAGGCTGCTAAGCAGTGGGTATAGTAAGCATCAATGTCATGCCTTTTCTGGTAGTGTGCTGCAAGCCCTTTGCGGATAGGGTTGGTGTAGGAACACAAAGCACACTTGAAGAGGTTGTTCTTGCCTTCTGGTTGTGCTCGAACATTGTTATGTTTGATGCGGTAGTGCCTGGCTATCCCCTTCCGGGTGGAACAAAAGTATTTGCAGAGCTGACACCGGAACACTGTGTGAGACACTAAGTGAGAACTAGAGAAATGAGGTGCTGGGACAGAGGCTTCTCCAACACCCTCAGCAACAATTTCTGGGGAGGCCTTGATTTCAGTCACCATGTCTGGTTCCACTGAGGCAGACACCTTTGGTGGTGACTGAGCAAAAACATCAAATTCAGGCTGATTATGGTATTTCTCATAGTGAATTTTGAGCTTCTCCAATGTGCCATGGGTATAAGGGCATAGTTTGCACCTGTACGCACCATATCCTTGCTTGAAAATCCTACTTGTCTCTTCCACATCATTCTGGGTGATGTCATTCGACTGTTCCACGTCATGCACAAAGTCTTCAGCAGTGACCTTTATTGATGGGTGTCGTTTCTGGTAGTGTGTGAGGACTCCATGAATGCGTGTGTTAATGTATGGGCAATGCCTGCACTTATACACAGCCCCTGAGTTAATGTCTATGTCTTGTGCAAAGTCAGCAGCTTTCACTTTCATGCCAGGATGCTTTTTGCCATAATGTGTCAGGAGGCCATGCAAGTTATTGTACTCGGACTGGCAAACTGTACACTGATATGGAGTGGAGGAGATGGCAGGGTTTGCAGAAGCCAGCTGGACAGTTTTTTCCTGGGAAAGGCTGGGGTCCTCCGCAGCCTGATCCACCTGTGATGTTACCTGGTTTTCCAAATTAATTCTGGCCCCAACTTCATCAAGCTGTGCACCAGTTTTCCCAGCAGCATCTTTCTCCTTAATGATATCTAACAATACAGATTCATCCCCATTCATGGCCCAAGGGTGAAAAGCCTGGTAATGATTAGTAATATCCCAAATGGAAGATGCTTCAAAAATGCAGTCTCTGCATTTATAGGTCTTTGCCTCTGTTGGCATCACTAGGGTAGGAGGGGCAGGATCCGGACCTGCCCAGAGTTTAGTTGCCATATATGTATAATCAACATAATGTTCAGGATGCCTCCTTTGGTAGTGCACAAGCAAACCACTTGGTTCTGTATGTGAATAAATGCACCATTCACAGTGATAACCAGATTCTATCAAGCCATCCAAAAATGCCCATCTCAGAATGGACGTGACTGTGGCCTTCAGATTTGGGTGGTCTTTCTTAATATGCTTCCTCAATGCATAGAAGTAAGGCGACGTGTAGCTACACTGCCTGCACTTGAGGGCTCTCAGCTTTGTCTTGTCCTGTTCAGTGCTGGAGGTGTGAGCAGGCATGCTGCCAGATGATTTCTGGTTGCGATCGCAAAGGCTTCTAATGGTGGCTGTATGCTGCCTAATCACATCTGCATTGGCTTTGAAATCACGATGCTTCTTTTGATAATGAATGAGCACGCCTTTCACGGTTCGGTTTCCATAATCACAGTGTTGGCAGAAGAACATTTCGTTCTCAAGGGGATTCACAGAGCTCTCGGAACTGCCCCGGCTCAACTGTTGCATCGACACTGGCAGCCTCTGAATCCCAGATGGCAGTTCACCAGCCTTCATCATTGCCGCAGTAGGGGGTGCCTGCCTGATGTACTTGGCAGTGACCTTTATTTCTGGGTGCCTTTTCTGGTAGTGGACAAGCACTCCCACAACTGAGCGGTTGCTATATGAACAGTGTTTGCAATAATAGAGTTCAGGAGCAAGATCTGGGGGTGGAGGGGGAGGTGGAGGTTGGGAAGCCAAGTTGGACACTTTGGGGGAGATGTGCACCCCCATCTCAAAAGACATTTGAGCCAGGGCAGAGCCCCTGTCAACAGAAGCTATACGCATGGTCTTCTGAATTCTGAAATACGATGCTTTTTCTTCAGGGTGTTTTTTCTGGTAATGCACCAGAACAGAATGCATGTTGGGGCTTGCAAATGAACACACGTCACAGTCATAAACAACCACAGTATTGACTGAAGGCGCCTTCCGATTTTCACATTCAGGACTAAAACTCTTTGTGGCACTTTTGTTAAAACCTGCTGGCACACTAGCCCCGTGAGCCATGGGGGTGGAGGTTGCCATAGTTTTTGGAGCAGAATTCAAGATCTCTCTCAGTGTCTGAGACTCTGTGTTTAGTCCCTCTTGCTGTTCAACAACATAGCTTGAAAATATCATTGCGTTGTTAATTTTCACTGTTGGATGCATTCTTTGGTAATGCGGCATCAGGCTTCTAACATTTGGGCTTGTATAAGAACAGAAGCGACAGCGGTAGATCAGATCAGAGTGATCGAAGTTCAATACATTCATAGCTTCAGGGTGATGCTCTCCATAGTGTTGCTGCAGATCTTCAAAGTTTGTGTAGTCAATATAACACTCAAGGCATCGGTATACTGCACTGTGATCATTAGGATCCAAGATATACCTAAAGCTGAATTTAATGTAGGGATGCATCCGTTGGTAGTGGGTGCTAACGCTCCTGGCAGATTTGTTGCTGAAATCACAGTGTTTACAATAATAAAGCCTGCCAGTGTCATTAAACTCCACATTTTCGTTGTTCTGATCAGGGACATACATATTTGGCTGGCTCCCCAGAACAGAGGTGTTAGGGCTCTGTTGGTCTTTCATGCTAACGGAAGAATAATAGTCTTCCTCATCTTCAGATAAAGTGAGTTCAATCTCTGCTCCATTGGTAGAATTATAATCATGCTGCATGTTTCTGAAGTTTGCCTCCTTCTGGGACTCATTAGTCTCTCTCCCCCACATTTGCTGGGGTGCATAAGAACTAGAAACCTCCATCATTGGTTCTGTTTGTTCTTCTTCTCTGTCTAATTCCACTTCTATCTCCACCTCGTTGTCTTCCTCCTCTTCCTCATCATCCTCTACATTAATCACAGCATCTTCTTGCTGTTTGTTTTGGTTGATTTTGCTCTGCAGGTTGCTTGCTATTTCATCAATTCTAGTTCTTTTCTTCACTGGTGAAAGATCCAAAGGGCAGTCATTTAACACCTTCCGAGCAGCCTTAGCAACAAAGTTATTTTTAGACGAGAGCCCAAGAATTGAGGTCTGGCTTTTCTTCACCGTGCTGGCAGCGGTATGAGCATCTGCCTCACTCTCTTGTTGCGTGTTGGATGGCAGTCCATCATATTTTGGCAAGTTGTCACAAAATGAGTGCTTGTGCTGCTGATGAACTCTGAGGCCTTTCAAAGTAGTGGTGGAATAGTTGCACATTGTGCACTTATAGGGATGCTGTGAATGGGGTTGAGGCAACTGCTGCTGTTGCTGCTGCACTGGCTCCATCATCCCAGCTGACTTCCCACCATTTATATTTCCACTCTCATAAGAAACTGTGTTGTCATTCAAAGAGATGATGTTTTCACTCTGAGAATTCAAGGTGTCCCACTCTGATGTTGTGCCTGCATGACACTGCCTATGAGCTCCAAGCTTTAACGAACTTTTACAGGTGAAAGGGCATTCATCACATTTGTATACAGCCGTCTTTCCAGACAGGTGAATGTTTTCAATGTGACGGGAGATGCTTCGGCGGTGCATTGTGAGGAAAGGGCAAAAAGGACATTGGAACCTGTTCATGTATCTTCTAAAGGGAATCCCCTTTGTTTCCAACAGTTTGTTGCCATCAGATCCCATCAGTTGCTCTGCAGACATTCCTAAGGTCTGGTGATCCACAGAGTTCAAGCCATTCTCGCTGTCCACTCCATTTAGCTCTTCATCATCTGAGCTGGAGTCATTTAGCATGCTGCTTGTTTCCAAGTCAGCAGAAGAATTTGTCATGTCAGCAACTCCATAGCGGGATCTGTCTGACAAATTAACTACACTTGAGTTTTGAGGTGACTTAGACTTCATTTGAGGATAAGACACACTAGAAAACTTGGAGGATGTAGAAGAGTTGGGCCTGATAAGGGAATTGCCCGTAGAGCTTCTGAAGTTTGAGGCATTTGACATATCACGTCCTGTCGTATTCATGGAGACATAATTAGAGTTTGGGGAGGCATTCTGGGCACTCTTATTCTGCACATCGGGCACACTGGTTCCGTCTTGTTGCTGCCTCAAGCTTGACAGTATTTTTACCATGCTGCGGTGCTTCTTCATCATATGGTCACACCAGCGCTCCCTTCGAGGTGTCTGGTAGCTGCACCATTCACAGCAAAAGTTGCCCCTGGACTTTGTTAGAGGCTTGACCATGGACTCCAATATGCTCCGTTCTACCACCTCTGCAGGCAATTCCTTGCAGGGCTCCTGCACTGGCACAGAGGCAGATGTCAATTCAGATACAGCAGCAGCAGGGGGAGTTGAACTCTCCTTCAGGTTGTTTTTGTGATACATTTTCTGGTGCTTAATAATCCTCGCGCGCCTTGGTGATTTGTAGGTGCAGAACTGGCAAGAGAAAACTTTGCCAAACCCCTCGTGCATCATGATGTTGTAATTTAAGGATCCAGCAGTGTGTGGCCCTACTGAACTCCCCCCAACTTGTGCTCCATGAACCTTGCGTGTGTGCTCTATGAGGAGGTTTTTAGATCGAAAGTAACGCACACAGAATTTGCACTGGAAAAACTTGTTGGTTGGTTTAGGATTTGGAGCCATATGCTGACCATAAAAACTTTGGCTCTGGCTATAATAACTTCCAGACCCCGTCTGAGTTGTTGCATTTTGCCCTAAAATAAGAATTAAAAAGTGAATATGTCAATAAGTAAAACAAAATAGACAATTTCCCACACACACACCCTGTATGCATATGAATATAACCACATCTTGAACACATATTAATCACACCAGGATTCCCTCACTTATTTATGATTAGACCAGTATATATGAGAATGGTAAGAAAACTAATGGATGGTGCATAATTTGGGATGGACAACTTCCAAAATAAGCTTCTTGAAATAAAAAAAGTACACTAATAAAGTTCAAAACTCTTCTAGAGCTCATGGTGGTGAAAAGAAAGGAAAAGAATCAATGTGAAGAAGCACATGAAAAACAGCAAGGAGACAAATCCACACTCCATGTTTGCATTTACAGAAAAAGCAGTGATCAGAACCAGCATGGCTGTAACTAAACATCATTCACTTCACTGCCATAGCAATAAAGATAACAGCTTTTAAAAAATCACACTGAAACATACAAATTAAAATGCACTGAAATAAGTCACATGTGAGATAGGGGCTTAGGGTTGAGGTTTACCTGCTATTTCATCTGCAATTGTAAATTCATCCTTTACAGAAGAAAATTCAACCTCAGTCTGGTTGCTAGCATTCATAGAGCCAGACCTTGGCTGGCTAGGGCTTTCCTCAGAGACATCTGTTGGCTGCAGAAAAGCAGTGTGAACATCCTGAATGTGAGCTTTTAGGTCTTCATAGGATGGAGCTCGGAAATCACAACCATCACACTGCAGCACCTCCATGGCTCAGGAATGATATTTTGCATTAGAAAATTCTGCAAGAAAAACAAGGAAGAGAGAAGGAAAGAGGCAGGGTTTGGGGTTTTTCATTTTTTTTCTTTTGTTTTTAAACAGAAAGGTCATTCATTGAACTCTGAAAATATATAACACCAAGCTTCCTGTCACATGACAATGATTTCCAGAAATTCCATTACTGCAGCCTAAAACTCAACATTTAAGATGCATCAAGGCAATTTGAATTCAAAGAAAGTCCTATCTAGGTAACTCAAAAGTTGCTGACATCAATGCTACAGTCGACCTTCTGACAAATGACTACTAATTCAATGGAATTTGTCCTCTAGGCTTTTCCATTCCTCAGGAGAGGGCTGTTGTTAGGAAGTTTGTCTCATTCAAAGACTAGCAACTATATGCTAGAAGAACAGCCACATTACTCCCGAACATTCATGCACTGAAGCTTACAAACAGATGACAGTGGTTTCTGCTTCTATATGACCCACTGACCATCTTGGAAGCTGAGGAAGTTCTGCCAGTTTCATTACCAGAGATTAAAAAACCTTAAAATGGAAACATTTTCCTTTCTTTTCAAAATCCTATCATTCCTGACTTCAGTGGAAAACATAGGCATAATGGAAAAGTGAGATCTAAATATGTGTATACAGAATAGAATGCTGCACATTGGAATTAATTCCACCAAACACTGAGAACATCTCCACTCTTTGTTAGAGCCTACAGAGTTCTGGTTTAGTCTGTCATTGAGGACCTATCTTTGGTGGGATAGGAGTTTGGGGAAGGGCAAGGGCTGGAGTAAGGGATGGTCAGTAAGGGAAATGGGAATACTGCAAAAGTACAATGGAAACACTATTAAGATCCATCTTCCCTAAACACATCATGACTTCCTTGACTCATCCCAAACCCCTGCATACTGTGAAGTACAACATAACAAAATTTGGTAACATCAAGTTCAGTATGTGACCAATTAATCCTGCATCACAGAATTCTGGGGAGGAATTTATCACTAGACTCAAAGTTTATGTATTGCCATAGACAAGAAGACACAAGAAATGCAAAAGGCTGAGAGCCTTCTGCCCTGTGCAGTGGCTGGAAACAAGAACAACCTATTATTTTAAAGTGGCAGTTCATTTATTAAGTTTCCCACACACTGCACCAGGCCAAGATAACCTAGGAGTTCCAGAGATCCAAGATGCAACGGCAGCCAAAAATATTTTACGGTGAGAACCTCATGTATTTACTGTAGAATGTAAAACTCCCTTCTACAGAAAGATGAAAACCTGCTGCAGGCAAAACAGTCTTGACTCGGGGACAGTCTTGACTTAATTTATTGCCAACTAACATAAACTTTAATTACTGATTTGGTTATTGAGAAACAAAGATGACAAACAAACATTTAAGGAAACACCCTTCCCCCCCCTTCCCCAGGGTCAACTTAAGCCAAACACCTCTCCTCCCCCCTCCCTAGTCTCCACTTCCCTTGTTTTTGCCACACATTACACCCAGTCTGTCCCAATTCCTTTGGTGAGACAATGGTTGGGGTCAGTGCATATTGGTTTCTTTCTTCTGCCCCTCCATGCTTCTTACTCGTTTTCCTCCACTGCTACTTGCTTCTTACTGCTCTTCTGCTTCAGCATGAGTTCCTCCATGTGCTGCAGTTCCCTTCCTTGGGTGTCACTGTCCCTTCCAAGAGTGCATCTCTAGCTGCATCCCTAATGTCTCCTTCCACATCTCCTTTTGTGTCTTCTCATGCATCTCCTGCCCCTAGCAGCTACCATCCTTTCTTAAAATATGTCTGAGCAGAGGCGTCACGTGCTCCTTCAACTGGTTGAAGTTTTGCCACGCAATGGGTTGTTTTCATCCATTTCAGAGACATCTGGAACCAACTGTGACTGGCACTGGGCAGTTCACAGCCTCTTCCCACACAGGGCACCCTGTAGCCCCCTGCTACTGAAACCCTGCAATTTATGCCCAATACAAAGCCCAAAAACATTAGGGCACAGAGATGAGAGGACAGTACATCAGGATTTTTACACAAAATAATGCTTCTTCTGATAGCCTACTAAAATAAACTTCTGGCAAGTCTAATTCTGGACAGTCTGAGCACACAGACACTCCACATGTTTAATCTACATTACTGTGCTCAATGCAACGTGTCCCCCCACCACCTCCAAGAAAAATAAATAAAACAATGCACCAGCTTCTTTTCAGCTAACGAAGCTACAATGATCAAGATACTCGAGCTTTTATTTGCAAGCACCAGACCAAATTGTGTGGAAAAGGTTGCTATCTGCTCTGGATCAAATTACAGCAGTGAGTGAAGCCCCACCCCATGTCTCCTTTAGCACAGTCCATTAGACCTGAAAACAAATTTTTTCCACGGAGCAAATGACTCCTGCATTCAGAGCACTTCACAGAAAAGCAGATCATCCGGTTTTCACTACCCATCCCCCAAGCTTAGTCTTCTGTCTCAGCCAAACAAGCCACGGCTCTACTAAACGTGTTTATCACACTTTCAAGAGACATGAGCCCCTGCATCACTGAAGCTTTAAGACTCACTAAGCTGCCCTAGTCCTCTGAGCTTTGGGAGCAGCCATTTTAGCTCAGACAACTCCTGCACTCAGAGGCTCATAGCTTCTTGCCTGCACAACATGGCCTCACTTATCTCAGCTTCATCTCAAGCACACAGGATTTCCCCCCTCCCTTGGATGATACCAGAAAAAAAAATCAGCATCTAAGAATACTACTTTCCCTCTTTTGTATGATTTACCTTCTCTCTCTCCCCTCCCTCCAACAAATAGTATCTGTTCTCACGTGCTGTCAAAACAGCACCTTTTCTTCCTGAACAATCATTTGCAAAGATTTCCAAAGGTTCTTTTATCCCATGAATGATAAACGTGTTTATTAGTTCCAGCAACACAGTCCTACAGACTGAAGCAAAACACAGTAACCTCCCAGCGGGAGGGGGAACAGGATGGAGGACCCCCCTCCAAACTACTCCCATCCCTGGGGAGCCCTCCTGCTCCGCGCAGAAGACACACCACCCCACTCCCCTGCCAGATTCCAAAGTCTAATGACCTTTGTTAATCACCAGCCAGCCTATCTGCATCACCAGCAGACACACCCTTCAACACAAAAGCTGTAGCTATGCCTTTTAAGAGAGGTTCTCTGAAAGCTCCATTGTGTAGGATAGGGGTGGGGAAACCTCTCTTCCCTTAAAACTTCAGCCCCTTTAGAAACAACACAAAAAGCTTTCTACGTGTCTTTCGGAATCTTTAAGCTAGTTTACAAAATAAGAACCAAAAGGAACAGAAAAAAATAGTTTTTTAAAAGGATAAGCCTAACAGCTTCAAACTAGCACAATGAGGTAAACAACAACCATCACCGTTGTATATTGTTAACGTTCTTTAATATTCTGACACTGTCCAGACAACGACCAGTATCCTTGAGGATAACTTCAGAAAAATCTCTAACTTTTCTGCTACAAAGTAAAATAAAGAGTTGAGAGATCAGTAATAGCTACTGATTATTAAAACATTATGAAAGAGTCTTTCTAATGGGTTCTAGCTTTAATGTCACAATGATCTCTACCACAAAAGCAGTGCTGAATCATATAAGAGGTTAATCTTACAGCAGCTGAGTGCAAAAACATTAGGTACAGCTGAATAGCCTTCAATTTGATGTTTTCACCAAGCACCATACTGAAGTCAGGATGAAGCATTTTGTAAGGTATTCCACCTTACTAGTTATACATTTCTCTTTAAAATTCAGGTATTACACAAAAGGGGGAAAAATCCACAGAAACTGCTAGTTTGAACTAAACTATCAAAAGAAACAAACACAATGTGTGCCTTTCTCTCTCTCCCTCTCTCTCTCTCTCTTTTTTTTTTTTTTTTTGTCCACGTGGGATGTGGAACTGAGAATGCTGGCATATTTTCAGTGCAGATGTTAACACTGTGTCAAGACACGCAGCAAATAAAGGAAACTAAGAGCAAGATTTACACATTTGACCATTTAGATGAGCTATGGTCATGCTGTCTGTACATACAAAGGGCAGCACCTTCTACATTTCAGTTACTTAAATAAAACTTGCATTCCATAATCCATTGCCAAATAGCACAAACAGCAAAATTTGAGGGAGAGCAGAAGTGGAGTGGGGGGCTAGCCAAATCAGCTAAATCAAAAGCAGAACAGGAAGCTTAAACAACAACAAAAAACAACCACCATGAAATGAATTCACAAATCCCACAAGCCTTCCAAACTATTCACAACCGATCTCTCAAAACCACATTGCCTCTTCTCCACATTAAACATTACAGCCATATATTTTAAGAAAAAGTTGCAATCACAAAGTAGACCAAAGGTAGTCAAGACAATGATATAGGGTTGGTTTTTTTTGTTTGTTTGTTTTTGTTATTATCTGTTTGGTGAGGCTAGCCTCATATTAGCTTGGGTATTTTAGAAATAGTGGGTCACATTGCGTTTAATACTTCAAAATACAAAATTAATGTGAAGCCCAAGGCACTGACCTCAAAATTGAGCTTCTGTGGTTGACTACCCATCCATTATATTCTGCATGGAGTCAGCACTGCTTCCAGAAGTTAATATGCACATGCACAACCACAACTGAAAAGGCCAAGCAGACCACGCACACTATGTGAACTTCCAATTCAATGTTTAAAAACATCACATTCAGAATAATCTCTAGTTTTCTATGTCTTCCAATACTCAGGAGATCAGCTGCTTCTTCATTCCCAGCCAATAGAAGTAGGTTACACACAGCTTTCATTTCATTCACTGAGATTTATTATTGCCAGGGTGAAGCTGGAACTAAATACAATACATCTGAGTAACCTGGGTGTTACAAGACAACCCTGAGAAGCTCAGAAAGAATGTTTGAAGTAGGTAGATTTGGATAACTTCTATCTTAGATAGAATTTATTTAGCATGAGTAGCCGCACACTTGCTTAGCATAAGTAGCTAAATTTGCTGAAGCCTTAGGCCGTGCTCCTAGTTCATTAAGAAAAGGCCTCAGAGCTGGTGCAGGCTGGAGAGATAAGGGAGTTACAAGCAGTCTGCATTCCTGTGCCCCACTCTCCAGAAGGGAGGATGCCAAGGCTGAGAAATAAGGCCTGTTTGGGCGCCAAGACCTTGGGAAGTAAAAAGCTTCCTCTCACTGTTAAAACAGTGATGATTAAGGGGTCTGGATTATGTCTTCTTCCTCAGGGCCTTGGAAGATAACACCTACTGACCCAGCTGGGGCAGTGTTAATTAATTGATCAGAACCTTGAGAAGCAGGGGTGGGACCCAGGGAAATGTGAAGAAATCATTAACCAATCAGTGTAGAAGAGGAAGGAAGTCACAAATATGGCAATAAGAGGAAGGAAGTCACAAATATGGCAAATTTGATTGTATAAATGCTACCTGAAAAGTTGGGGGGGTGTGCTTGATTTGTGGGAGACCACCGAGCACCCAGGCTTGCGCAACTCTGAAATAAATAAATAAATAAATGTCTCTCCTGAGTGTGTAATTATTGGCTCATTGCACACCGGGCAACGAATCCGCTTTTCGGACAACAGTTTTCTGGCGACCCAGGTGGGACCCTCGCTGTAAAGCCTTGCCCGGATCGTCTTGCCAGTTCCGGCAGGGAGACGCTGCTCATCGGACTCCAGCGCGCACCGACCGTTTTGTTCGGGGACTCCGTGAGCACCCTCCCTGGTCGGAACAGGTAAGCGACTCAAAGGTGCAACGCAGTAATTATTAAGAGACATTGCATAAAGGGTATGATACAAGGGTAATTGGTTGTGGTAACCAAAGGTAAGCTTTGTACACGTTTGGACAGTGACGACTGGAGTGTACGAAAGCGTAATTGGTAAGAACGTTCTTTTAAGGGTGGTAATATGGGAACAGGACAATCTGTGGGGGTATCCTCCTGTTCTCCTTTAGGATGCATCCTGAAACATTGGAGAAAGTTTGGTGGGAATCCTTTAACAAGGAGAAAATTAAAGGAATACTGTACTCAGTGGTGGCCAATGTATAAACTGGAGGATGAGGAAAAACGGCCAGAAATGGGAACGCTAAACTGTAATACAATCTTGCAACTTATGTTGTTTTGTAGAAGACAGAACAAATGGGATGAGGTCCCATATGTAGATTTGTTCTTCTCTCTGAGAAATGATCATGAAACTAGAAAAAAAATGTAAGCTGTTGATCTCTGATTCAAATGTGTTAATGATGATGGGAAACAAAGAGAAAATGTCTCGGTGTTGCTCTGCTTGTAGCATTGGGAAAAGATGTTTAAAAGCGGGTGATGAGGAAGAGGATGTACAATTATTGGTCTCTCCTGAAAGAGATCAAGATAGTGTTAATAGCAGAAATAAGGGAAGTGAGGCATGTAGCCCGATTGCAGGCAGAACTCGGGCTACTCGGGCTCAACAAAATCCCGTGATTCAGGCCCTGCTGCGTCAAGCAGTCGGACCAGACGGGATGCCTGTGTATGTGAAGGTCCCTTTGTCAACTACAGATTTAATGAATTGGAAGGAGTCTGCTGGGTCGTACCGAGAAAATCCAGAAAAGATGTATCAATCCTTTAAAATGATAATTGAAAATCATAATCCAGATTGGCAGGATTTACAGGTGCTTTTAAATACTTTGCTTTCACCTGAGGAGAAAAGAATGGTATTAGATAAAGCTCAAGAGGAAAATGAAAGGCAAAATGCCAGAGACGGACCAGACCGTTTTATGCCGACCCGGGAACCGGGTTGGGATCAAAACACAGGGGCAGGCAGGTTAATGACTAAACAGTACCAACAGTTAATACTATATGGGGTAAAGCATGGAGTGCCTAGGCCCAAAAATATTGCAAAACTATATCAAATCGCACAGGGTAAGACTGAGGATCCCTCTGCATTTTACGAGCAGTTATGTGAAACTGCCCGAAAATGGACAGACTTGGATCCCGAGGACGAAGCAAATAAAATAACTTTTACTACATTATTTGTAGGACAATCAGCACCAGATATAAGGAGAAAGCTTCAGAAAGTAGATGGTATGTCGGGGATGTCGATATCGCAATTAATAGAAATTGCAGATAAGGTGTACAATAATAGGGAAGAAGTGGAGAGAAAGGAAAAACAAAAGGAGAAACTGAAAGATAAGAGGCAAAATGCTGCAATCTTGGCAGCTGCATTTGCCCAAGCATAAACTCCCTCTCAGGGAAGGAGTTTTCCAAAAGGACAAGGACGTAGAAGAGGGTATAGAGTAAGAGGGAATTTGGGAGATGGAATTCCGCTAAGGAGAGATCAGTGTGCAATTTGCAGGGGGAAGGGGCACTGGAAAAATGAGTGCCCGAAGAGACAAACAGATCATTGGAAACCTCAGTCTGCATCTGTTCCAGAGGCAGATTTGCTCGTGTTCGGTACAGAGGATTCAGACTGACGGGGACCGGGGGTTGAGGAACTGGATTCCCCAGCCGAACCCCTGGTTTCAGTAAAGCTGGGGAACGAAACAGTTAAATTTTTAGTAGACACTGGAGCAGCATACTCAGTACTAAATAGCTGTAAGGGACCAATGAGTAAATTCTCTATGCCAGTAATTGGGGCCACGGGAAAGCGAGAGGTCAAACCTTTCTGTCAACCAATTAAATGTGAAATAGGAAATAAAGTGTTAACACATGAATTCTTATACATGCCAGAATGCCCATTACCCCTAATGGGGAGGGATTTACTGAATAAACTGGGGGCACAGATAACCTTTGATCAAAACAAAGTTAAGGTGCACATTCCACAAAGTAACGCCTGGAAGGCACAAGCATATATGTTGCAGAAAGCACTGGATTCCGAACAGGTGGAGGATGGACCAAGTGAAATTCCCTCTGAAGTAATGGACGCAGTAATCCCTTTTGTGTGGGCAACGGAGAAACCTGGGAGCCAGATGTGCAGAACCGGTAAAGGTGAAATTAAAACAAGGAGCTAAACCGGTAAGGTGAAAACAGTATCCCATGAAGTTAGAGGCCCGTGTTGGACTGGAGCCTATGATTAATAATTTCTTAAAGTATGGACTGCTGCGAGAATGTCAATCCGAGTACAATACTCCAATCCTGCCTGTAAAAAAAAAAAAAAAAAAAAAAAAAAAAAAAAACTACATGAGAGAGGGCACCAGGCTTTGGGAGTGCTTGTACAGACTTTAGGAAATTGGAAAAGACCTGTGGCTTATTTTTCAAGACAGCTGGATAAAGTGAGTGCAGGGTGGCCAGGATGCCTCAGAGCAGTTGCAGCTGCTGTGCTGTTAATACAAGAGGCACGAAAATTGACATTGGGACAAAAAGTGACTGTTTATGTGCCACATGCTGTTGCAGCAGTTTTAGAACAAAAAGGGCATCACTGGTTATCCCCAAGTAGGATGGTGCAGTACCAGGCAGTGATACTTGAGCAAGAAGATGTAACCATGAAGGTGTATAATACCCTTAATCTGGCATCTTTATTACCATTTCATGAAGGGGGAGGTTGGCTCATGACTGTCTGCAAACTATTGAGCGAGTATATTCCAGCCGTCCAGATTTGAGAGATGTTCCATTGCAGAATCCAGACTGCGAATTATTTACCAATGGGAGCAGATTTATAATAAAGGGAGAAAGAAGGGCTGGATACGCTGTTGTCACTTTGGAAGGAGAAATCGAAGCAAGATCACTACCAGCAAATACATCAGCCCAGAAAGCAGAACTGATTGCTTTAGCCCGGGCTCTGGAATTATCAGAGGGAAAATGGACTAATGTGTTTCAGAAGAAGCCCCCCCCAGGGGAATTAAAAAGGGGCTTCATGCCTGGGGATTACTGGCAAATTGATTTTTCTGAATTACCAAAATGTAATGGATATAAATATTGTTGGTGATTGTTGACACCTTTTCAGGATGGCCTGAAGCTTTCCCGTGCCGTACCAATAAGGCCAGGGAGGTAGTAAAAATGTTATTAAAAGAAATTATACCAAGATTTGGGGTATCAGAAGGGTTTTCTTCAGATAGAGGACCTCATTTTATAGCAGAAATAGTACAGCAAATCTCAAAAATACTACAAATTAAATGGGACTTACATACCCCCTGGAGGCCACAATCCAGTGGAAAAGTGGAAAGAATGAATCAAACAATTAAGAGACAGGTAGGAAAATTGTGTCAGGAGACTCAGATGAAATGGACTGATGTTTTACCTCTGGCATTATTAAGAATCAGAATAACCCCAAGGGTTAGGGAGAAAGTTAGTCCATTTGAGATTCTGTATGGTAAACCTTACACTGTAAATTTAACTGGAAATGAAATTCAAATGCACGTTAAGGGCGATCAAATTTTAAGTGATTATCTCTTGTCTATGGCAAAGGTTCTTACTTCTCTCCGTAGGTACATCCAGTTAAGATCTCCTGTACTTTTAGATTCACCTGTACATTCATTCCAGCCAGGAGATCAAGTGTATCTTCGGACCTGGAAGGATGAGCCATTGGTAGAAAAGTGGAGGGGACCGTATCTTGTACTGCTAACAACAAATACTGCTGTGAAACTGCAGGGAATTGATTCCTGGATCCACTACACCCGAGTGAAAGCAGTACCTCGAGAGACGTGGAAAGCTGAACAAGTTCAACCTCTAAAGTTAAAAATACATAAAGATATATGAGTTGTATTGGAAGCGAATCGGTTTTAAATTTAGATTGTATTCAGGAAAGAATTGCTTTAATCTGTTTGTTAGGAATAGGGTTAATATTGTTGTTACGGTATCTATGGTATCTGTGTAAAAATGATGTTCTCCCAAATAACCAGGGGAGAAATGTGGTGGTTAGTTTTTCTAAGTTACCTGAGCCAAACAATTAAAGGGAATCAGGAAGGATTTTGGAGCCATAATCTCCATTTGGAAGTAATTATGAAATCTATGAAGATAATTAACCAGAAGGATTG
Source organism: Dromaius novaehollandiae (assembly GCF_036370855.1). Classification (NCBI taxonomy): domain Eukaryota; kingdom Metazoa; phylum Chordata; class Aves; order Casuariiformes; family Dromaiidae; genus Dromaius; species Dromaius novaehollandiae. The sequence continues at coordinate 6,314,759 of NC_088130.1, forward strand.
CTGGGTGTGTACCCACTTCCCTGAACATTCCAACAAGGGCTTCCCCCTAATTGGAGTGCCTCTTAATTTTTCCTTTATGGAATTTATGAGGCAGATAAGAAATGATAGTGATCAAACGAAATATAATGAAACAACCGAACAGGAATGGGAAGTCCAGAGTGTGACAGGAGATTATTACCAATGTATCCGAAGATGTAATAATAGTAATAGATGGTGGGAAAAAAAACTGTACCCTATGGAAAGCAACCGATCAACTGTACTGGAGCCATTAAGGTGGGAGGTTATAAAAATTGCTCTCATATACCTGAAATAGGTTATAAGTGGCCAAGTAAGGAACTAAATGGGTGGCATGTTCCGAAAGGTAGTGGATGGTATTGGTTGTGTGGGAACAAGGCACGAAAAGTGCTACCTCCTAATTGGTCAGGGGCATGTACTTTAGGGGCAATAATCCCTAATGTTACTATAAGAAAAGAACTGAGTAATAAATATCAAAAATCCTGGCTAAGAACATTCATGAGGAGACAAAAGAGGGTCAATAATCCTTTAATAGATCGACCTACTAGGTTTCAGTCATTCGTAAGGTGGCTGTTTCCACAATTGGGAGTGAGTGAACTTGAAAAAGCAATAGTAAATATTTCAGCAGTTATTGAAAAAATAGGGAATAAAACCTCTGATGCCATTGCAGCTTTACAAGAGGAGGTTTCAGAAATTGCTAAAATAAGTACCCAAAACCGAATGGCTCTAGATATGTTATTGGCATCTCAGGGAGGAGTATGTACAGTAATAAATACTAGTTGCTGTGTATATGTGGATCAAAGCGGGAGAATTTCTACCGATCTAAATGAAATCTGGAAGCAGACTGAAATCTTACATGAGGTTCAGAAAGATGATACTTCTTTCGGATTTGAAGAAATATGGAAATGGTTGACTTCCTGGTTCCCTGATGTGAGCTCATGGGTTAAAAAATGTTTAATAATTTTAGGATTGGTGTTAGTAGTTTTTGTATGCGTTTATGTAGTGATTCAATGTATTTCTAAGTGTTATATGAAACTAATATGGGAAAGATTTTAAAAGAGTGAGACTAATATGAAAATGATCATATAAGTCTCAAAGGGGGGAATTGTTACAAGACAACCCTGAGAAGCTCAGAAAGAATGTTTGAAGTAGGTAGATTTGGATAACTTCTATCTTAGATAGAATTTATTTAGCATGAGTAGCCGCACACTTGCTTAGCATAAGTAGCTAAATTTGCTGAAGCCTTAGGCCGTGCTCCTAGTTCATTAAGAAAAGGCCTCAGAGCTGGTGCAGGCTGGAGAGATAAGGGAGTTACAAGCAGTCTGCATTCCTGTGCCCCACTCTCCAGAAGGGAGGATGCCAAGGCTGAGAAATAAGGCCTGTTTGGGCGCCAAGACCTTGGGAAGTAAAAAGCTTCCTCTCACTGTTAAAACAGTGATGATTAAGGGGTCTGGATTATGTCTTCTTCCTCAGGGCCTTGGAAGATAACACCTACTGACCCAGCTGGGGCAGTGTTAATTAATTGATCAGAACCTTGAGAAGCAGGGGTGGGACCCAGGGAAATGTGAAGAAATCATTAACCAATCAGTGTAGAAGAGGAAGGAAGTCACAAATATGGCAATAAGAGGAAGGAAGTCACAAATATGGCAAATTTGATTGTATAAATGCTACCTGAAAAGTTGGGGGGGTGTGCTTGATTTGTGGGAGACCACCGAGCACCCAGGCTTGCGCAACTCTGAAATAAATAAATAAATAAATGTCTCTCCTGAGTGTGTAATTATTGGCTCATTGCACACCGGGCAACGAATCCGCTTTTCGGACAACATGGGGAGAGGGCAGGAAGCTTCAGTCTTGGTCTAACTCCCTCCCCCCCTCGAGTTTAAACTACCAGAAATAAACTACAAAACACTACAGCAATGTGATTCACCAGTAACTAACCATAGACATTATAAAACATTCAAGAAATTGAACCTGAAATCTCACAATTAACACTGTAGGGGCATGCATTTTTCCCTGACACAGAAATCAGAATGTTTAAGAAGCACCAGTACATACAGCTGAGAACCTTTTACCACTGTTGACTAAATTACTAGTCAGATGCTTTATTCAGCTCATGTACATGTAGCTTCTGATCTTATTTGCTTCAGTTTGGGGATGATTTTTTTTTACTTTGTTTTTATAACACAAGATCCCAAGAAAAAAAAATGGGGGGGGGACTAACCAATCAAAACAATGGGAGCAATGGAAAAATTTACACATTTGAGAAATTGGAAAACTGAAGGCTACTCTAATTATAAAAAAAAGTCTCATCTTTCATTCGTAACATGAGAGAACTTGAAATAACAAGGGACTCCAAGAAAAAAATTCAACCCTCGATTATATGAAGGCAAACTTACTCAGTTCACAGATCTCTCAGTAATTTCTGGCCAAACTACTGGAATTCTTGGTCCTCTGAAGGTTGGCTTCAAAATTATTCCTCCAAGCTGGTATCAAAAATAAAATAAAATGAAATGCCAATAGGGCATTTTTTTTAAGCTGAGTTTTGATAGACACTCCATGGGTTGCAAATACCCATTCCCATATGGTTACTTGGCTCCAGTTCACAGAATTACAAAATGGTTGAGGTTGGAAGGGACCTCTGGAGATCATCTGGTCCAAACCCCCTGCTCAAGCAGGGTCACCTAGAGCACGTTGCCCAGGATTGTTTCCAGACAGCTTTTGAGTATCTCCAAGGAAGGAGACTCCACAACCTCTCGGGGCAACTTGTTCCAGTGCTCAGTCACCCTCACAGTAAAGTAGTTTTTACTTATGGTCAGACAGAACGGCCTGTGTTTCAGTTTGTGCCCGTTGCCTCTCGTCTTATCGCTGGGCACCACTGAAAAGAGTCTGACCCCATCCTCTCTACACTCTCCCTTCAGATACTTATACACATTGATAAGATCCCCCCCCTCAGCCTTCTCTTCTCCAGGCTGAACAGTCCCAGCTCTCTCAGCCTTTCCTCATAGGAGAGATGTTCTGGTCCCTTAATCATCTTAGTAGCCCTTTGCTGTTTTTATATAGAAAGTCTAAAGAAGATTTTTACTTTCAGTTATAGGTTTTACTATCAAATTCTCCATACCAGAGTCCAGCTGTTAACTGTATCACTTTTGAAACTCAGTTACATCCATGAGACAAGTACATTAGCAATTGTTATACATATTTACTGGAAGAAATGGGTGATATGTTATCCAATTTATTCTCATTTCAACTGATCCAAATGGAAATGAATAACATATTAGACTGTGAAACACCGCAGAAATTTTTAAGGAAAGAAATCTCAGAGACATGTTACAGTAGAGATCTGTAACAGAAATATTAAAATTGCTATGAATGAGGTATGAATGGAAATGTGTGTGTAAATCACCAGAAAGAATAACAGAACGAAGGGTTAAAAGAATGGCCTGTATTGATAAGGAAGGACACTGTTCCCAGGACACCATTCCCAGCAGTAACATTGAGGAATGTGGTGTTTCCATCAAGCCCACAAAGCCTGTGCTCTGATAAGACCCCAGCACAGACGGCTCGTCAGCAGAAGACCATGCATCCTAACATCAGGAGCATGGCAACAAGGTTGCAGCATATTACACATACCAGTCCTTTTCCCGTTAGCCCACCAGGAAAACGGACTATGGACATATTTCAAACAAACAAGGAAAGACAGACAATAGGCAGCAACCTGGCCTAAGCTTTATGGAGGCAGAAGTAAACAAGAGTCAGAGGCAAAGGGCCACCCTGTAACAGCTGATAACTCCTAAAGGGTAGAAAAGGTGTGTCCTAATGGACAGACAACGATCTGACTAGTTTGTTGTCACCAACCAGAAAGAACCCCAGAGACATGATAAGGACTTAACAGCTGGTGTCCCTTGTCCTCTGTGTCACACGCAAGTGATCCTGGCCAGACCACTTGGGCACATGTCTTGGTGCTTCCGAGTATATGGGTTTGAGAGTGTGAGTAGGTAAAAATCAACTTCCTTAGAGATTTTGTAAAAATATATATATATATATATATATATATCACTTTTCTCTTCCATAATTTCTCGCATGGGGTTTTCTTATGGTAATTTCCCTACATTTAAACAGTGGAGAACGTGAGAAAGGAAACATGTACAGTAGGTTTTTTGCAACTGTTTGAACCAGGTTGGATCTTTAGGGATCAACAGCTATTATTTGGAATAGCATAGGAGCCAACAGGCTAAGGGCTGCTTTACTTGTGAAAATAGCATGTGGGGTCTTTGGGATCGATTGCTACTTAAAAATTGAATAGCAGTTGAATCTACTGCTTGAATAAAGAATTATTAATAATCAAGCCTGATAGGCTAGTCCTGAAAGACTGATCTTCATTTTTAAATCTACTAGTAGGACTTCAGAGGATCAATTGCCAAGAAATATGTTTTTAAAAGTAACCCATTATCAGGGACCTAGTCCCTGGACTGAGAGGACCATACCAGATAATGCCTCTATATCTAATTTAAAGGCAGGTTTTAACAAAAACTGTATACCGTACAAGGTGGAAGAAGAGAAAAAAGTAATATCTGTTTTTTGGCTCCTCTGACACACCTTCCAAAAAGTTTTAGAAGGAAGAGAGAGGCTTGTACAGGAGAATCCCCAACTGTTAACAGAAATAGAACAACTAAAACAAGAAGTTCAAGCAGAAGAAATGCAATTTCTTGAACCAGATAATTTGGTTTACCAAAAAGTAATTCCATCTTTAAATAAAGCATTACAGCAGAAGCAAGGGATAGTTGCAGCTTTCAGTGTAAAACCTGCAGCGGGAGGCATTAACCCTCAGACTTTGAAGATTCTGGTATGATTCAGAGCTTCCTGGGTCCAGACCCACCATACTCTCCAGGAAAAATCTTCTCTCCCCTATATGCTCCTTCACAAAAATGGCTTTAAATGTTACCCAAAAAAACACACAAAAAAAGATAAAAAATGAGCAACAGGAGCAAGTTGCAGTAACAGCTGATTTTCTGAAACCCCAGCAGTTCCGAGTGAATGATTAGCAAGCTATTGCCAAAGCACTTGCAACTCCTATAAGATTAAGTAGTAGTTTTACTTAGAAACGAGCAAAAGCTTGCTTAAGAGTAAGACATTACCCAAGCATGTACAGGAACTGCAAATTGTAAACTAGACGTGCAGTTATTTTAAACTATACTTCCTAATTCAAAGTTATCACCACCACCAACCATGTTATATGCCCATAATCATTTTAATTGCTCATTAAAAAAAACTAGTCCAATGGGTGTAGTAAGTAAATACAAAGATCACGATCAACCACAGTAGTCATTTCATTCACCAACCTCAACTGAAATTCTGGAAAAGTGAATCACAAATATAGTAACCTAATGGCTGGGGTAAGGTATTACATTTCATTTTGCAAAATGATCCTCCATGGAATATCAACAGGAAGAGAAACGATTCAGGCTTAGTGCTGGCACTGTTAAATTCAATAATGTGCTTACAAGTAAGCGTACACAAGTATATGCATAAAAGGAGGGGTATCAAACAAAAGAAAAACAGACATTTGTAACAGAAGAACTAAGTGTTTTCAGTATTTAAAGTAGTTAAGAGTTGAAAGAATGGTGGGATACGCATGTGTATAAAATGGTGGGGGGTGAATAATACTCTAACTGAATTCAGATGGAATAAATTTTGAAAACCAAAAGTTAACACATTAATTACAATCATGCATTATAGGGTTAAAACCAGCACAAAACTATGACATTGTTTGAACAACTGAGATATGGTGGGACAGATTGCACAACTGCAATGCTGCGATGAACAGATACAGGCTCTTGAGGAAAGACAGGCAGGTAAGACGAGGAGGAGGGGTTACCCTCTACATGAAGGGGAAGCTCAGATATATGGAGCTCTTCTATGGGACAGATGAGAGTCTGGCTGAGAGCTTTTGGGCCATGATCAGAAGAGAGGCCAGGAAGGGTGACATCATGGTAGGAGTTTGTTACAGACCACCTGATCAGGGTGAGGGAGTGGACAAAACCTTCTTTAAACAACTCAAGGAAGTCTCTGAATCACAGACCCTGGTTCTCATGGGGGACTTCAACCTCCCCAACATCTGCTGAAAGTGCAACACAGTGGGACACAGTCAAGAAGATTTTTTGGAAGGTGTCAAGGATAATTTCTTGATACAGGTACTGTATCAAACAGGCCAAACAAGGTGACTTTAGGATAGCAGATTTCAACTTATTCAGGAAACTGGTAGGTAGGATCCCATGGGAGGCAGCTCTGAAGGGTAAAGGAGCTCAGGAAAGCTGGTGGGCCTTTAAGGACAGCATCCTCCAAGTGCAAGAATGGTCCATCCTGATACTCAGGGGAAAAAAAAAAAAGTAGAAGTATCAGGAGACAGGCTTGGCTAAGCAGGGAACTCAGGGTGGAGCACCAATGCAGAAAGGCAGCATACAGGAGATGGAAGCAGGGACAGGCTACAAAGGAGGTATTTAGAAACGTTGCCCAGGGATGTAGGGATTGCATCAGAAAAGCCAAAGCTCAGCTGGATGTGAGACTTGGAAGGGATGTCAAGGGTAACAAGAAGAGCTTCTACTAGTACATTAGTAATAAAAGGCTGAATAAGGAAAATGTGGGCTCAGGTATGGCTGAGGTACTCGGTTCCTTCTTTGCCTCAGGCTTTACCAACAAGGTCTCCCAGGCCTCTGCTTAGTGAAAGGGTTCAAGGATGAGCACTGCCAGCAGCGGATAAGGATTGAGTCAGGGATTACTTGAGAGAACTTGCCCCATACAAGACCATGGGACCCAACAGGCTGCATCCAAGGGTGCTCAGAGAACTAGCCACTGTCCTTGCAAGGCCACTTTCTATCATCATTGAAAGGTCACAGAGATTGGGGGAGGTTCTTGACAGCTAGAGAAAGATAAACCTTGCATCCATCTTAAAGAGGGAGGAAACACACAACATGACAATGACAGGCCGATCAGCCTCACTTCGGCCCCTGGGAAAATCATGGAATGAGTACTTTTGGAGCACATTTCTGGGCACATGAAGGAGATGATGACGACTAGAAAGTCAGGATGGATTTACCAAGGGTAAATCATGCCTGACTGACCTTATTGACTTCTGTGATGAAATAAGTAGATACGTGGACAAGTGGAGAACAGCACACGTCATTTACCTTGACTCTAGCAAGGTAACTTCCAAACTTCAACTTTTTTAAATTAAAATCAGATTGTAAACATGCTGCCATAGTTTAATCAAAAGACAAATTAAGACAGCATCATGCAAAGTATGATTTTTAGAGGTTGAAGCAGACGTTTCCAAATTCTAGCTGTCAGAAACTAAGTGAAGGTAGAGAACATGGACAACTGGGCCTCAGAACAAAGTAGATCAGGCTGGCCTATGACAGTTGTTTAGAAAACTCTCAAAAATTGGATGCTTTTGCCTCAAACACAATTATGTCTTTTTTATCCTCTGAATTACCTTCATGTTATCACGTTATTAATCCCTACATAAATCAAAAAGGTTCTAAGCATATGATGAGAAACTGAACAAGTGTCCAGTATAGAACTTTTTGAATATAGTTGAATATGTCCATTATTTCAGTTTTTGGATAAATTATGTGTGCTCTTGCATCTCTACTTTTCTGGAACACCTCAGTGGCACACCCCAGCCTCTCAACATTTTACAAATAGACATTGCCTTTCAAGAGACAGATGGACTAGCCCACCTATGAAAACTGATACAAAAGCCAAGAGCCAAGCAACTTAGCTTTTGTACCCTGTTCCTCAGTGTGTTTCCTATGTGGTACAATACAACTGAAAACAATGTGTTTGCAGTTTCTAATTTTCAACCAAGAGCAAAGTGTTAATTACCTCAAACAAACAAACAAAAAAATTGAATTCTAAGGACTTAGAGAAGTGCACTCCCCACATACTCAGGAGAGAAAGATGCCAGTAGGTGGTGCTGAAGAACATAGTAGCATACTACCTGGATGCCGTAGAACCAATGTAATTCCTTCTCATGCATCACAAATTACTACTTCTATCAGCTCTTTATAAAAAGGATGCGTTACCAGATTCACCCTAGGAGCAGACTCCTTTACTGGAGTTCTACCGGACTGAGATCTCTTTCTTGCCAAGGAAAGTCAGAGATGATATGAAGGGGGTCCTGCCAGTAACAAATCAGATGCAACAAGCTCAACTACACTGTTACACCATGAACCGAGGTGGGAGAGAGTAGAACTGACACTGAACAGAACTGAGAGATCATCATCTCCTGATGATTGTTTGCCCTTAAATGAACCCTAAAATGGACTTGTCAGAATAGTAGGGGGGTTTTTTTTGGTTTGTTTTTTAAAAACAGCAATCTGACTGTTTGCCCCAAAGTACATACTACACTCTGAACACTTAGGATGCTGTATGTAGCTGGTGAGTTGCATGCATGCATGGGGGAAGACCAGTGTTCGCAAGAAGCACAGTGGCAAAAGAAGCAAAGGCTAAATATAGCATACAAACTGGTGACAGAGCTAAATCACAAGAATACGTGAAATACAAATTATTATACAAGGACCACAGCTTAAACTGTCATAAACTGGAGCTATTCAGATTTATACTAGTTGAAGAGTACAGTTGCATCTTTCCAACTACAAGGGAAATGGCAATGTAGATGATTCCATAGAGAGGCCATCCATTTCCAGTAGGATTCCAACTGAGTGAACAGCCCAGACTGTTCAGCAACACCACTTGCTAATCAAGTGAATCTCCTCCCTGTTTATTCACCCAAAAGATGTGTACATGAGCTATATGAAATCAATGTATAGTCAATATTTTGAGGAGTTTTATTTACTTGACCCAACATCCCTTAACACTGACAAAGTTCATCTCACCACTATGGAGCAGTAAAAAAGCAGAACTTTAACGTGCTTTGGAGTCTGTCCCAGAGCTGGACAAATACTCAAAAAAATATTGTTTAATACTCATTTGAATAAAGACATGCATAATCTTTCTTTTTTTTTCCTGCAACAAGCATTAATTCAAGCATGGGTTCTTGTTTGAAAGAACATACGAGGAAAGTTCATTTACATTCATTTAGGACTTCATTGATGAAAGAATCTGTGACAAAAGTATTCAATCAGTCCTGCTGAAATCTCATTTTTCACTCTGCTGTTTATGGAACACCAAAAGTTAACAAGACAATGTGATGCAACTCAGGTTTCCATTTATGTACTACAAATAAACCATTTAAGATACAGTAAAACAGCAGAAGTGACTGTATCACAAAGACAAAAGACTGAAATATTTCCCTGGTTTTCAAACAGCTTCAAATTATTGAACAGACTCTGAAGACTCATAACTCATTGGTAATATGTGAGGAACAAAAAGTCACAATTAAATATACTGAGTAGCATTATCTAACACTCTATGTATATTCTGTGCAGTTGCTACCCACTTATTTGAATGACATAGGTTAAGCCCACACTGTGGTAGGCTCTGTGTGAAATACAAGCTAAGTGAGCGTCTTTACCATGAAGAGTCTTACTCCTTCAACTAATCAGACAGAAGCACAGATTGGTAAAGTGGCCTGGCTCCAAATCACACAGCTGGTCTCTGGCAGAGCCAGCAGCATAACATGTGTTTCCAGATTCCAACCCCTCCCTGTTACACCACTCTACTTTTCTGTGCCAGTATGTCCAAAATCTCAACATTAACTTAACACAACAGTTACAAATGGAAGGTTCTGCAGCACACTGCAAGTTTACAGTTTGGCAGCAGGTAGGCAAATCATACACCATATACAAGGAAAGAACCTATATCCTTTACTAATCACCCACCAAAACAAGACTGCTGTAACCCAAACTGCTCAATCCTTTTACTCTGTTGTCAAACTCTTCTAACAATTAGACAACACATTCATTTTTCTGCTGTCTAGCAAAATTCAGGGCCAGGGAGGGGGATCAAAACTTATTAGAAATATCAAAGAGGGATCTTGTTTATAGCTTGCTTTTTTTTTGTTTTAATACAAAAATATTCATAAGAATACCCTAGATCTTCCTAAATGACTTCTGTAAGTAGGACAACATTTCAGGGGAGATTCCTGATGACTGGAAAAAGATGAACATCACACCCATCTTCAAGAAGGGGGATCCAGGGAACTAACCTCAGTCCCTGGGAAAGTTATGAAGCAAATTCTCCCGGAAGCCATGCCCAGGCATATGGAGAACAAGAAGATGATTGGGAGCAGCCAGCATAGATTTACCAAGGGCAAGTCAGGCCTGACTAACCTGATAGCCTTCTATGATAAAATGACTGGAGCTGCAGGAAACAGCATGAAGAATGCCCAACAGTCATCTGGCTTTACTACTTATTAGCCCTCTTGAGGAGGGGCCTCCCACACTCTTTACAACCTGGTATCTGAGAGTGCAAAAGTATTACATTTCTTCCTTTCTTTTTGAGGAACAAGACTCCCTTTTCAGTTTTTGTTGTCTGTTACTCTGAACTCAGTAATGGATATAACTGTGGTAAGTCAAGATTGTGCGTGTGTCGCATGTGGTGTGTGTCACGTGTGTGGCGCGCATGTCACGTGTGTGGCACACGTGCGTGTGGCACGCATTGTGCGTGTCATGTGTCATGTATGTCATGCACATGTCATGTCTGTGTCATGTCACACGCATGTCATCTCGTGGGTCACGTGTCATGCGGGTGTGTCATGGGTGGGGGCATGTCATGGTCATGGGTGTCGTGTTGTGGGTGTGTGTGTCTCGTGTGGGTATCATCTATCGTGCGTGCGTCTGTCGTGTGCGTCTGTCATGTGTTCTGTGTCGCCTGTCGCATCTCTGTCTTAACGCGCCGTGTCGTGTCTGTTGTGTGTCACGTGATGTCCATTGTGTCGTGTGCGTCGGGTGCATGTCGTGTGCATGTACCGTGTGTTGTGTGCAATGTCATGTGTTGTGTGCATGTCACTTATATGTCATGTGCATCGTGTGCGTTATGCATGTCATGCGTGTCATGTGCGTGTCACATCGTGTGCATTATGCGTGTCACGTGCATCACATACGTGTGCGTCGTGTGCATGTCGTGTGCGTCATGTGCATGTCGTGTGCGTCATGTGTCAGGTGTGTCATGTGTGTTGTCACGTGCGTCGTGCGCATCGTGTCGATCTCATGTCGTCTCGTGCTGTGTATGTCATATGTCTCATGTGTCTTGAGTCTCGTGTGTGCTTTGTGTGTATGTCGTGTCATGTCTCGTCTCGTGTCGAGTCTCGTGTGCGCTTTGTCATGTGTTGTCTCGTGTCGTGTCGTCTGTCATGTGTCGTGTTCTGTGCGTACGTTGTGCATGTGCGTGTCGTCTGCATCCGTGCCATGTCACGTATCACGTGTGCGTGCTATGTGCGTCATGCGCGTCACACGTCTGTCGCATCGTGTCACATGTGCATCACGTCACACGTCGTGTTGTGTGCATCATGTATCGTGTGTCATGTCGTGCGCGTCACGTATCGTGTGTTGTGTCATGTCGTGCATGTTGCATCGATTGTCGTGTCACGTCATGTGCGTCACGTGTGCGGGGCACGTGTGCATCACGTGTCATGTATTGTATCATGTGTCATGTCGTATCATGTGCCTGTCGTGTCATCTGTCAAGTGTCCTGTCGTGTCTTGTCATGTGTCATGTTGTGTCTGTTGTGTCACGTGCCGCATGTCATGTCATGTGTTGCGTGTCATGTCATGCATGTGTCGTACACGTCATGGGTGTGTCAAGTGTGGGTGTCGTGTGTGCCATGTGCATGTGTCGTGGGTGGGCTGTCATGTGTGTCATGTCACGTGTGTGTCGTGGGTGGCGTGGGGGTGTCGCGGGGGTGTCCCATGCCGCGCCATGTGCCACATGTGTCGTGTCACGTCACGTGTGTCGTGGGTGGGGGTGTCATGTGTCGTGGGTGTCGCATGCGCGTCGTGCATGGGTGTCGTGTGCGTGTGGGTGGGTCGTGTCATGGGTGTCGTGTGGGCGTCGTGTGCGCATGTGGGTGTGTCGAGGGGGTGTGTCGAGGGGGTGGGGGTGTGTGGGGTGTCGCGTCTCGTGGGTGTGTCGTGTGCCGTGTCGTGTCTGTGCCGTGCAGGTCTCGTGTCGCATGGGTCGCCTGTGTCATGTGTACATGCTATATCTGGATCCTCAGAAAGGCAGCCTGATATTTTATTTTTAAACTTAAGCTCCTGTTGCACAGCTCTACATGTAATAGCTCCAGTTCTGAAGGTTGAAAACTGATAGCAGAGTATCCACAGAAAAACAAAGCTACACAAGTCAACACCACCAAGCAGAACAGGAGCAAAGTTCTCTCCTAAACATTTCTTCCCCTCAAAAACAAGAGATGACAGAAAGATTAAGTCATGAGCATCATTCCACCCTCTTGCTCCTCTACCTTATTAGCTACAGAATTTTTTGCAAGCCTTGGTACTTGCTATGCTTTTAGAGATTTTAGATCTCCAATTTTTATTTCTAGAAATTTGATGGAGTTCTGCCAATTAAGGTCAGATCCTCTGCTGGGATAAAGTGGCACAGTACTTATTAGAGCCTTTTATTGTTAAGTGGAGGGTTAAAATAGGAAAAAGTTGTTCCTTACCTCAAAGCAGAACCTGCAATGTAACTCTAAGGTCTCAGAAGGTGAAGGAGGCAGAACCAGACCTGTTAATCATAGTATTGATGCTAAGGTTCACCCTCTTTGAAGAGCCTACCTTTCAAACGTGTTCCAAAGCTGACAAACTAACTTGTATCATATACCTCTAGCCACCTGCAGTATTGAGATCATTTTGGCAATGAAGCTTTGCTGTCAAAAACAAAAAACCACTGAGCACATGGAGCTATATTTGTAGACTGGAATACTAGAAGGAAACATTAAAGTAAAAGACAAAAAAAGGTTCCTTTACAACTTCTCTCTGTAAGTAGAGATTTTATAAGTAGTACAGGAGAGAAGCAGGGAAGGAATAGGTTGAAGAGTTTTTACTTCCTTGTCTTAACCTTATTCTGCATTTCACAATGTAAGACAGCCATTGATCCGAGCATTACTCATGGGTTAAAATAATCACTCATTCAAAAACCAAGAAACACAAGGGAAAACTCAGACCCCTTCCCCCTTCTTCATTCCAGAGTTCCTTTGTTCTTTCATTTTCTCTAACTCCTTCAATTAGATTATTGCAATACAATATTCCAAATCCTGAAAACAATCCCCCAAAATTGAAACAACAAGGTAAAACCCTGAATATTTTGTCAATTTGAGAATCATAACTCTCTTTCCTCCTGCTGAGATAATTGCTTTATAAAAAGGAAAGGGGAAAAAAAAGAATATAAAAAATATACAGTAAGGCTTTTACTACAGCGTGACCTCCAGAACCATGCTAGCGTATCATTTTTCTCAGTAACAGACTTGTTTGCACCACAGTTGCTAAAAAACAAACAAAAAAAACCCAGAGAATCTGAAGAGTCAGCTCACATTCAAAGCCCTTGATTAATAGGAATAACAGACAAAAAGAGTTGGTCTCTAGATTTCCTAGATATCTTTCATAACAGACAAAAGTCTCAGATTTTGAGAGGTGTCTGACAGGTAACAAACATTAGTACTGATAAGATGAAGTCTTTTAGATATGTGTAAAATGCTCTTATAATAGAAGTGATTTTATATATATATATATATATATATATAAAGTTTGGTCGCTCCAGGAAAATGACATGTTGTTGAATTCTACTTGGGTTTTTATGCAACAATGACCTATGATAACTGCAGGACCGAAGTCTCCAGATCGTATCTGTAAAACCAAGACTGAAGTTTGGGGTGACCATTACTGTCCTTTAGAAACAGCAATCCAAAAGGCTACAACAGTGCTGCCAGGACTACAGATACCCTGTTCTATTTCTTCTTTTCCACTATGAAAATGAGACAACAGGAAAGCATGTAAATCCGTATGAGGAAGGCAGCTTTCACCAACCATGCTCACAGATTCTACTTTGAGAACAAAATGCAAATCATTCCTATAGTTTCAAGCCTACGTTGGGGGGGGGGGGGGAATAATCAGGGAGATCATAAAACAGACACAAGCCTGCAGTCAGCCTTATTATTTCACTTGACTGATATCTACTTCTCTGGGTAGGCAGACCTTGCTACACTAGGGGAAAAGGAATTTTGAGTAGGTTTTTGGTAAATCTCAATTGCCTACTTAGACCCTTTACCTCACAAACATTATGGCATTTCCACCCTCTATTCTTTAAAACAACTTATCCCTGACCTGACACAAGATAGGAAGGTGAGGATCATTCTACCTAATGTTCACTGTCTACAGCTAGACAGCTGTCCATGTCTAACCTAACATTAACAGTCTAAAGTATTAGGCATCTAGATTAGGGTAGGATGAGTCACTTTTTAGAAGTGTCTGTCTCCCATCATCACATATAGAGAGAGCCTAGACTCATCTTAGACTTGATGCCTTACTTTTCTCTGAGTCCATAAATTATTCCGATGGTTCATAATCTTCTTCCACTATTAAATTAGAAGAACTATTTATATAGCAACCATTTTCTAGTATTACATTCCAGCTACTGCATCTTGTTATAGCTTGGTACAGATTCCTATATTATCAGGCATAGCCTGGCAAAGTAACTACTTTTAGCCCTCTAAATGTCACTTCTAAAAGTCTTTGAAAAGCTAAAGAGACTGAACTTTCTTAAGGCTCTTACTCTGAAGCATAATTTTCCAGACTTCATACCACTGCTATGTTTTTGTTCTTGAATCCCCAGCATTTCCACCCTATTTTTAAAAAAGGGCTGACTTCACAAATGGATTCGGTATCCCAGGAAGAACACAGATATCTCAGGAAGAATACAGATAGGTAAGCTAGATGAGAATACCTCCTTCTGTTGAACATATCTCTATTTATACAACTAAATGCTATGTTAAGTCCATTTATCCATTCTAACCATTTTGAATGATCTCTACTACTTCTCAGTATCACTGATTTATGAGGAAGTCAGGACTCCCGAAATCCACATAGGATATAAAGTGAAGTCATTTCTTGAGCAAGTCACAGAATTTTTTGCTTCAAATTTTCTATCCATTAAAGATATAGACTGAACAAAGAGCTTCTATGCCAGTAGTTTATATTTAAAAATAAAACAAGCTTAGAGGACAGAAGAAAAGAGAAGTATTTTTAAATGCTGTCAGACACCCTTCTCGTCTAACCAGTAGAATGCTTTTGTTTGCAGTAGAACACTTTTGTTTTCAGTAGAACTGCAAAAGAAAGTACAGAAAGGTCCAAAAGAAAAACAAAGACCCTTGCTTTTCTCTGTAGGATTAAAGCCATCTCAAAGCCAGAACACTGATGTTATTTGTCAGCATTTACTTTGGTCACACAAAACCCCAAAAATCTTTTCTGGTGCCAGAAAAGCAAATAGCCAGCAAAATTTAGGTTTCACTTGTGCTTTCTGTACAAGGTCTTCTGTTTCCACAGTCCCCCTTTTCTGAAGCTGCAAAAGCAGATGACTCAATCTTGATGATCCCCAAGGAATTGACTCAAATACTTGATCCCACGGGGGGGGGGGGGGGGGGAAAGAAAGGCACAAAAAGATGTTGGACTGTGATTTAAAGATCGTGCAAATGTGTTTTGATAATTTCCCCTCTTCAGCCTTCTTCCCCTTTCAGAAAAAAAAAGTACTATTTCAGTTCCAATAGCCCATTGTTACATTTTCCTATTACAAGCTTATCCACATGTCAGTTCAGAAAACTTCCAGAACTCCTGTTTGCTTACTCTCTTGCCATAGTGCCACAGAATAGAAATTAGCATATTCCTTTAGAAGCTGTATTCAATCTCCCTTTCTTATCAGTGAGTTTGCACCCTTGAGACAATGGATAAGAGAAAGCAGAGCATTTCCTCCATTCATTTACTCAACCTGCTGAAGTCAGATCCTTCTGATCTTGCAGCAGTAGCATTATCCTTTGTTCTGATTAGGTTGCACAAATAGCTGTGCTTGTGTCAGTCCCTACAGCAGAGGTTTTTTCCATGACCAATATGAGTACAGCTCACACAATACATCATACCCTAGTTCTATAAAAATACCATTCAGCATTAAGAATTGGGGAAGGACATAAGGGAAAACTCCATCACACTCAGCCATGACTTGTATCCTGACCCTATCCACCAAAATTTTCATCTGGCCCAGAGTAACAAGATGCACATGAAGGGTATCACTGAGTCAAAGCAGCTCTAGGAGCAAATCCCAATCAGGAGCGACTAACAGCTCCCAAGAGGTCTTACCATTTCTCTGATGCACTACCCCCATGCTGATCAGCAACAGCTGCCTTTAGAGATACTGCCAGTTCACTTCCCACAGCTAGGAATTTGGCTGGACCAGCAGCTCCCACAGTAGCACCTCCACCTGTCAGATGACATGCCTTTGCCTAAAACTTGCACCTGGACTGCTTGTAAGCCATCTGCAACTGAAGAGACACAGGTTAGCCACTGCCACGTTATATGAATATTCAAAGTAATAGGTCTGGTAAATAGTTCATTTTCCCATACTGACAGCAGAGTACCAAATCGCCACATCTACTGATACTGCTGTGAGCTCTCAAAAGGTTACAAAGGATAGCTTTACTTTTCCCTTCCCCCTCTCTTGCCATAATACACACTACTTATGAAACAGCTGTTTTCACACACCCTCCTTTTTCCTAGTAAATAAAATCATATTAACCAGAAAACACAACCCATAGGTTCTTCAGAACTTCAGTCTGTCACAAAGTACTCACTCAGGTTGGAGATTAAACTTTATCTACCACCTTCAAATTTTCCTGTATTTTTGCTCAAGTTTGAATGTGTATGCTCTATTGTATTTATCAAGGTAAAAGTTTGAATCCACAATCCACACTTTCGGCTTCTAGCCAGACTTCAAACAGAAAAAGATTTGCTAATTTATGGTTTCCTGGGGGGGGGGGGGAAGCAGATCTCCTGCCTTTAACCAAATCTAATCTCATCAAATCTTTCCTCACAACTATAATTTCATTCCAAGTCCTTCACTCACTAACTTTAGCTTCGCACACACAGCACAGAGAATTACTCATACAAACCTTTTGTACAAGGCAAGTGTGAAAAAAATTAAATATATGGGTCTAAAAAATATTCCTGGGTTTGCAACTAGAATCAGTAAGTAGTTCCATGAAGATATTGCTGGTTTTAGTTAAAATACTTTCACAAATGCAATAGTATTATATGATTTGTTTCATAAAGGCTTTGACTTTCCTGCTATTACCCCAGTCTCGTTTTAACATGTAATTTATATTAGAATGTGTTCCAGGAAGCATATGGCAATAGAACTAGGTCAACCATTAACCAAATAACAGGAAGCTGCTCTGCAAAGCACACCCTTCAAAACCTTGCTTAATGAGCTAGCTCTTCAGAATGTGTCCTTCAGTAAGGTTGAAGCTAACATTCCAATGGATTTTCTTTAAAGCTACAAGGTCACCCAAGTTAGAAGGCCTCTGGTACAAACCAGTACCACACTTTTCAAACTTGAAATAAGTCAATTATCAAGCCATGTGACTATAATCAAATGTACAACATTAACATTGGTCTTCTGATGCCCTCAAAGATGGATACTGACTCTTATCTTTTTATATCATTGTCTCCACAGATTTTGAAGCCGTTTTATTTATCCAAAGAAAGAAAACAAAAAATTCTCTTATTATTCTCATTATTATTTTTATTGCAGGTAGCAGATCTGTTTCCCCATCATTTCTAACAGGTGTGTTGGGATTACGTATAAATCAGTTTCATCAGGAGTTCACATGGTCATTCATGAAGATATCCACTGACAAATATTACTGGCTTACAGTACCAGATGACAGAAACACACAAAACATGACCAACATTCTCACTTACAGGATTACTGCACAAACCTACCAGGGTCTCCAAACCCAAGAACTTCCCTAACATCTGATACTTATGAGATGAGAACTCAAGTCCATCTCTCCAGTGCTAGATCCTGGATCCTGCTAGTCTCCCAAATAATAATTCTAGTTCCTAATCATCAAACAGAAAATGATGATGCATCCATTATGACAGAGAAAACAGAGCATGCGTGTGTGTTTGCATGCACACAATCATACTTTCCTGCGGATTGCTTTGTATCTTAAGCAACAGCTCTTGCTGAGACAGGCTAACTCAATGGAAGACTGCCAAGCCTGCTGTGATGAGATTATCTTCTTAGTAGTTATTTGTTGAAGATAGTTTATTACAAATAGCACCTTTTTGGTATGAAAAAGTCAAGAACTATGCATTTTCTTTGCACTGTAGAGATGTTCTGATTTGGATGAGAAAAGATACAGACAAAATCTGGAAGCATTACTCATTTACATATGAAGAAACACTTCTGATGAGAATTCAACCAGTGTGCTCTAAAAATTGTCCAATACTGCTAAAATAAATAAATAAATAAAGGTTACCAACTATTAGAAAATGAAGTCTGCAAGGAAAATTATATAGACAGGCACAACAGAGCAACCATAACTTAAAAAAAAAGTTATGTCTCTTGATGATATCCTTGATACTTCCTAATGCTGAAATAGATAACTCCATGTTGTTGTAGCTATGTAACCAAGAAAAAGTCCTGCCTTGAGAGATGACATTCAAATTCCACACAACTCTTCAGTGCCATTTCTTCACGAGTTTCAAAAACAGCTACAAGTGCACCATGTGCACAAGTGCTAGACTTAGAAAGCTTCAACCAAAACTCTCCTGAATGGGGCCAGTGGAACAACTAGGAAGGTGTAGTGATGAAGTTACTGCAGAACTGAACAGTCTTCATAGACAAGCCATGTTTTATATGCATTCCTTCTTCCCATCACCAAATTGTTACTGGGAAAACATACCTGTAGGTTGATTAATCCAGTCATTCAGCTCTTAGGAGCATATGAAGAAAGTCATACTTTTGCAGAGCTACCACAGAACAGCATTTAAGATGAGGATTCAATCAAAGGGAACTGTAATATTATTCTTTGAAAATCCTGCAGAATAGGCAACAAATTGCAAGAGTTCTGGTTACGAAGTACTGCTCTGCCATGCCTGTCAGGGAGTAAGCTCTAGTATACTAGAGCTTCCCAAGCTTCAAGTACAGGAAGATGTCCCCGAACTCAGGGGAAAATAATAATAATTATAATAACAACCAAAAAAGTCTCCCACTGAGCTGACAAAAGACAAATCACTGGATTTTTTTTAAGACTCAGAAGTTCACAGAATGTCTGGGAAGTTTATTTATGAACTCTTCCTCTGCAGATTTAGACACTCCAGTAACAGTATTTGGTTCATAAAAATTGGTGCCATGGTTAATTTAGTTTTAATCGAATAGAAAAAAGAAATTCTAAGTAATAGGACATTCCTGCTAAGAAGAAAGCAGAGACAACTGCAATACATTTCTATGGTTTCTTAGTAGTTACATAATTACAAAGTCTATGCAAGTATCACTTGCAGTATTTCATACTGTTCTTTGTTTCACAGCTACAGTATAATGCTCTCAGCAGCTTTTGAGCAAACTGTCTCTGCACTAAAGCCAAAAGGCTCCACAATGAATCTTCATCTGAAGCTCAGGACTTCCACATGGCTGAACTCTTCTTTCTCCAGATTTGCTTAGCACTTCAGCCTTCCCCCACCCCTTTTATAATCCATCAGACATGCTTTTGGAGTGAACTTATCTTGCTTAAAAAAAAAAGTTCAAAAAGAAAAAAAAATTAAACTCTGCTGGGCTGAAATTTTCAGATGACAAAGTGGAAGGCAATCATTTAATAACTGAGTATGAAAGCAACGACAAGATGCGGAGGAGAAAAAAAAAAAATCTACTTAGGCTTCCTGCACTGGCATGAAATGGCTTGCTTTCCTTCTTACTGCCAGCTCCCACGCTTCATGTTGACATTACACATCCTGTACTGTAGGTCCATCCCCATGCTGCTGCTTGCCCAAAAGAATTATCTCCTGCATCACAGCCATGGTAACAGATCTGCTGGCTCTGCAGATCTGAAAGTACCATTTCAATGCTTAATACACGCAGCAACTGGACGCATTGCCACAAACCAACCCAGAATATCTGTTTTTCTCAGCATTGCACTACTCAGCCTAACCTTCTGTTAACCAGATGGCCTGTTCTCCCCTTGGGATCAAGCCATTAAACTTTATTTTATTAAATTCTATCAAAACGCAGGGACAGTTTACAGCAGTATGTCTAGTTCATCTCCAACAGGGAGTTGCTAAGATGAAAATGACAAAGATAACTGGAAACACTGCTTCACACCAACAGAGAACAAGACCTTTTGGAGTAAATATTTAAATCATCTGCCAGATGAAGTAAAGTAGCAGGGTGAACCACATGGATAGCAACTTGTATTATGTACACATATGCAAATTCAGAGTCTTCTCATCATAAATGGGCCTAGGCTGCATTTTCCCTAATCCAAAGCAACTACATCTTGAACAGACAATTACCACATCATTATCTATTACCATTCAAACCAACCTCTTGTGGGAAAAAAAAAATACACACACCCCCCAAAAGCTTAGGTTCTCCAAAACATCATGATAGGCAATAGGGCTCCAAAATAAATGAACATCATCTACAGGCAGCACAGCAAATAGAACATTCTCACTAGAACACTCTCAAACTCTATGATATACCTCAGAGACACACCATCACTAACCGAAGTCTAACTTAAAGTATTTATCACATACATGCGCCCCCAATCAAAATACAAAGAGTGAGAATGAAAAGCAGCAGCATGTGAATGGAAGTGAAAGAATTATCTAGTTCATTAGCACTCATTGGCTCTTACAAATGAACTACAACCATGCCCTCACAACCACAAATGAGCAACTCATGTACTGTAAAGTGGTAGCTGTTAAAAAAGCAAAGATATCTCATATTTAAAATGCCATTTCCAAATGCCTCACTGAAAACTTCAAGATAATCAGTCCATGTAGCTAAGGATCTGATCCTCTGAATGTTTACTCACATGAGTAATTGCAGTGAAATTCAAAATCAAATCACAGGGACTATTCACAGGAATAAGCTTTTGCAGGATAAGGACTTCAGCCCCCATCTTTATCTGCCAAACGTACTATGGTAACAAGAATAGACAATGGTATCTGAGGACTGACCTAATAAAAATCCTTTGTTAAAGATCCTAACAGTGGCAGTGACAATTTATTTAATAAAGCATATGCACTGGCACACAAAACTAAATCCCAGAAATGTAAGAAGAGTCCTGTATAGGTTGCAGTTTCACTGCCTTCCAAAGAAAATAGCAGGCCAATCCATATAATATCTAATCATAAAAATCTATTCCTCGTGGCTACCACTACCCTGCAGTGCTTCCAAAGCAGGGCTGGATTCACTGCTCAGTTTGCTGCGAGCATACATTTGTTAGATGAGGTTCCCTCAACCTAAAGCTCCTAATCTCTGCAGGGCTGGGATCTCAAAAGTGTTCACACAAATATGAGAGCATTGCTTTTATCCAGTTTCCCCCACTGTCTTGGCCTACTGAGCTGGCATCGCTCGAGCAGTTAGGCCAATGTCAGAGGCCCACAATTTGATCTTCGGTGTGTTACTCTGTAGTTATTAGGGATATAACTTTTGTTAGATAAAGCACAATTAGGCAGGTGTTATGAAAAAACACATAACTGGCAGAAAGAGCAGAACTAAACTTACATAAGAATATTTGCCTGGTAACTCGCTACACCAGTCAACAAGCAACAGCTGGGAGCAGTCCACCAACCAGTAAAGATCAAACAATCTGGAAGGTGCTCTCCACCTCATAAACCTCATCCACCTCAGCCCGAAGGGGAGCAGCACAACTCTACCTTCAGGGATGCCTGACTGCAAAGGACCTCTAAGGGACCCCTGGGACCAAGCTTGTGTGGCCAAAACCAACACACTCAGCACCCTACTCCTCCTGACTACTGACAACTGCTGCTCCTGTCAGCGAGGAAAGGGGAAGTAGAGATAACCACTTTTCTGTAGCTTTGTAGTGTTCTTTGCATTATTAACCACTCTTTCACAGAGGCAATAAATATCCCAACTCCTTCATACGGATCCAATTATTGCATAGTAATTAATATGTGTGTTTAGTCTGTCCTGACCTAAACCGCAACTCCTACATAGCTAAGTACTGACATGAAAAGAGGTCACAAACCACTCTTAGCATCCCTTAGGCAATTTAAAGAAAAATCATTTTTTTTTTTAGTCGGCCATTATTAGAAATGTCACTTGGACATGAATTTCCCTCCAATTTGGATGTCAACAGATCAGTAGGCATTGCCCTCAGTCCGTAAGCAGGCTGCTTATTTCACCTGCAAAGAGGATTAGATGTCTTCAGTGTATCAAGGTAGCAAGTGTAAAAATAGACAGTGTGGCATTTTACCTCCATCCATCTTGAAAAACACACCCTACTCTTTGAGGAAATGTTAATATCTCATTTAAGTTACTACCTCATCATCATATGACTAAACTCCACTGCCAGGACACAGGAGAAATTCAGTATATGGTAATAGGCCCTTCGAAAAGTCATTTCACAATCTGAAGCATCATCGATCCTTCAAACACATTAAAAATAGATTGTTCACACCCTTGACATCTCAGCAGCCCATCTGATATTACAGTACAATATTAGCAAACCTAAGTAGACATGAATTCTTAAAATAAGTACAGATACAACCATAACACCAGCAAGTAAATTATACTCACATAAACCACTGAAGTGACATGGGTGAACCTATGGAAGCACTGAAGAATCATGGAGGACAACCGGCATTTTCATATTCATTTGCAAGAAAACACCACATGCAAGGTTTGGTCAATCTACCCATCACAGAATCACAGAATAGTTGGGGTTGGAAAGGACCTCTGGAGATCATCTGGTCCAACCCCCCTGCTCAAGCAGAGTCAGCTAAAGTAGGTTGCCCAGGACTGCATCTAGTAGGGTTTTGAATAGCTCCAAGGATGGAGACTCCACAACCTCTCTGGGCAACCTGTTCCAGTGTTTGACCAACATCCTGCCAAGCAACTTCTGACTCAAGGCTTTGTCTTGAATGACATTTTCTGATTATGACATCAGCAGTTTTGATGTGATTCCTTGGAAGCACAGCACATGGAAAAGCTTGTAACCTCCCTGTGGAAGTGATGCAGAACGTTTACAGAGAGGGTGTGAAATGGAAAAATCATTGTAGTACATTATCACCTCTGTAATCTGATCATTTAAAAATAATTCAGGTTTATTCATGCAGCTGGGAGACCCAAATACATTGGCTCACACTTTCAGCAGCTCTAGTGAGTTATACCCTTGGAGTAAGAGAATCCAAAGTGTCCTATGTGAGAGCAGAGAATCTGATGTCAGAACCCTCATGCTCTTGAGAAACGAGAGCTTTTTCTTGACCTAACAGAATGAGGCCCGGGAAACCAATAGCTTATATAGGCAGCTACCACCTTTGAAGGGTTAAATACAGGATTCCAACAAACCCTGAGCCAAGAGGCTCACATATGCTGATTCGCATAATGGCTTTCAGTTACATTTACCTCCCAAAGGCCTGATGAAGTCCTACCCTCCCTAGGTCACTGTACTATTGCACAGTCCTGTTTTACACCCCATGCTTGATCATAGACAAGAGAACATAACCTCTATATGACCTGACAGCTGAAAGGCAACATGCTGTCTCCCTACTCCACTCCTCCCACCAATAGACCAAAGGAAATAGGTCCACACTGACTTCAAATTACATGAATTCAGCTTTTAGGATGCACTCCTGGCCAATAACCCAAACCCCTTCTTGCACTGCTGTGAGATCTGGCTGTTACAACTGTATGAGAAGATAGTAACAATTCAGCAGTTGGGAGCTAATTAACTAGACTGAGAGCTGTCTGGCTACTCTCCATTTTCTATTAGCCATTTGTTAACATTTTTACACTTGTCAAGTTCTTTAACTGGGCATAATAGAAGCATGGATTTCAGAGCACACCAACACTCAAAGCTCTATATCCTACAGCCAAAACCACCCAAATGTAGACAAGCAAAGGAAAAAAAATGAAATGCAAGATAGGAGCTTCTAATTAACCAAGGCAAGAGAAACTATTCCTTATTTATTTATATTGCCATTTATTTATTTTTCTGACTATTGTTCATACAACACACACAAAAAATAGATTCCAGTAGGATGAAAGACACTTTATGGTTGTTTCCCTCCTAGGTTTTATTGCATTACCAACTAAACTACATAGATATTGTATATGGTTAGTCTCCTCTTCCATACACACCATAGTCAGCAACATATCAGAGAAATGATAATCAGTCAGAATGAACAAAGTGACAGTTTTCTCCATTCCCAGATCTCCAGGTATTTTGCAAACAATGGACCAGATCTGCCACTCTCACTAACCAGAACCACACTCGGGGGGGGGGGGGGGGGGTCTTTTTTTTTTTTTTTTTTCTCCTCTCTCTCCCCCAAACACACAAAGCAATAGAATCCAGCATCATGGCCTTCATTTCCAGTAGTCCTCTGAAATCCTATCTTATGCCTATTTTGCTGCTGGGGAACATGGGGTTTAAGGAATGCAATGAGTTAAGAGCAAGTTTTCTAAAGGTGACCACTAATTCTTAAGTCTCTTAGGTGGTTGGTCAGAGACCTTTAAAACCCAATATGAAGAGAGCCACATGCCCACAATTCCGGCTGAATCTGACAGGACCTGAAGAATCCCAAGCTTAAGTTTAAATCGATAAATGTTCAGAGGCCACTCCAAATTCTGGACATAAGCAATTTGTCCAACACAATACAAGTCATCTCTGGAAAAACTAGAGACAAATATCCATATCTGATTCACAGCACAGACCACAAGACCATGACTCCAAGCAGTCTCACAAGTTTAGCCTGGACTGGAGTATCCACTTTGTTCAAAAACAGAAGGAAGTTGTTAGCCAACCACTAAGTGAATTAACTTTACCGGTCACTCTAGAACTTCTGCCTAACCTGAGTTACAAAATATGGAATTATTTAAATTAACAGGAGAAAGAAGGCAGAAAAGAAAAAATACTTTTTTTTTTTTTTAGCTTCATCACCATACAACTGAAATGACATTCAGACTGCAGTGAGCCCTTTATTCATGATTCTTTTCCCAGCTTGACACTAAATTAAAATCTTCAGCAGACCAACCATCTTTCAAGTCCTTAAAAGGTAAATACACCTCCCTGCATGTCAAACAGCACTCTCCCTTGACCTGAATCTACAAGCGCATATAGCCTTCCCTTAGCCATTTCATTTAATAAATAAGGTAAAGAAAAAACATGCAGCTGCTGCAATATACATTTTCAGTGTCTCCTTCCCCCATCCTCCTCTTTCCTTTTCCAACAATCAGAGATCAGGGAACAATTTGCAGAAGAAACATGGTTATTACTTATCACAGAAGGCCTACAGACATGTTTTTAGTCATGGCAACTGACCAGTCCATTTTTTGTGTTCCATCTACTTCCCAGTAAATACTACTACCCCATGATGCTTTCTTCCCATGATTACTGGTATTATCCCAAAGCAACACTACTTGAACCCTAAGAACTACTATCATGAAGAAAGTTTGCTCACTGAACCAATGCAATGAAGCCCCTATTGCCCACAAGGCCATGGAAACAGTTACCACCAGATTTTATTTTAACTATCTTTCAATACAAGATCTTCTCTTTCATATTATTAGGAGCACATTGAGTTCTCAGTCTTTATCATTCTTTGTAATATCTGCTTTGTTTTGTCTTGCAAAAATAATCTCTTGCCTGTCTTCTCTATTAACAGCAAGCTTCCACTACATATAATTATGGCATGCCTTAGCCTAATTTTCTTTTTGCTGAATAGTTTTGCCTATTTTCTATTTCTGCTGAGGCTACCATTTATTTTTCTTGATACACTAATCCTTGCATCATTTGAAGGCCTGACTTCCTCTACCAAGACAGCAGCTGGGGTTCTAATTCTCAGGACCCTTTCCAGAGCTTTTTATTAGCAACTATAATGCTGTTGCTCAATACCCTACTTCTTAATCTTCAGGTCAGTGCAGAGGCTGTACCTGCAACAAGCATTGCAAATATGATATCTAATGCTGCTGCTCACCCATTCCCTAAATAACTGGCAAACTATTATTTGCACATTCCTGTCACTAACAGAAGAAGGAAAAATACAGGCACACAATACAAGCAGATGCAGGCCTCTAGCTTCTCCACAAAGGTCTGAAGTCATTCTCCAGTTTTCTGCATAACTAATAATATTGTTTTAGCTTCTTCCACAAAAAATGACAAGCAGCACACACTTTAACAACTGGATTCTTAAATTAACTGGTTTAACCTTTAAGGGAGTAGCCTGGTAAATCAAGTGCTTTTTACAATTATGTGGCCTCATTGCACTGGCCCTTAAATGATTGTTACCCCAATAAGCTCTCAGTAAGTCTTCTCTAATCACTCATAACATCGATGCTGTGCCTATAGCTCTTCTGGCCGACTTTAAAGTACATATTCTTAAAAAGACCGTATTTGACTCCTCACTCAAGAGCAATAACTATGCACCCTGAGATTTCTCATATATATTTTTAAAGCACCAGATAGACCTAAACTGTTTGTCTCCCTTGAAGGACCTCTTCACAAAATAAACTTTTAGCCTCAGCCAATCACTTATTATATTTCTTCTAGAGACCAACTATCCATGATTACATCACAAAGACTACTCAGAAATCAAGAGGTTTCTAGATCAAAGGGAAACAGAAGGCATGGCTTTTATTGCTGTGTCTAGGACTGACATTCAGTTAACCACTGCAAATCAAAAGTGACTACAAAACAATCACGACTTCCCATAGTGGGGGGGGAAAAGTTCTTTTCCAAACATTATTTAAATAAAACTTTCTTCAATTAGTGATTAGGTAAGAATATTTTAAGGATATTACAATAATTGGATACTGCCTCAAGTTGAACAAGCAACTGTACCAATAATAAAGCACTCTTGCTAAGGATAAAAAATAAAGTCACATATAAGCCTGGGTGTTTCAAATAGATTACATTGGAAATAAAGATTCCCCTTTCTCCATCTCAAAATCCCTCTTTCAAACCCCTTCAGAGTTGAGTTTGCACCGCAACATCTGGGGTAGTTTCATAAAACTCGAGAGATGAGTGGCAGACTTGGAGTCTTTGGTATTGCTTCCAAAGTTAAAAGAACAAAGCAGTACAAAACCCAAAATAATCTCAGTTGACTTTTTATTTATTCATGTGTTCAACTTCTCAAACACAAGCTTAACAGGCAGAATAATGCTTCCAAAGCTCAGGACATAAATGAAGACTGAATTCTTATAAATCAAGTCCCCTCATGTGGAAACTTCTATTAAAGCCTTTTCACTAGAACTAACAAGATAGCTCAACTTATAATCATCATCTCCCTTCCTCCCCCTTTTCTTCTTTCAACACTGGCATACACAACATGCTATTTTAACTCCTTTCCTGTTCTCCTAGTTCTGGATCATTTTATTTTCAACAGTCAACAAGTTTAGAGAAGTACCATGCTGATGTTCAAGTGTTTACAATGTTAACTGCGTCTGCCAGCAGCTGAAGACTTTCATCACACCACCTTCTCCAGCACCTCTTTGATTAAAGAATTTGAGTTCTTCTCTCCAAGAGGTTAAAGGATGGCAGTCTTCATTCTTATCACATTTTTTTCTTCAAAATTACTTTCATTCTTTGAAGAGTAAGATGGAGTTCTCCTCATTCACTCCTCAGTTAACATTTTGCAGACTCCTGTTCAAAAGTCCTATGGGCCCATATTGTATTTTACTAGCACCTGAAAATTTCCATTTAAGAAAAAAAAAAAACAAAAAAAAAACCCAACACTTTCACGCAGACTGCTTGATTATTCAGTACTCTAGAAGGAAGCAACTGTCTGAAAAGAAAGCAGGTGTTTAGATTGATGGAGTCAAGAATTTTTACTAAAGCCACAAATTAGAAGTTCATACTTGATCACATCCTTTAAGTGTTAAGCAAACCATTCAATTCTGTCACTAGTAGAACACAGTTTCCATCTGGAACAAGTTTACAAATTGGATTATTTCAGTCCAATAGAGAGAAACTTCCATGAAAATAACATTTGTATGACTTCCTACTATGATGCACTATAAGTACAAAACAACATCTGGAAGAACAAAATAACTAGGAGGACACACAAACATGTTATAACTTAACATTCTTCGTAGACTTTTCCTGATCTATCAAGAGGATCTCCTTCCTCTACAATAAAACTTCAAGTCACTCTTTTCAATATTTCAGTGTTTGGGGTTTTGTTTTTTTTTTTTTTTTTAATAGTTACACATCTATATTTTTTGTCTGTACATTTTGTTAGTGATGGTTTCATAATAGCACAAAGCTAGTTAATGACTATTATGTAACTTCGCCAATTTCACAGATTTAAGTCCTTTTCCCCACAGTTTCATACTACGAAGCAGGTTTTTGCTTATTTGAGAAGTTATCTGCAACAACACAGAGAAAGTTGCAGCGGATTAGAACAATCTCAAATAATGCTGTAACCCTACACATTAGTTGTAAGTAATCCAAAAACCATCAGAGGAAAAGAATATTTACCCTTGTTTCTGGGAGTTCCAAATTTCAAGAAGTATCTTTGGGGTTTTTTTGAAGTAATCTTCCTCAAACTGTAGTTTGTACTATAATAAAATTGTAGTACTTCCAATTTCCTTTGTAAGCCTAAAATTCAACTTGTCCATTCCTTAGGGCCCAATGTAACATCCGTCAGATATCCCAACATCTATGTAGAGTACAATTCCCATCCAATATTTAT
The DNA here is from genome assembly GCF_036370855.1 of Dromaius novaehollandiae. Lineage (NCBI taxonomy): Eukaryota > Metazoa > Chordata > Aves > Casuariiformes > Dromaiidae > Dromaius > Dromaius novaehollandiae. Next base: position 6,343,650 of record NC_088130.1, read on the forward strand.
TAGTCCTCTTACAATCGCTCATGGCTTCCAACCATCAATGCTCCTTTAAATCAAAACCCACAACACTATTAAGTTTGTTTTTATCTTTACTGAATAATAATGATCATTAAAAAAAACACTTCTGCTTGCAGTAGCTCTACTTTCCATCCATCATCCAATTATGTACTCATATTCTTCATATCCTAACCACCCATGCACATTTAAATTTCTCCCACATAACAAAAATATTATTTCAAATTGATGGAAAAAATAAATGCTAAGTGTGACCTTTTAAATCCCACATTTCTCAACAATGTAATTAATTACAAGTCTAATAACAATGTATAAGGAAATCAATTGTTTAAAGTACTGTTTTTAAGTGGTGATCTTTGGACTATTTCTAATGGACCTAAAAATGATAATCAAGAAAATCAAGTTCATGTACTACAGAATAAGCTATGAATGCAAAGTTTCTAAAAGAGCTAGCACTGTGGAAAGTTTCTGAATGCCCACAAATCAAAAACAATTGAAAATCATTGTTTTGAACCAAAAATTTAATGTCTAATTGCAAAGTTAATTAGCTAATTGTGACTAGCGTGTTTCAAGACCATCTTTCAAGACCAATCATATTTCATCTAATATTTTTCCTATGGATTTGTGTCTTCAAATTCAGTAGCACAGCTCTTTAAGATGCTCAGGCACTAAAGCATTTAATTTGAAATTTTGAGGAACTATATCTACTATACAACGGATAGTAGCAAGAGTCATGAAAGTTGGTGGTGTCCCCATCCCCCCCAGCACAAGGAATTATGCATTTTATGGCACTCTGAGAAGCCTCCTAAAAGCTTTCCAGTATTATAAATATGCAACCTAGTGAGCGAAAAAAAATATTCCGTGTTAAAATGCATCTAGAAGAAGGAATGCTCTTGAACATCACAAGTTAAAGTGCTAAAAATCAGGCCATCATCACCACATAGAAAGAATGATATTTCATGATGTTCTCTGGAAGAATCTGAGCAGCCTCAGGCTATAGGCACTTACCTTCAAATATTATATATATTGCACACACATATGCTATTTCTTTAGCCAACTGATCAACCCCTTAAATCCTATGAACTTTAACCAAAGATAGATATCTAGAAAAGTGGCCTCAACATGAAAGTTTAAAAAAAAAAAAAAAAAGTGTTTCTCTATGTGAAGGAGAATCTAAGCAATTTCCTCCAATTCTCATTTTCTGATAGCATGAAGTCAGAGAGAAGATCCATCATAACGTTTGAAAAACTGAAGAAACCGGGGGGGGGGGGGATTGCCATCAAAGCTTCAAAGAAAAAAAAAAAATTTGCAGAGACATCCATAATGTTAGGAGCACTTCCTATTTGTCTACTGGAAGCCTGCTTGTTCTCTCCTCCATTTTCTGGTGGAGCTAGAGAACATGACATGGCTTACCTGACTCAGATCACAGGACTCTGACAAACTAGTCACTTCCTCTTAGACACGCAAGCAGTTTTATGAGACACACACACACACACTAGCAGCAGTAAAAAGCACTTAAACTTGAGCATCTTTCCCTTTCCAAACATTAGAAAACTAAATATAACCCCCCCTCCGGGGGGAGGAGGAAATGCTATCAGATCACATCTACAGGAAGCTCCAGGATGATCTGTTTGTAGGATAGAAACCACAATGCTAAGAGAGGGGAAAAAAAAAAAGGAGGGGGGGGGGAGTTATTCCAGTATTTCAGAAGACATAAAGAGCCTGTAGACTGCATGCACATATGGGAGAGAAGCTTTGTGTTGTGGAGCCTGAACTGGAACCAAAGCAGACAGCTTGCAAATGGAGGACAGGAAGATAAAGAAAGGGAAAGAGGGGGAGAGAGAGAAAGCTGCCACGAGTAACGAAGAAAGGAGCGAGAGAAAACTCCTTCCTTGTCTGACTTAAAGATAGAGACATCGGGAAACTGAGCAAGAAGTGGGATCCTTCCTCTTCCTTTCTTCCCTTCTCTTTCTTGAAAAGAGAGAGCAAAAGCGTGTATAATGGCTTCTGCTCTCCAGCCGAACGCTGTCCTCCTCCAAGCAATGTCCTTCAGAAACCACAAGCCGCCCCCCCCAACACACACACCCCCGAGACACAGCCAGAGACCCCCACATCCCAACCTCAGGAGAGCCGGGGGGGGGGGGGGCGGACACAAATATCTGAGTGAGGGACCAGCTTTGCGGGGGGGGGAGACACGACAAAGACAGAAAGAAGGTCACCCGATTGCCTGAGTCGTGCCAGCACGGAGCTTTTCTCTCCTCTGCGCCTCTCCCGTCTCTGATACAAATCCACATGCACAGCACCATCCAGACCTTGTGCGCACACACACGCGAGCACCCCCACCCCAAAAGCTCTGCTGATATCTCAGTTATTTCTCTAAATCCCCCCCCTTTAATGCAACAACAAAATATTAATTAACCGCCTTCTTCCTCCTCCCACCACCAGCACCTCCTCCTCCATGCAAGAGACCTCTCTCAACCAAAACACGCCGCTCTCTTTTTTTTTTTTTTTCCTCCTTTCTTCCTCTTTCCTCCTCTGGCCGAATGAATGGATTTCAGAGAAAGATGGTGGAAAAACAGCGCATACATATACATACATACATACACACACACACACACACACACACACACACACACACGAATGAGAGAATCTCTCCCATGCCAAACCAGAGATGGGTTTTAATTAAAATAACTTACAGGAGCGTCCCGACGCCGCTGCCACCTCCTCCTCTCTGCCTAGCTCTTCTTGTTATTGTTGTGGAAGTTGCTTTGTGAGTCTCATGTGCTCCTTGCCAGGTCTCAGCAATGGAGGATCGCCATCTTTCCCTGCTCCCCCCCCTTCCTTCTTTCACTGGTTTGCTGCAGATGACCTGAGATATCCGTCTCTCTCACACACATTCTATGTCTCAATCTGAATAATGAGCAACCAGAGGGAGAGAGAGAAAAAAGACAATCTCCTCTCCTACCACACAAAACACAAGAGCACCAGGGGGTGTAAGAATCCTTTCCAACAACAACGTGTAGGGGAAGAGGAGGAAAAAGAGAAAGAAAACAGAAGAGGAAAAAGCAAGAATAAAAAGGAGGAGGGACGTGGGAGAGGAGGGAGGAAAGAAGGAAAACAAGGAAGAGCTCTAGGAGGCAGAACAGATGGAAGAGAAGATGGTAGTGATAGAGGAGGAGGTGTTGAAGATGAAGGAGATTAAGAGGAGGAAGGTGGTAACAAAAAGTTAAGGTTTGGGACACTGAGTCACTCACAGGCCAGGGAGGAGGAGAAGGAGGGGGGGAAGATCTGAAGAGCTTCCCCTTCCAAGCTGTTGCCTTCACAAAGCTTCCTGCACAGGAGCGCTCACCAGCTCCTGCGATGCTGGGGGAGCCGCTCGGATGGAGCTCTCTGCTGGGTCATAGCTCTCTTCCAGCCATGGCAAAAAACAGTTTCTGCATGCAGATCTGCCCCTGAGGTAATCCCTCAGGCACATCCATCTAGAAGCTGATCTTCCTTGAGCAGGGTAAATAACATAAATGGTGCTGGAGGTTGGAAAATATAAAACCAGATCTATCACATGGCTGGTTTTAAATCCCCCTTCCAACTTATATTTGATGTAGAGAAAAGAAACTCAAATTGTCCATTTCTGGCATGTATTTTGAAGTCTTCTCTCAGAAATAAAGACAGTGTCATCTCTATTTTTTTTTCTCATAAGTATGTAGAAGAAAAGAGTACTACCAAGCACCAAAATTATTTCCTAGATTTGTGAAATGTTTTGGCTGCAAAATAAAATAAGTAATCATTTTTAAATAACTTCCAGGCTTTCCAACCCCAACTTTCTGCACTTTTGTGACTGATCATTTAAAACCGTGGAAAGTAACAATCAAGGCTCATAACGAAATGGTGTCATTAAGGTAAAAAAGCAAAAATGAAGCTGCCCCCAAGATACCTCTTTTGCACATCTCCCCCCCCACACACACACACACTTCTTCCTACAGCACCAAGTCAAATTCTTTCCGGTTTTACATCTAGCACTGTAGAGTGTGTGTGAGAGGGGGGAAGATTAGGAGTTATGTGCATATTCACAAAAACAATATGTGGAAGTGAGGCAAAAATCAATTTGAGCACAAGGGCATGACTGGTATTGGAATATCACTGGGATTTCTTGAGCCTTTGATGGAAGAGAAACTAGAACCATAAAGCTTCCGACCTGACCGGGTGAAGGGGAAGATCCCTCCCCTGGTCTGAGGAAGTTTTATCCGAGTGGTGGAGCTGAGACAATCTTCTTAAAGGAGTCCAGATTTTATTGGCCATATCAGGTATTTAGAACTTTATTCTTAAAATTATCCCAGCTCAGTTAAAGACCAAATGCAGAAAAGCCAACGACAATTAAATAATAAAAATCAGTCATCCATCTCGTATCATATACCAGTTTAATATTAGACCCATATAGACCCTCATCTTCCCATCCCTAAAACTGTCGCGAGTACAAAGCACACAAACAGGATCTCTCTCATTAAATCTTTCTTTGAACCGTGCAAGTTAATCACTAAACAGGAGTTCTTATCCCTCCTCCCCTTTCCGCCCCTCCCCCCTCCTTTCAACAAAGGGCTGTAAGAAACAGGAGGAATAATAATTTCCGGGCAGAAGGAGCACTGCTAGATTTAGAGAATCCTTCTTTAGGAAAAGGGAGGGGGAAAAAAAACCATCAGAACTGGGGATTCCTACCAAGACTACTAGTTTCATGCAGACAAATGAAGCAGACACCTCCTAAGAAGCTGATAAAAGAACTTTAAGGAAAAGGGAGGGACTGTCTGTGGCTGCCAGAACGTGCATGTGTTCTGCCTGCAATTTTCTATAAATCATCTTCCTCGCAGGAAGAGAGTGCCTGGGCTTTGCAATCTTTGACGTACCATCAACACCAAGGCAGATAATTTGCCTCTTTGTCTTTTAATATTACATTTTAATAATAATAATAATAAAAAAACCCACAACCACAAACCTAAAACATCCGACATTTGTCAAGCTACCCTCCAGGGAAATAACAATCTCATTTCAAAATGAAGGCTCTTTTGAGAACCTGGCATCAAGCCTAGGAGAAAAAATCTTCATGGAGGTAGTCTGGAAATGTTTCCCTGCTCTCTCTCCCCCCTTCCCCTCACTAGTTAAATCCTGCTTCCAGGTTTCTGTGGTGGATCTCCTTCCATTGTTGGTGCAACGAACTGCCTGGGTACCCGTTGCACAAAGCGTAGGGGTCTCGAAGGAAATACACAAAGAGAAGACAGCTGTTTCCTTCTCCTCTCGCTCTCCCCCCTCACCTCAGGGAGAGGGGCCAAAGGGAAACTTTTCAGGGAGTCAAATGCAGTTGTGATCTGCTCCCCTTTAACATGTAGTCAAGTTTTGTAAGGAGCTTTCTCTCAAGAGGAAGTTTTAGCAGGGACAGAAACCCTCACGACTGGAAGACAGAAGCCAAGCACTGCCTCATGGATATTGGGAAAATTTTTTCAGCATGGGTAAATTAATCCATAACTTCTTTCTGGAGAGTTTCCTCCATCTCTTGCTAGTTCTGAACACTGTTAGCCCAAGCTCCACCAAAGAGCAGTCACAGGAAAAAAAAGGAAATAAGAGAAAGTCTCTAAGAGGCTCTGCAAGAGCCATGCAGATGATTTTACATGAAAACCTGTATTTCTAATACTTGCTCTGCTCACCTCAATTCTTACAGAGGTATTAACAGTTTCAGGAGAGCTACTGCTCCCAGATTAAACAGCTATAGAAGAAATGCAGGCAGTTTCCATAAACTGCGGCTTGGAGTCCCAACAGTTTTAGCTGCTGAGCTTGCGAGTCCATGGCTAAGGAGAGGAGATGGCCCCACAGCTGAGAGTAGTGCCCTGGTCAGAGCACACAGCCTGCCCACTGCAAGCCCCGGGAGCAGGAGTGCCAAGAGGTGACAAGGTCCATGCTCCATGGCAATATTAGTGCAACTTTCCAGGTGTGGTGACCAGCAATAAAGAGGTTAACCATGCTGACAACTCCATGATCCTGAATTAGCCTCACTAGTTAACAGTCCATTAAGAGGAATGCAGATAGTCTGCACCTTTCTTGGTGCTGGCATTTCGATCTCTGGTGACTCAATAGGACATCAGTGTGTAAACAAAGGCCCTGTTATCTCCTCAGCCAGGCAGGACTAGTTGCAGGACTAGTTGGGGAAAAAAAAAAGAGTATGAAAGTCTGGACAGAATCTGTGGTAGACCTCAACTCCTTTGCTCCTAGCCACTTTGTCATGTCACATCCATGCCCTGGGGGACAGGAGGGGATTTCAGGCTCAGTCAGGTTTCAGGTTTCTCTGTTCATCTTTCCAGCAAAGATCATGTCTCACCACAGTGTTGGCTGAGACCATAGGAGGTGGTGTTCTGGATTAAAAAGTAAAACAATCCCCTCCCCCCCACACACACACTTTAGCTGACCTGAGGTAGATGGATGATGTCCCATTCACATGCCTAGAGGATGGAAGGAAATAGGGAGCTGCTTCAGGAACAGCTTCCAACCTCATTAACAGGATACATTACCCTGACCCAGGAAATTCAGGGGTAAAGTCTACCTGGGCCAAAGCTTTTTGTTTCTAGGGCAGCTCTTTGTTGATATGCAATGATTTCCAGGCAACTCTGCGGAGATGCTGCTTGACACCGAAGTCCTGCTCTTGGAGCCACTGAAGCTAATGGGAGAGTTGCTCAGCGAACCACATGGCAAGAAGGCCAAAAGCAGGGGGGTAAGCAGCCTACAGGAAGCTCAAGATGGTGCTACCTTGTACTCCCCCCCCCTTTTTTTTGTAGCCAAAACTATTTCTTGTTAAGCTCTGAATAGCTCCTCAGGATGGAAAACTTGGGTACAGATCTTAGAGATCTTATATCTTAGGAAAATGATGTGGAGAGTAACACGTTGAAAGCATGCTTCTTTATATGTAATCAGAAGGACAGCACCATTTTTAATGTCCCCTCATAGAACTGAGAATGGCTTTTTTCTTTCTAGATTTGGAAGAATTGTTCTTTTTCCTGCAATAAGTTTGAGGAAACCATGGAAAAAATGGAGAATAGAAGTTATGTTATCCAACCCAGTGCAAGGCTTCTCTGCCCTTATGCAACAAATGAGCACTGGATCAGTTCAGTTCACTGGAGAACTGAATAATCATTTTCCCCAGCACATTATGTTTTGCAGTTATTGAGAGAATTTCTCCTATTTCAATGTCAGCTTGAAATCCCCCCTCCCTCAATCCTGTCTGGCCTCTGAGGCTCCTCAATGGCATCCCCACCCTCCAGCCCAGCTCCAATTCTCCTATGCCATGTCCCTACCCTGGCTCCATATCCCTGCTATGATCCTGACCTGGGGCTCCACATCTCCTATGCCATGCCCCTTTCCCAGTTCCCTGTCCCTCCGCTGGCTCTGTGTCCCTGAAATAGCCCCATGACAACCCACAGCAACAAGAATCTGAATCCAGATCTCTGTAAGGTGCAAGAACACACCTTGATGGGGAGGAGAGGCTACTGTCAGGGCCCTGAGGGCACTAATAGGTCCTAATGGCCCTGACCATCCTCACCTGGGGTCTCCACCCACACACCCTGCCTGTGGGCCCAGGGGCTCCATTTAAGCTCAGCCCTAGGCCTTCACTCATTGTTTAAGCTGGGTTGTAGGTGTACTTGTCTCAATTTGTAGGACTTGCTTTATCTCCTAGATAGGCTCTGGACTTACATTGTAGGTAGCCTGTTTCTAGCCTTATCTCCTGGATGGACCCCTTGAACCTATGTTGTAGCTTTGTCTCTAGTCTTGTCTCTGTTTTCTGCTGCTCCTGACTGGGTGCTGCTGGATGGACTTAATTGATTACTTCACTTTGTCTGGGACTGTTGGTGGACTGTGTTGCTAGCACTCTACTTTGCCTGCTATGTTCAGGTGCTGCAGGACTGTGTCCTGGTTGGTGAGGGTATTGCCTATGTTGGGGTCACCTTTAGTTCTTGGCTCCTCCTCCCTGGTGGAGCAGTTCTGCTCTGGCTGCTCCCTGCTAGACTGAAATTACAAAGATAGACATTTTACTGTATGTTTTACTAGTTATATGCAATACAATGTTGTCCTTGCTTGCCTACCCTTGAAAAGTATGAAGTCCCCCCCCTTTTTTTTTAAATTAATATTTGAATGCAACACTTGCATCTCCTTCTAGTACTCCAGTATTTTTTAAAAGTTATGCTCCCAATGCTATTCAAAAAATTTTATTCCATATGCTCTATTCAAACTACAATATACAGCCTCCAGCAATTTTGAGTTCTATTTCCCACCTAATATTTCTGCTATCTAATTTTTCTAGGCCCACCATAAAAATAAGCAAGGCCATCTTTGGGCCTCTGCAGAGAATTATCTGGTATTGCTGAATAATCTGCCTGGTATATAAAATTTGATTACATTTTCATTGATATATTACAATTTTAGCCTAAGCTTAACTTTTAAAAACATCACCAGTAGATATTTTCTGTGAAAGCATTTCAGGCATAGGAAATCAACTATACTCAATGTCTCTGCAGGCTTCAGCTTATTTCCTAATGAAGTTGTTTCTTCCTTAGCTTTTTATCTAGTCCTCAGTTGTATGTGCAGCTCAACTCATTTCACTTTATCTGTGAGCATAAAGATGCCTGCTTTGGAAAGTTGCATGCTCCTAAAGTACATGCTGAATCTCTGCCCTCCCCCCCCCCCTTCTTTTGTTGCGGGCATGCCTTTCCCATCTGCAAGCTTCTCATTGCTGTTGATCTAGACACACTTCTATAAATACAGTTGAAGACTATACTCTTTCACAATGTTATGTTTGTAATCAACATAAAATCAAGGTCGGTCTCATCCATTCTTATTAAATACGGAAATTGCTCTACTCCCATGCATTTATGATGCTCTCTTTCCATTCCACATCTCCATGTGATCAGCCAAATCCTCAGCTGACATAATTTGGCTGGCATCATTGACTCCAATGGATATAGTTATAACTTTGCACCATCTGACTGGCTCACTCTTGCATCTAATTGGGTTAATAACCTTTACCAATTGTTTTAAGTAGTTTATATATATTTCCCCTTATACTTGTAGGTGGTTATTTACTGAAATTACATGTTTTCCTCCATTCATGTTTTCTATAGTCTATTTAGTCATTCAAGTCCCTTTTTTTCCCTTAACTGTTCTACTTCTTAGGCTTATTCAGTTTTCTAATAATCTTGTTTTTCTACCTTTTAAACTATAGCCCATTACTGAGTTTGTGTTATTTCCATCTGCCACATTTCAAAGTTGTCTTTCTTCTGTAATATCTCATCTCTGTCATTACTATGCTGTTTATTAAGAGGAAACTGTTTCAATTCTCTTTACAGCTAGCTGTTGTGTTCTCTAGAAGTGAAACAAAGAACACTATTTTAATGGTGGAATCATTTATACTATTAGCCATGAAATATTGGGCTAGTTAAGAGGTAGGCAGTTACATAACCACAAAAGATACTGTATATTTAAAAGTCAAATGCTACAATATAGATTTCAAGAGCTATTTTGTAACCTACAGCCATTCTAACCTATGTTCTAAGGCAGTCTACAGTACAGTTTCTATACTAATGTGCATAGTGAGAACACCTGCGGAAGATCTGGTAAGGAGTCAGTGACTGGCAGAGTATGTGGTAGCAGGCCCAGTGTGTGCTTTCTACACACTGACCGAATTCTCATCAGGGCCAGACATGCATATGCTGTTTTGTCAACAATGTCTAGCTGCTTCGCAGCTGGTAGCTACTCAAGGTTAGCACAGCTGAGATAAGGACATAGTTCTAGTAGATTTAGGGGGCCCTTAGGATACAATGAGTGGAGTCCCACCTGGGCATCTGACCTGTGCGTCCAGCAGCCTCCCATCAGCAACCCCTCCACGTGGTTCCCAGGGCTTCCCGTGCAGCTTGGAGCATGAACCTTGAGTGTCTCTCCATGCCAGTATCTGACCCTCCCTTTCCTGCCTTGCAAGGCAATGTGTATAAAGGGTTTGTTTTGCTTCTCTTTGGCAGCATCATTTCAGTGTCAGAATTTAAGCTTCTTTATGGAAGCTCAGTCTACATCTTAGATTTTCAAGTGACTGGGTAGATACTACTACCAGGGGGGAAAAAAGAGACCAAAAGAAAGAATGCAATAGGAGGTCCGTAAATAGTACCAATATACATGGAAAAAGCCTTGCTTGTAATATCATGAACACTTCGACAATCCATTCTGCCTTCAGAAAGGTAACAATTACTTATGCACATCAATTTCTATGCAAATGCTACCTGTCCATTCAATAATAGAAATATTTGAATTTAATTCAAAATAAGATAGCAACAAAGAAGCATTTATTCAGTAATGAACTAATTTACTTGAAAATCTGACAGCTGTAAGTGAGTAGTATTCTTTTTCTGTGTAGACATAGAAAACAATACTGTTGCAGTTGAGCAGTTTTTTTTTTTTTTTTTTAATAAGAGAGAGGGGTAAAATTTCTTGGGAAAGTGTACTTTATTGAAAGACTTGAAAGAGAAAGGAAAGAAAACATGGCCAGCTAAGGGAGAATGTTCTGACTTTAACTGAATGAACAATGCTATTATAAACATGATAGTTTCACTTGCTTTGTCTTTCTACTAACGTACTCTAAATAATAGATGGGGAGAAGGACTTGAGCAATGGCTAGTCCCTAAAATTAGGCAAAAAAAGCATGCAAGCACTAAAGAAGAGCAAAGTACTGTTTAAAGGGCTCTGAAAGAAAGACTTTCAGAAATGACCAGAAAGTAAGTAGTAACCAGAGAAAGAGATTTAGGGGAGCCACGGGGATGCAGTTAAGAGTGGCAGACTGATATTTGGCAGTAGTACTTGGGACAGACTGAGGAGGGCATAGCAGGAATCGGGAAAGTCTGCAGAACAGTTATTGTAGTAAAGATAATCAAGCCAATCAATGCTTACAAAATAGGTACAGAAAAATTAGCAGTTATAGGGAAAGCAATCAGGATTCATACTATGGATAAATATAAGGAGGGGAGAGAAGTTAAGGGCCATACCAGGGTTTCACCTCTTCTGAATATAGGTAGATTATGAATGTAGGGGTCATAATCAGGGCTGTGCTAGAACCAGTTAGATCCAGTTTAGTAGAGACTATCACTGTTCTTTAATTCCAGTTCTAGACTGGCTTATCATTGTTGCTGCTCTCTGTCTGGACTGTACTCAGGTGGTAATTTCTCCTGCATGTTCTGTCACCTATAAAAACTTCTCCCTGCTATCTAATTGTGCTTTAGCATCTAAACATGCATGTCAGGTAATATATTTCTAGCCTTTGTGACTGCAAGAGAAAATTCTGAAAAATGTAACTCAAACACCAGCTGATACAGGTATCTTTTTGAGTCTGCAGAGAGCCTGAACAATAGCTCCAAGAGGTTTGAGTTGTCCCATTCACCTTAATAGGTTCTTAAATTGTCATTCTTCAGTTTCTAACTTAATCATCAGATTTAGTTAGCCCAGCATTTAACTGTTTATTTTTGTTTCTGTTGAGATGATCAATTCTGAAGCTTTTATTCCTTAATTCCAAAATGCTTCCTATGTCCTTCAAATGAGAAAGTCCCCAGCTGCAAAGACATCCACTTTCCCTCTTGACAACTTAAGCTGCAGGTAGGAATTGTCAGTCCAAGAGCCTGTGACATTAAATAAAACACAACCAACAAAACAATCTACTGCATTATCCTAGGAACTAGTGTGCTGAATGTATTATTTGTTTTCATATTGGAAATATTGACATCTGCAGTGAATTAAACTTAAAAAATCAAGTTGCCATGTAATTCAATGACAACAAGAATATTCTGGCAGAACTCAGGCATTGGTGAGGAGGCATGGAGCTCCAAGTTGTTTGCTCTTGTGCTTGCTCTCTTGATTTTTACATTCCCAACCTCAGAGGCCTGGTGTTGATCAGCTTTGTTCTATGAAGAGCTACATAGTTATACCTATTAAGTTCCACAATGCTTTAGTGCTTTGGAAATTTGTTCAAACATCTTCTTCCCTTAAGTAAAAAGATGACTCTTCCCTTGGGAATGACCACAGAGGAACACTGGTTGAGGAAATATGAGGCCTAGGCACAAACCTGGAGAGATGACCACTGCCATCCCTGTAAACTGTGTAGTTCTGTTTGTAGAGAAGTACTTGTTTCTTAGCTCATGTCCAGCTGTCAGAAGCTGTTTTCCTTGGCTTTTCCCAAGAAGCAGTACTGAAAGCCATCCTTAGAGTCACTTCAGCTCCAAGATTGCCACAGTCTAGTCCATTCAATAAGCCCAGCCAAACTCACTTTTCTCCTCTAGTAAAGATTCCCTTGCCTTGCAAAGGACTTGTTTACACTGGGAGACTGACTAGCCTAACTACAGCAGTATGATTATTTCCATGTAACCAGTCCATTTCCTGTGTAGACAAGCCCTTAGACTAGTCTTGTCTGACCATGGCTCCAGTTACAGAAATCTTTGGAACATATATCTGTATTATCCCACTCCTAGATTATGAAGCATGCCAAGCCTTTTCATTTTGTTCAAGGCTTCCTGCTATTTCAGCTTTGGAGCCCATCTGATTGGTAAGAGGTCTGGAAATCAGCCAAGATTCCTCTTCAGCCAAGCCATATCCTGCCACTTCTGTTTTTGCCATGCTCAAAATCCTTCTCTGTCCTGTTCATGGATATCTTGTCCAAACCTGAACAAACCAAAGAGTGGGCAGCCTGAGACCAGAATGTAAGTCTGAAGTTGAACAGGTCTATTCCTCATTGCTAACTCTCACATATATGGATACAGTAGTCCCTGTTCTTTAGTGAGGGTTGTGTGATATAAAGGAACTGATACATTCCAATGTCTTTGATGTTACCTGATGAAGTCAAGAGATTCCATAACTCCTCCTTGTTGTTTAAGTACCAGGCACTGACTTCATCAACTTACCCTTGCAAAAGCATCAAAGATGACATGAGTCACAACTCTAAGTTTATTGGCAATGTTATCATTATGGACCTGCATTATAAGAAGGAAGGCTGCAATAGACACTCAAGTTCTTCTGTATAGCAGCAGTTTTTTATTCTTTCTGGGTAAAATTCACTTGTATATAAAGATCTGGCACTGTCCAAACCCTCTCAAGTAGGGTATGTGATAACTCCTGTGGTCTGCTGGTTTGCTGCTTCCGGGGGGGACGGGACATGACACCAAAAATACTGTGTCCAGGATGTGATTTAAGTTTTTTTCCTCAGAACTTCAACCTTATTTCTAACAAGTAACTCAAAATTGGAGCGTTGTTTGGGCCTTTCACTATATCCCCAAGGTCTCATAGTTCTCCAGTGGCATGGAACACTACTGTTCTCTTGGCTGCCACCAAACTCAACCTGCTACCTAAAGCTTTCCTCTATTGGTTATACTCAGCCTCTAGGGCCCTCATAAACTACCAGTCCTCACTTGTCCTTCATAAGGCTCTGCTTTCAAACAGGGCCAGCTAACCCCAAGGCTGACTACCTAAGAGGGACAAACTACCACATTTCAATGATTAATTTTCCCATTAAAAAACAAAAGTCATAACAGTCATAAGAACATGGCATTTTGATAAAATTGTATTTTCCAATGAAAAACTGTTCAAGAGTTATTCAAATGATTTTACATATAAGCATGTATCATGCATGACTAGCAGCAAGCAATAAACTGTCTATTGATGATGTAATTTTAACAATAATTCATTAGCCATTTATAAAATAGATTTCTAATAACTTATTAATAACTGTATAGTTTTTTTTAAAAAAACTGCTAGCCACCTTCAGTAAAGCTTTAGGATAGAAAGTTTCACTTAAATATCTGTATTTTCATATGTTTCATGAATACAAAGACAAGGGAATTTTAAGTGTTTTTAAATACAAGTTAAATATTTTCACACACTTTGATCACAATACTTTAGAAGTTATTAACGTGCCGGTTTATTAAATCGATTCATCCACTACTGTATGAGTTTTAAAGACTTGTAACTACATTAACCAAAATATAGGCAAGTGTTTCAGTAGAATTCATGTTTCATTGATCATGGCAAATGATATAAGCATTTATTATTATATAAACATTACATAAACAACTTCTGTGTAAAGTTGAACTTAACACTTTAAAAAAGCAACTAGGCATGGCAAAAACTAGAGCCAAAGACTCACTAAACCAAAGTTCTTCAAGAACGTATCATCAAAGCTGGTTTACTTACTTGTACATTCAAAGTGTTGAAGGAAGAATAAAAACAGAAAGGTTATTGCCACATAGGCTGAAATAAACTTTGTACCTCCCCAGCGTGACTGCGGAAGGATAAGTGAGACCTGGCCAAGAACAGTGTGGAAACAGTGAAGAACAGAAGAAGAGGGGTTTAAATGCACCAGTCAGGAAAAATGCAGCCTCCAGCCCCAGAAGGATTGGCTCAGTCTGTCTGGGGTTGGGTGTGTGTGGCTGTCCCTGAGGAGAACTCTACCTAGAGACCCAGAAACTTCCAGCAGGAACTCAGCCCAGGAGCAGAGGTGGAATTTGTCTTCCTGTGGGATGTTGTGTGCTTCAAGAACCCTGACTCTCCAAGAACCTTTTGTCCTAGCCAGCTAATCATCCAGGATTGGGGCGGGTGTGTCTCTGAGTGTGTTTTCCTTGTGAATTCTGCACATTCTTCTCTACTTTGATCAGCTACTCTTAATAAAATGAAATTGAATGTAGCTTTTATCTGACTAGTTACTTGTTTGGGTAACAAGGTGAACAAACCCAATTTGAATGACTGCAATTAAGTGGAATTGTAATAAAGGTGAAACAGCACAAAAGCTAAACTGAACCTTTCAATACTAAGGGTGCCTGAGGAGACAGGCAGTTAGGAAGAAAAGAGCATCTGTACTCAATTTAAGGCATAGGTGGGTTTGGCTTGGTATGAGAATAAAGAAGGAAAGGAATAATCTGGGCTACTCATTATTCCACCTCTGGCAGCTCTAAGTACTTTACTTTTACTATTTGTAGTGAAGAGCAGCACAAACCAGGCCTCGTTTGCTAATGTAGGATTGCTCCTCCCCCCCTCAAGCTCTAAAGCCTGTTATCTCTGACACATGAGCAGTTCTGCTGAATTCCATGTGTACATGTACCCCCAAGTCCTATCCTTTAGGGCTTTGCTGGATTGGGACCAGGATGCTTGCTGCCTGGCAAGATAGAGCCTGACACAGAGGGAAATTTGTAGAAAATTAAGTTCTAATCTAGTCTGATCAATCTGTAAACCAAAAGAGCAACACTTCATAAATAAAAAAGTGTCCTGATTATGCTCCTATCCTCCTCTCCATGTTTTTCAGCCCTGGTTGGGTAGTGTGGTAGATGGTCCTTCAAGACATTTCCTAAGCCACATCTCCTATCAAGCCCCCCTCCCCCCAATCTTAACATGCCAGAAATCTGATTAGTGGCTCAAAAGCACTCTGCATTTCCTCACTCATGTTTGAGTTGTGCACCTGAAACCACCATAACAGATAGTGGCTTGCAGGGGACATCACTGTTGGGATGTGCACATATCCCATGTTGAAGGGAGGTTAAAGATTTCTCTTAAAAGACCAAAAGGCTTCCTGTAGGGTGAGCTATATTTAAAAGAGGCTTCATATATGCTATGGTCCTGCACCTTTGTAATTCAGTCCTGCCATAAAGAACTGCTCACATGCTATTGTCTAAAATGCATGTCATAAATCATTCATTAATCCCATTGAAATGAATTGAAAGCTTTCCATCAACCACAATGACTCAAACCCTGAGGGCTTTATGCTTCTACTCTTTCTCACACCGAATGGTGTTTCTCTTTGGACTCAGCCCCACTGACCTTGTTACCAGCATCTGCCACCTCTTCCTCAGCACAGCTGACTTTCCTCTCCTTTTTCTTTCCAGCCACATCAGGCTGGAAACAATCTGCTTAAAAAACAGAGTGGGGGAGGGAAGAATACCCTTGCTGATTTTCATTCTGGCCCACTTTGGCCTAGACTTTGTACTCAAAGGCAGGACACTTGCCCTCTCTTCTCCCCCATAACCCTGCTTGTTGCCTCACCTACTGGAACAGGCCATCAAATCTTCCTGTATGCAAAGCCAGCAGGATAAGCAGAGCTTGTGAGCTGCCTGTGGCATTTGCCTGTTAGGGTTATACTTGCAGTTTCAGCTGGTCCTTTCCAGACATTATGCTCTTCCCCTCAGTCTTCTAAATCAACTGGCAATGTTTCACTCCTTGAGCACTTACACTTAATCCTTTAGTTTAGTAGTGGAGAGAGAATGTTACATAGAGTCCCAATCAGCTTTTCTATCAGGGAGCAGCAAAAGCCAACTGCTCCCTAAGGGACAGGGAGCCAAGCACAGTAACAAGGCCAGCAGGGCAGGGGGTCTCACCAGCCAGGGCCCCACCCCACAGTACCCAAGCAGGGCAGACCCAGAGACAGCCAGGTTCAGCCAAGAGCTTATATCATCAGGCAAGTTCATGGTGACAAAGCAGGGCTGAGGTCAAGCCCAGAAGTCAGTTCACAGGTCAGGGTCCAGCTCAATAGGGGCCAGGGCCAGGTAGAAGACCAGTACTCCTCCAACATAGCTCAAGCAAGGACTAAAAGCTGTTAAAATAGGGCTCATGGGTGGTGGAGACGATCCTAGGTGAGTCTGATCAGGGCAATTAAGGCCTATTAGTGCACTCAGTGCCCTGACATTTTCCACTTTCTTCCAAGGTAACAAGTATCCTTTATTCCTAAACACAATATAAAGACAGCCCTTGCCTGGACAAGAGACAGCTTTCTCAGGGCTTGGGCCTGTAAAGATTTGCAAAACAAATATTAAGGTTGTTATGAATGAAGTATGAATGGATGAATGGAAATGTGTGTGTAAATCACCAGAAAGAATAACAGAACAAAGGGTTAAAAGAATGGCCTGTATTGATAAGGAAGGACACTGTTCCCAGGACACCATTCCCAGCAGTAACATTGAGGAATGTGGTGTTTCCATCAAGCCCACAAAGCCTGTGCTCTGATAAGACCCCAGCACAGACGGCTCGTCAGCAGAAGACCATGCATCCTAACATCAGGAGCATGGCAACAAGGTTGCAGCATATTACACATACCAGTCCTTTTCCCGTTAGCCCACCAGGAAAACGGACTATGGACATATTTCAAACAAACAAGGAAAGACAGACAATAGGCAGCAACCTGGCCTAAGCTTTATGGAGGCAGAAGTAAACAAGAGTCAGAGGCAAAGGGCCACCCTGTAACAGCTGATAACTCCTAAAGGGTAGAAAAGGTGTGTCCTAATGGACAGACAACGATCTGACTAGTTTGTTGTCACCAACCAGAAAGAACTCCAGAGACATGATAAGGACTTGACAGCTGGTGTCCCTTGTCCTCTGTGTCACACGCAAGTGATCCTGGCCAGACCACTTGGGCACATGTCTTGGTGCTTCCGAGTATATGGGTTTGAGAGTGTGTGCAAAATCAACTTGCAATTACTAGTTTTCCTACAGACCAAGACTGAAAATTAGTGTAACAATATCCAGTGTGAGATCTTATGGAAGGATAAGGTGGTTTTACACACACTTGATTTTACACACACTTTCATAACCATCACAAACCTCACCACTCTGTTCAAAAATGGTTGAAGAAAATGGAGCCTTGATCTTGCCTGATGCTATCAAAATAAATAATATTAGTAAAGAAAAAGGGACTAGATTAATTTCTAAAATTGCAGCATTATGACATCACTACAGTAAGAATTTCTGCATTAGGAATACAACTGTTGTACAAAACTGAGCTATATATTAACTTAAGCCAAAATAGGATTCATCATTTCAATAGAAGTTATACTGGCTTTCTGCTGTCTTATTATTTATTTAATCAGAAGATGCTTCATATTGCAGATGAAATTTCCAATTCTTAAACTCTCTAAACTGAAGAACATTTCCTTTCATATCTCTAGGTAGAGCTATGGTGTGTGTTAGCATGGAGGAGCCCCATGTTGTTAATTTACAAGGAAGCTAATAAACATTTTAAAAGAGAAATTTGAGGCTATCTTGCAACAGAAACCTGAGTCAACTATATTTGTTGTGGGCACGCAGATTTTTTTTTTTCATGTAAAAATGGGAATTGCTACTAGATGAAAGTTCTCATGAAGTGCCTGTTTAAAGTTTGTCTTTGTTAGAAAGTTACATGAAAAAAATTCCTCTTTTTTAATGAAAAGTTAACATTTTTTAAAAGAAGCAGAATATATTATTTGTAATTGCATTTTCCATGAGAGAAACAAAAAACTTTTTGACCAGCTATATTAATTATGTTCAAGTTTCAGAACCTAAACATTTGGAATAAAAGAGATTTCAGCTTTTCATTAGTATGAATAGCATGGTGTTAAGTAAGAATAGCCCTGTGCTTCCCACTCCCTTATCTCCAATCACCTAGTCTGACAGTAGTGAAGAAAAATTCTGAGGCAGCCCTCAGAGCTCATTTGTAAATGGAGAGGCTTCATATACTGTTAAAGGAATCCTTCCTTGAGTGACATGAGTTGGTGATAGGCAGATTGGACCCAAAAAATGAATTAAAAGTGTTATAGAGGATAGCTGGATGATAGTGGAGAAAGGATTGTAAGAGCAGAAGTATGAATTGGAGGAAGAGGATTTTAAAGCTCTCTTGTGGCTTTGAGACATTTGGGTTAATGAAGAAAAAAGTTCTGCGTGAGTGGCAGAACTCATGAATTTTGGTTTTCAGGATCTCTTTCCTGTATGGATTTTCCCATATCTAATAAAGGGTGAGTTTATTAGCTACCCTGGGGAGAGAGGAGGAAAACAGTGCACGCATGCGTGCGCGCGCACGCGCACACGCACACACACACACAAAATTACATGAGTGTCTTTTCCTTAGAAAAATGGGATGAAATTATGGTAAAGCCTATGGAAGCAGAGTAAAGCCAAAGTTCAGGACACCTGGGAGGGTGCATCCAGCAGCCTTCTTTATTAAATCTATCCTGTTTAACCCCGCATGAACTTTGAGTATCTCTCTATGCCAGTATCCGACCCTCTCTTGCCTGCCTTGCGGTCACACACTCCAAGCTGCGCACAGAGCCCTCGGAACCACAAAGAGGGGTCGCTGATGGGAGGCTGCTGGATACACGGATCGGACACCCAAGTGGGACTCCCCCTGCGTATCCCAAGGGCCCCCTTTTATCTACTACAACTGTTTCCTTATCTCAGCTGTGCTAACCTTGAGTAGCTACTGTCTGGGAAGCAGCTAGACATTGTTGACAAAACGGAATATATATGCCTGGCCCTGATGGGAATTTGGTCAGTGTGTAGTTTCACACGCTGGGCCTGCTACCACGTACTCTGACAGTCACTGACTCCTTGCCAGATCTTCCGCAGGTGTTCTCACTACACTCCACCCCTTGGCTGACAGAGATGTGGTATCAGTGCCACCAGTGTGTGGACAAGGTTCAGACATGCCTTTCCGGTATTAGCCTAACTAACAGCTAAGGTGTACAGGCAACTAAATCATAGTGAATATATATATATAGTAAATTATAACATGTGTGCACACAAACTAATCAGCCCAGAAGACCAGGAGCATAATGTGTTTTCCCCATAGTCCTAAATTCGACACCCATGACGACAGTCACTGCCAGGGGCTGTCCTGTGCTGATTCTTCAGACTTCACATTGTGTAGTCCTTGAAGTAGGCTCTTTATTTTGTGGATGTTGGGTTCAATGCACTCACCACAGTTCCGTCAGTGTCCCAACTACCATCAGCGCGCAGGGTTAGGATGGAGAGCAGCAATGTCGCAGCTCTGCTCAGCATATTCATCAGGTCTCGGTTCCCTGGGCGAGAGTGTCCTAGAGGGGACATAGACTGGGACACTTTCCCCTTTGGTTAGTACCAGGTGGGTGTCTCCTGGGCCATCAGCAATGATTTCCCCTTCCGACTGTTCGGGTTTAGTCAGATCATGCACCCACACAGCACTCCCTGTAGACCCGAAACTGCCTGGTTGCTGAGTGGGCCGCAAGGAATCTACTTTCTGGATAGTGGGGACCCCTGTCTGCTCACATATCAGTTGGGCTATTTGGTCTTGTGTACATCGCAGGGGCTGGGATCCAGTGTAATGGATCTCAACTTTCACCTCCTCGAGGTAGTTCGAGTCAATGATTCCTGCTTCAATGTCCACCCCCCCTCCCCCCTAGCCCTGGAGAGCTAAACTATTACAGGGCACCATGCGACCATAATACCCTTGAGGTATGGTGATGGCCAACCCCATACTCACAAGAGGATGGCTCTCCAGTTCTAGGGTTATTTCTTTGTGTGGCAGTTGCAGATCCAGCCCTGCACTCCTGGGCATGGCTTGCCTGAGGAGGAAGGCTTGTGGGGGTGCAGCCTTTGCACTCTTAAGCACATGCAGCCACTCCATGGATTCCCCTTTGAAATGAGCATACGGGGTAGAGCCACGCAGTGGTCGGTCATTGAGGCAGGCAGTTGCCTGGTGAATGTTTTTGCTCCAACCCGTGAGGGTACCAGTAGGGGACAATTTGCACAGCTGCTCTTTGAGCAGCCTGTTCATTCACTCTATCAATCCTGCCCGTTGCGGATGGTAGGGTACATGATATGTCCAGGCTATTCCTCGCTCTCTGGCCCAATGTTGAATGTCATTCCCTGTAAAATGAGTGCCCTGATCACTTTGGACTTCCACCGGGGAACCATATAACCCAATCAGGTCTTCTAATGCCTTAATGGTGTGAGCCTGGGTAGCTGTGGAGGAAGAGTGGGTGCGCAATACACCAGAGCAGATATCCACAGGGGTCAGGACATATCTGTTGCTGCTGGCTTTCTGGTAGGGGTCCAATAGAATCAATTTGCCACCCCTCCCCAGGCTTTTGTCATCTGCAAATATAACACTTTTCAGTCTGCAACTGCTGCGGAGAGAAGCGGGTACAACGGGGGCAATGCTGTCTGGTCCCTCTTTGTGCTGCTGGCAGCTCCCCCTGCGTGCACGCTGCCGGCGGGGCAGTGGGTGTCTCCGGTCCCCCCCTGTGCTCTCCAGGCTGCTTGCCGTGCTCCCCCACCCCCGGGGGCTGCGTGCGCTGCTCCAGCTGGAGCCGTAGCCACCGCTCGAGCAGCTCTGTGCTGGGTTTACCATCCACCTCCTGCCATGCTATGCCCGCTCGCAGCAGGTCTCGGAACATAGTGCCGCGACTGGCCCTTTCTTTCTGTTTCACGTTTACCCGCCCATTTCCCGACTTCCCATCTCTGCTAATAGAGGACGCCTCTGCCAGCTGAGATGGCAGCGCTGCGACTTCCCCCACCATACCTGCCCCCCACCAATCTCAGGTAGCACCATCGCTTTAAGATTGGGGGGGGTGAGGGGGGGGCAGTTTGCAGCATCTTAATCCGGATGATTTTGCTCATGGGGATCTGATCCGGTCCGGTAAACTCGGGGGAGTAAATTCTGGACAACATTCCTAATTGCCGCAGCTGGTTTATCCCTGCTGCAATAGTAGTCCACCCGGTGAGCCCGTCATCGATGCCCGCGGCAGTCGGCCAGGTTAACCGCGCTGCGCCCAGCACCCACTGCATTAGGGAGGGGGAAACGTTTCGGTTTTGCTGCTGCAGGGTGCAGAGGGTGTTGCGCAGCCTGGGATCCTGAGGCAGAGCCCCCATTCTGTCGAGCTCCTCGCTAGTAAAATAAACCGCATCTGTCCCATCATCCCACAGCCTCAACAGCCCCTCTAACAGCCCTTCACGGGGCTGCTGCCTGTAGCGCCCCTGCATATCCTGCAGCTCTGATGCTTTAAAATCACGAGTAGTTTTAGTCTGCTGCAGATTGGCTGCATGCAGTCCGGTAAGCTGCTGCTCTGCCGCCAGCCGGGCCGCTACCTCCCCCTCATGCTCTGTGCCTGGCTCTGAGCTGGGGGGGGCTTGTCGGGGTCCCAGACATTGCCATCCTAAGTTTCTGGATCCCAATCCGTTTTTCATACCAGTGCCCACACAGCCAGGGGATGGACATCTCGCCACCCCCACTGTCACCGCCAGCAATTTGCAATGTGGGTGGCCATAACAGCACACTGGTGCTCCAGCTTCTCAGCTTGATCCACGGTTGCAGTTGCAACCCCTTGGGTCAGTTGGCGAGCCTCCTTAGTGGCTTCGAGATCACTTTCCAACTGCTTGTTTCGCTGGCGCTACGTCAACAACGCCTCGTCCAGGGTGTGGAGTGCAGTCAGGAAGATCCACCCCAGATTCCCTGCTGCCTTTTGCGCTGCCAGCCCTGCTTTTTCCAGACGGAGCTTGGAAACCAGTTCCACTAGCCGTTCTGGGGGAACCCCTGGCTCACTCTCTAGCTCTGGCCATGCTGTGGGGGCGACCCACTCTGCCAACTTGCGAGCCATGGGTGCCCATCGACCTGTAGCGGGCCACCCGGGAATGCGGCTCCCTGCTTCCCCCTTGTCCTTTCACCCCCAAAGAGGCATCTCCACACCGGTATCCTGCCGACTACGCCAAATGTGACCACAGGGTGGGCAAGAGAGGGTCGGATACTGGCAGAGAGAGACACTCAAGGTTCACAAGGGGTTAAACAGGATAGATTTAATAAAGGACTAACACTCCAAGCTGCGCGGGGAGCCTGGGGAGCTGCATGGAGGGGTTGCTGATGGGAGGCTGCTGGACACACAGGTCAGGCGCCCAGGCGGGACTCCACTTGTTGTATCCTAAGGGCCCCTTAAATCTAACCTTGAGTAGCTACTGTCCGGGAAGCAGCTAGACATTGTTGACAAAACGGAATATGCATGTCTGGCCCTGATGGGAATTTGGTCAGTGTGTAGAGAGCGCACTCTGGGGCTGCTGTCATGTACTCTGCCAGTCACTGACTCCTCACCAGATCTTCCACAGGTGTTCTCGCTACACCCAGGGATGTAGGGATTGCATCAGGAAAGCCAAAGCTCAGCTGGATGTCAAGGGCAACAAGAAGAGCTTCTACTAGTACATTAGTAATAAAAGGCTGAATAAGGAAAATGTGGGCTCAGGTATGGCTGAGGTACTCAGTTCCTTCTTTGCCTCAGGCTTTACCAACAAGGTCTCCCAGGCCTCTGTGCTTAGTGAAAGGGTTCAAGGATGAGCACTGCCAGCAGTGGATGAGGATTGAGTCAGGGATTACTTGAGAGAACTTGCCCCGTACAAGACCATGGGATCCAATAGGCTACATCCAAGGGTGCTGGCCACTGTCCTTGCAAGGCCAGTTTCTATCATCTTTGAAAGGTCATGGAGATCAGGCGAGGTTCCTGACAACTGGAGAAAGGTAAATGTCACACCCATCTTCATCTTCAAAAAAGACTAAAAGGTCAACCCAGGGAACGACAGGCCGATCAGAGTCACTTCATTCCCTGGGAAAATCACAGAGAGAGTCCTCTTGGACTACATTTCTGGGCACATGAAGAAGGTGGTGATTGGGAACAATCAGCATGGATTTACCCAAGGGTAAATCATGCCTGACCAGCCTTCCATGCCAACCTCCTGATTGCCTTCTATGATAAAATGGCTGATTTGTGGATGAGGGGAGAGCAGTGGATGTAATTTATTTTGACTTTAGCAAGGCTTTCATCACTGTCTCCCACGATATTTTTGTATTCAAGTTAGGACATTGCGTTCTGGATGGGTGGACAGCTAGATGGGTAAAAAAATGGTTGGATGTTTGGGCTCAGAGGGTAGTAGTTAATGGGTCATACTCTATCCAGATGCCTATGACAAGTGGAGTACTGCAGGGGTTTCTCCTGGGAACTGTCCTTTTTAACATCTTTATCAGTGACCTGGTGGAGGCAATAGCGTGTACTTTCCTCAAGCCTGCAGATGACACCCAATTGGCAGGGGACAACCAGTCAATACACTCAAGGATAGGGCTGCCATCCAGAGGGACTTAGGCTGGAGAAATGGGCCAACAGGAACCTTATGAAATTCAACAAGGACAAATGCCAAATCCTGCACCTGGGAAGGAAGAACCCCTTGCAATGATACAGACTGGGGACTGACTGGCTGGGGAGCAGCTCTGTTCAAGAGGACCTGGGGGTCAATCCTGGGGACCGAACATGAGCTAGCAGTGTGCCCTGGCTGCAAAAGCCAACAGTATCCTGGGCTGTATTAACAAGAGCATAGCCAGTAGATTGAAGGAAGTGATTTCCCCCTCTACTCATCACTCATTAGACCACATCTAGAATATTGCATCCATTTTTGGCTTCCCAATACAAGAAAGATATTGGTAAACTGGAGTAAGTTCAGCAGAGAGCCACCAAGCTGGAGCACTTGCCCTATGAGAAGAGGCTGAGGGAACTGGGCTCGTTGAGCCTGGAGAAGAGAAGGCTTTGGGGCAGCCTAATAGCAGCCTTTCAATACCTATGAGGAGGTCATCAAGAAAATGGAGCCAGGCTCTTCACAGTGGGCATGATGGGAGGACAAGAGGCAGTGGGCATAAGTTGAAACAAGAGAGGTTTCAACTGGATATAAGGAAACAGATTTTCACTATGAGGACAGTCAAGCAGTGGAGCAGGTTGCTCAGAGAGGTTGTGCAGTTTCCATCCTTGGAGGTTTTCAAGACCTGACTGGATAAAGCCCTGAGCAACCTGGTCTGACCTCATAGCTGACCTTGCTTTGAGCAAGAAGTTGGACTAAATGACCTCCTGAAGCCCCTTCCAACCTAAATTATCCTATGATACTTTTTTCACAATGGCTATTAATCAATATGTAGAAACTCTATTAGTCTAGGTAAACCCACCAATTATGGCTATTTTAAACAAGCCTCAACTGGCATCACTGTGATTACATTGAAGCAGTTTATCTTGAAAATGATCATAGACTTATAGACAGGATTCTCGTGAAATATAAGTTGATACTGCTTGTTGGTTTTTTTAAAAAATAAAGGAATTAACATTTTAGAAGTAATATTTAAAATGTCAGAAATAAAAAATAATAAAAATACTAAGTACATACTTGGCCATATTCCAGATCTCAGAGTTCAGCAATTTTATGCAAGCTATGTCAAGTTAAGGGAAATTTGGTAGGGGCTGAAAGCTGCATAGAAAGGGAGATGGCAGTTGTTGGGCCTCTCAAATTGTAACACACAATATAGACATATATAATGTTTCATGGAAAATCAGTTCAACTTGGTTCTATCCAGAAGACTTAGTAATTTACCTCACTGAACAGCCAAAAAAGCCCATTCTCTGGCTTTATGAAAGCATATTAGAAGCTGTTAAGTAGCTATGGCCAGAAGAGCTCCTCTGTGGAAAAAAATGAGTGACAAGGTGGACCTTCTGGCATTGAACACTGTGGCCTGGTTCTCATGTAAATTGAGGGAACTCTACAAATCATCAGAATGGCACAAATAAGAAAATCGTGTCAGAGGAGGCTCAGGTTCTGCATGTCTGGTCAGATATATGCAGCCTGGTGCAGGCAGGCTTGACTCTTGTTCTGCTGAAACTGTTGACATCAGTGGAGCCACTACTAAGCCCACAGATGTGGGACTATGCAACTGTGTGACTTGAAAGATGATCTTACCATCTCACTGAAGCAGGTTCAGATTCACTGCTGCTTGCTGGAATGCTTCAGCACTGTGTCATGTTCTTTTATATATGGCCCAAGATTGTGGACTCTGTTCTGAGGTAAATGGGGAGCTAATGCATAGGTCATTGAATTGAATTCCCTCCAAAGTTCTGGTAGGCAGCTTGTTCTTGGATGCCAGAAGGGCCAGGGTCATTATTTGTCCCTCACAATGCTAGAGTGCAAGCATCCAGAACAGGGTTTACTCAGGAGAGCTATCCTACTTGCTATATGAATATGCCTAGAGACAAGAAAGCACAGATATCTTGGGACTCCTTAAAAATGTTAGCATTCAATGGTGGAGCCTCTTCTTCCATGTTTTAGTCACCTGTCATGATGACTTTTCTAGATTATGACAATATATGAACATATATTAATGGTAACAACTTATTTTTACAAATATATATTTATTTCTTAGGCAGTAGTTTCTACCCAATTACAATATTAAAGAGTTTGCCAGTATTTAATAAAAAAAAAAAACTTTTTCAAAAGTTGCTTTAACCAAGCTATATAAAATGTACTGCTCAATGAAACTTATTTTACAGGATATGTGACTGGGAGTAATTTTTTTAAAACCCAATTAATATATATAGAGAGAGGTTGGTATTTTTAATTATCTAAATGTAAAACAAAATGGAGAGGTTATTAGTTTCAGATGGTTTCCTGAGTGTTTATAACTTTGATCTAAAGATAAAATTGCCCTTCTATCACTTTTGAAGGAAAAAAAAACATGCAAAATATTGAGATTTTAGAACTGATTGTAGTAGGTATGCAGTAAAGTTTGTCCTCATTTTTTATAAGGATTTTCACTGGCACAGATCCTAGGCATGGCACCACATCAAAATCTATATTCAGTCCACAGGTTCCAATCCATTCCCCAACTCACATCACCCTCAGAAGACATTTTGGTAGTCTGTGGCTTCTAGGGCTGAACTCTGTTATCATGCACAACCATGTAAATCCACAGACAGTTTAGCATTTGAAGGCAGGGGTTTACTGCCCACTGAATATCAGGGGCGAGGTCAGCAAGTGTGGGGCATCTAGGGCTATCACATACATATGAGGCAGTGGAGACTTTAGGACCAGGCTTGAGCCAGCATGGGTAAGAGAGGAGAAAAAAGAAGAGTCCTCTGCTGGATTGAACATGGGCTTCTCAGAAGGGTCAACATTCATCAGTAGCAGAAAGTGGGGCTTGCTGAAGCATTTTTTAATAGCCAGTTCCTAAATTGGCTGTAATTTTAACAGCCATTTTGACTAGACTGGATTAAGCTCTTTCCAGCATAGCCCTGTTCAAATGGAAAAATCTAAATTCCCATCCAGGAAACTCTTTGGCCCATATCTAAAATAAACACTTCCAACCACATGTTTAAATAATGTTAGTATCTCATTACAAATTGATAAGAGCCAGAGAATTCAGCCTAAAGGTGAACAACCCTGTTTTGTGTAACATATTCTCCTCCTCCTCTTTTTCTCACAACATTCAAGTGTTAGCACATTACATCATCAAGCCTTTGAATTTCCCTGCTCTTGTCATGTTTAAACTCAGTTGTCTAACACTCACTTTTTATATGTTGCCTCTAAGCTCTTGCAGTCAGCAAAGCTACTGCTGGCAGATGGTGGGGAAAAGGGGGCTGAGCTGTTTTTTTTCTTTTTCCCCCCAGGAACTATGTCTAGCCACATGATGTGTAAAATACAAGCTCTTGTTTAAAGTCTGGTCCATTTTTGTGGTTGTTGATCTTTTAGAATTATTTTTATTTCTGGGAGAGTTATTTTTTGTTGGGTTTTTGTTTGTTTGGGCCAATGGCAACAGCGTACTTTCTGGCCTCTATGCCCTGCTTTTGGCAGTTTCTAAACTACCAGACAGGAAATTCTCCAAAGTACTGCACTTGAGAATTGGCCCATCTTCCTGGAACAGAAATAAAAATGAAATAGTTTTGTCAGGTTCTTCCCTTCATATGTAAAAATCTGTAGTAACATATATATAAAAGTCTTCAACCCAGAAAACCTTAGCAAGGGCTAGTGAATGATGAAATCTCTGTCAGCAGATGCTTTGACTGCTTTAAAGGCAGCATCTAGAGTTAGTTTATTAGTTTTGATTTTCTCTAAATATTTGCCTCTAAACAGTGCAATGCATGAAACAATTGTCAGTGAAACCTCTGAAAGGGGAACATGACTTCAGCAGAATAATATGACTTTCCATCAAACCTAGAAAAATATTCACGAAATGATTTTGTATTTCTTTACTTATTAGTTTGAAACATGCTTTTGTTTCCCAAATAAAAACTAATACATATAATAGGAAGTGTCACATCTAAATTTCTTGGAAGTCCTAGGGCTAAGAAGGAATGCAGGTATGGTAAATATTATATTGGCTACATTTTCATATCTTTTAAAAGATTATCTGTACATTCAAGATGAAAGTATAAAGCAAAAAATATAGATATCAATACTTCAGTATTTTTAGGAGGTAATCTTGAGTGATTTCTTACCATCTTTTCAGCCAGCTTTATTTTCTGTCTGAAACAAAATGTGAAAATGATAATACCACTTTTATTTGTTCACATGCATCTAATCAGGCAGTTGGATTGCCTGAATGTGAATGAAGACCATATAGGTGAATGCTGATATTGGAAACTGACTGAGGGTAGATCAGTTCCTGAACAAATGTATAATGGGAAAGACAGATGATTTTACATTGATTAGTTGATTAATCATTGAGTTGTGTAAAAGATCTAACTTACTATAAAAATATCCAACTAGTGTTGGATACTATGTTGTTGTATATTTAATGATATCAGGCCATAAAATGTGATGCCATAGCTGATAATTGTCAGGGCCCTGAGGGCACTAATAGGCCTTAATGGCCCTGATCAGCCTCACCTGGGGCTTCTACCCACACCCTGCCCATGGGCCTAGGAGCCCCATTTCAGCTCAGCCCTGGGTACCTGAGCTATGTTGTAGGTAGGCTTGCCCTTGGCCTTGTCCTCTGCTATCTTGACTTGTTGACTGGACTTCCTGGATTGACTTTAAGTCTGACTGGTTATCTCTCATTTGTCTGATGATCACTAGACTGTTGATGGAGTCTGTTACTGTCACCAAACCTATCCTGCTTTTCTTGCTTGGCTACTGTGGGACTGTGCCCTGGTCAGTGAGGGCACTGCCCCTGCTTGTGCTGGGGTCACCCTTGGCACCCAGCTCATTTTTCCTCATGAAGTAGCCCCACTTGTTGCTCCCTGATAATAATAATCAAACTTACCAGACAAGTCCAATTTTATGGTTCCTTATAAAACAGCTGATTGTTGGATAATGAAACAGTAAGGGAGAGTTGCTGCTCCAAAGGGATTATAATTAGAGCTGACTGAAAAATGCAGAATTTGTGGGGGAGGGAGTCAGGGACATAATTTTCACAAAAAATTCAGTCCATTTTGGGACTATCTCTGCTTACTATGTAGACAAGGAAGACAAGAGGTGAAAGAAACCAACAGGGAGCTTACCCAAGGTCACATAGTGAGTAAATAATACAGATGGGAATAGAACCACAGTCTGTCAGTCTCTCAGGCCAGAGCTCTACCCACAAAGTTCTCTCTCTCTGTGAGAGTGTTCTACTGCATCTCTCTATAAGATACACAACACATTTGCTTGTCTTTAATATTCATAGATTGGAGGGTCTTTGGGTCAGTGCAGTGTCCATGATGCTGGGGCCTTGGTGCATTTGGTTAGTCCTTTCATAATATAAGTATTGATTTCTGTGTGTATCATCTTTATAAAGGACTGGCTATGGACATAGGAAATAAAAGTATCATCAGAAAATAAGTAAAGATCTTTAGCATGGATAATGGATAGCTACATTCATAGAGAAGCTCAGCTCCTCCCATGACAAGCCTGATGCTAATTGTGTTCCTACAACAAATAATCATTAGTATTATATTATTTTTATTTTATTTCTATTCTAATAGATGCTAAAGGCCTGAAGAAAGACTGGGACCCCATTACATGATGCATTGTACACAGAGGACATCAGCCTGTGACATTTTGTAATCTATGTGTGTGTCCTACAACAGTATAAAAGTCATATCAGCATAATTATGAAATGGCTACATTAGATGAAAGTAAAGCTGCTCAGAAAGTAAAAACTAAAAGATATATTTCCTTGTTATTTCTATTTTGAACATTTGAAATGGAATCACTTTTTCATTTAAAAATAATTTTAAATGACTGAAGTGTTTTTCAAAATATTTTCTTAAAAAAACCAACAAGTTTTGGTCAGTGAAGGTTTTAATACCTTTGATCCAAATTTTGGTACTTTAACAAAAAATGAAAGTAAAGTTAAAAGTCAACATACTTTTCAAAACTTTTTTTCCTAAAATATATTGTAAATTCAAAAAAAAAAAAATCACTGGCCAGTTCTGTGGATTAGGGCCGAAGCCACAAATAAATGACAAAAGTTCCTGAAAATAAGTTACAAATACATTCACCTAATTGTCTGAAATCTGATATTCCGATTCCTTCATGTTTCAGAAAGAATGACAAAAGTCTTTGGGACTTTGAAAAAAATTACTAGAAATATTTTCTATTTCTGTAAGCCTGTTCAGATACCATAATTTTCCAGGTGGGGTTCTGAATGGAAAGTATTTTTCTCTTGTTAACCACCACATACTACTTTATATGTGTAAAGCATGTTGTGGAAACATGCATCACTTAGAGTTTAAATATATGCAGAACTGTTCTATGTATGCTCTCACTTCTAAAGCCTTATTGGCCATGCATTGGTTGCTCAGGAAAGTTCAAGTTGGGCAAGAGCTACTTTGAATGGAATTTCCAAATTTAGAGGAGAAAATTAGGAAAGATGCAGCTGTTGGAAGCTGCTTGTAAATTGCAAATTTAAGTATAGCCCATAGGCATAGGGAGGAAAGGAATAGACCCTTCATAGGAAAATATATAGCCATAATTTAGACTTGTTTTATGAAAAAGGCTTCCAAATGCAGAGTTGTTCTCCTGCTAACCCTAAGCTAGTGTTTACATGGTGGTTGGCTTCTGTAAGTGACAAAAACTGCTATCCTCTGAGTCCTTGGATGTGCAGACTTCAGAATATGGGAAGTCTAGCTCATAGCAAGATGTCCAAAACTTCCAGAGAATCAGATTGGAGGAGTGGCTACTAAAGCTGATCAAATGGGCAAAAAACTGTGTGTGTGGGGGGGGAATTGGTTCAGATACAACAGCATTTTGTGAAGGTGTGTTTTTTTTTTAACTAGACAAATGAAAAAAAAAAAAATCAGTCTGCTCCAACCCAGAATATTTAGTTGCCTTGAAAGGAAAGACTCCTGAAAGGCTTAACTCCTTAGGTCATAGAAATCTTTGGTTTAGCTCCCTCCCCCCTTTTTAATTTAGGTCAATGTTTTAAGTGAAAATCACTTGTTCAGAACAAAAGATCTACCAGCTTCTTCTTTCCAGACTGTGAAAGCAAAACATTTTAACATTTCTGGAAAGAAACATTTCACATTCAAACTGCTGGAACAAATAAAACCAGAAAGCAAAAACAAAACCTTCCCTGTAGTGAGAACACCTGCTCTGTTGTAGTGATCCTAACTGGAAGACTATTGTACATTGAGGAGTTAGTGATCCACATAACAGTTGACCTGAGTAGATGCAGGCCTGTGCTGTGCTATGCTGCGCTGCATGTATAACTTGGCCTTCACGCCTGTGTTGTGTTGCACCTATCCCTTGGCTGCAAGATAAACTTAGCTGGCTAATCGTAATGGAGGACCCTGTAGGCAGCTCCCACTTGGTACCGGCAATTACATCACCTGCATGTCCTCGTCTTTATCTTAAATTGAAGCAGCAAGTTCTCATGTGAACATCCTTTTGCTTGACAGTAGAAATGATGAATAGAATTATTCTCTTTTAAGAAAAATCCTATAAGAGCTCCAGAGACCAGAACACAAGCAAACTGCTCCACAGATGGGCTCTGCACAGCATGCCATGCTCTGATTGGAAGTCCATCTGATGCTGCACAACTTGGGGTTCCCAGCATCTGAAGGGATGTCAGATTAGCTATACTATCCTCTTTTTCCTTATAGAGTTAGCTCCAGTAAGTGGTATTCTAATCAATACCTTATTGAGTCCAAGTGCCTTTCTTACTGGGATCATGACAAACACTAGCCCCAGTGCACTACACTCATCTCTATGGACTTGCCGGGTGATCACTGGACTATGTCTGACCGTGACCACTGCCTCTGGCCCTGATCCTGACCGAGACTTGCTGCTCTGCATCCTGGCTCCTTGTTGGTGAGGTCACTGTTCGTGTCTGCCATATTATCGCACTCCACTTCTGGCTCACCTTCCCTTGCAGAGCAGCCAGCCCTCACTGCTACCTGACAGTCTGGAGGAATGTTCTGTCCACAAGGCTATAGGATATTTGAGGTAGAGGATTCTGAGGCCATAGTTTGATGATTTTTCTTTCAGTGGTAATGCTGACTTAAATAAGCCCAATACCTACCAGACTGCTGTTTCACTCTCCCTCCCAGCTGCTTCCCCAGTTGTGCTAGTACAACTGTTTGGTAGTGTGACCGCAAGGCGGGCAAGAGAGGGTCGGATACCAGCAGAGAGAGACCCTCAGAGTTCGTGAGGAGTTAAACAGGATAGATTTAATAAAGGACTTACACTCCAAGCTGCACCAGGAGCCCCGGGAACAGCGTGGAGGGGTCGCCAATGGGAGGCTGCTGGCTGCATGGGCCAGACGCATGGGTCAGATGCCCAGGCGGGACTTGACTCATTGTATTCTAAGGGCCCCTTAAATCTACTAGAATTATTTCCTTATCTCAGCTGTGCTAACCTTGAGAAACTACTGTCCAGGAAGCAGCTAGACATGGTTGACAAAACGGAATAGGCGTGCCTGGCCCTGATGGGAATTCGGTCAGTGTGTAGTTTCACATGCTGGGCCTGCTGTCATGTACTCTGCCAGTCACTGACTCCTTGCCAGATCTTCTGCAGGTGTTCTCACTACAGGCAGGTAAGGGAGAAAAAAAGGGAGGGGGGGTTATTTTTAACTGAGCTCAATTTCCTCATTCTGTTCAGCCTCAACAAAGTTGAGCTCCCATAACATCCTCATAGACAAGCTAATGAAGTATGGACTAGAGAAGTGGACAATGAGGTGGACTGAAAACTGGCTCAACTGCCAGGCTCACAGGGTTGTGATTAGTAGCACAATGTCCAGCTGGAGGCCAGTCACTAGTGGTGTCCCCCAGGGGTTGATACTGGGGCCAATACTGTTTAAAAACTTCATTAATGACCTGGATGATGGGACTGAATGCACCTTCAGCAAGTTTTCAGATGATAGAAAACTGGGAGGAGTGGCTGATACACCAGAAGGTTGTGCTGCTATTCAGAGGGACCTTGACAGGCTGGAGAAATGGGCAGAGAGGAACCTCATGCAGTTCAACAGAGGGAAGCGCGAAGTCCTGCACTTGGGGAGGAATGACCCCCATCTACCAGTACGGGCTGGGGGACAACATGCTTGAGAGCAGCTTTGCAGAGAGGGACCTGGGGTCCTGGTGGACAACAAGTTGACCATGAGCCAGCAATGCATCCTCGTGGCAAAGGCAGCCAACAGCATCCTGGGCTGCATTAGGAAGAGCGTTGCCAGCAGGTCAAGGGAGGTGATCCTTCCCCTCTACTCAGCCCTGGTGAGGCCACATCTGGAGTATTGTGTCCAGTTCTGGGCTCCCCAGTACAAGAAACACATGGACCTGCTGGAGTAAGTGCAGCAAAGGGCCACTAAGATGATTAAGGGACTGGAGCATCTTTCATATGAGGAAAGGCTGAGAAAGCTGGGACTGTTTAGCCTAGAGAAGAGAAGATTGAGGGAGGATCTTATCAATGGGTACAAATATCTGATGGGAAGGTGTAAAGAAGGTGGAACCAGACTCTTTTCAGTGGTGCCAAGTGACAGGACAAGAGGCAACAGGCACAAATTAAAACATAGGAAATTCCATCTGAACATAAGAAAACACTTTTTCACTGTGAGGGTGGTTGAACACTCTGGTTGAACAGGTTGCCCAGAAAGGTTGTGGAGTCTCCATCCTTGGAGATATTCAGAACCCGACTGGACAGGGTCATGGGCAACCTGCTCTAGCTGACCCTGCTTGAGCAGGGAGGTTGGACTAGATGATCTCCAGAGGTGCCTTCCAACCCCAACTATTCTGTGATTCTGTAATTCTGTGAGCTGGCAGAAATGAGTGGGCAGGGGCGAGAAGTAAAGCATGGACTACAAACAAGTTGTCCTCTTCCGTAGAAGGAAGCATTCAACAAAGTATGACCTTGATTTCTTCTGCCAAAGCTGTTCTGCTTTCTGTGAATAGTTCACTGTGTATGGGGCCAAAAGAGAGAGAATGACTTTGTAAGTTGGTGAACAGGAGACATAGAACAGCCACTTTTAAGCCCCTGCTTGGGAAACCAGCAGAGAAGGCATTTAAACTTGGTCTGTTTCCAAGGAGAGAGAAGAATCAACTCTGTGGTCCCCCCCCCCCCAGGAAAATTAGCCATGGGCAGAAACATAGATGTATTTTTTTATTTTGCTAAGCTCATCTAGTGAGTGTCTGAGATGGAGGTACAATAACTCCGAAGGAAGGCAGCATCATGACTCTGATTTAGCTGTGCACTAAAGTGGGCAGGCAGGTGTGCATTCACGGATTTCTGGTAAAAGATTCTTTAATGCAGCAGAGAAGGCAAATAGCAACAGAGTGATTGGAAGGTGAAGCTAGACAAAATTAGACTAGAAATACGGGGAAGGAAATTAGCCAGTGGAATGACTTATATTAGCGATTTGCTGGTCTTAGCGATTTAGTCTTAGCAATTTTTTTTCCAAAAAGATAAACTATAGTTCAAGTTATGAATTTGATGCAGACCTTATTGTGATAGATTCCATGGTCTGTCTTATGGAAAAGAATCAAAGTAGATTATCATAATGGTCCCTTTGTGCCTTAAAATCCATGAAAATCTGCAAAAATAAAACAAATTAGCCCATTGCTTGAAACAATAGAAAAAGAAGAAAACTTTTCAGTTTTGCCAACACTTTCATTTAAAGGTCTGATCATGTGTGTTTTATGCTTATGCTTGATGGCAAGAGCAGAAACTCTGATGGAAGTCTACATGCACAGGGCTAGAAGGGTATTGGATCCTCTTTGATCCCATATGCCTTGCAGTTCCTTCCTCTCAGTTACACTGAAGAGAACCATATAACTGAACTCCCAGAAAGCGATTTTGTTTTGGATGAATGTTAAAGTGGCTGGGGAGGACAAAGAAAAGAAGCTGCCTTTGTGCATAAGCAGGGATTCATTTGTGAAGAACTGCATTTTTTCCCCCCAAAATACATTGACAAGTGTACATTTCATACTCACTGAGGAATTTTTTGTTTGTCCTCAAATGATATAGATAAATGAACAGAGATCCTTAGTTTCAGTTCTGAATTACTCAAAGCATATTTTTATATTCTCTTTGGCATTTCTGGTGAATAATACAAATACAAAGCATAATTTAAAAGTGTATCCAGCCTCAGAAGAAGAGTTGGCACTGTAACTGGAAATCTAACAATGGAAAATCCAAAATGACTGATAAAATGATATATGATTATAATTAATTATTAGTTATATGGTCATATCAGTGAGGATCTATTATTCATTGACTACAGTAACTGGGAGGGAATTAATGTAAGATGTCCACAGTGTCTAGAAGAGCAGGCAGAAATATAGAGAGACCAACTGCAAGGCCTATTCACATGGGCTATTTTGTTTCTGCTATTTGCATATTTTAGATAGATGCCTATTAGACAAAACTCATTCTGCATAATCACAGACTTTTCAGGGAAGCTTATATATAAGCTGTGGGAGAATGCAGCTTTCTTGTGAAGTCTGCATGCCTGCATCCAGTTCAAGTTGTACTAGGCTGAGGGAAAAGAACTCACCTGCATGGACCACCTGAAGGGAAAGGCTTTGCGTTGTGACTCATCAAGGGCCTAACACAGGGAGGACTAAGAACCCAGAATTTTTACTGATTTTTATCACCACCTGAGGTTTTAAATATTGTAGTGCTGTAGACAGGAGGAATCTTTGGAAGAACCATAGCTCAGTGACAATGATCATTTGCTTTCCCTATTCTGAACAGGGAGGATATGGGATTCTGGGCTCTCACATCTTGGAACTAGGTGAGACCTCTTGGAACAAAGCCTTGCTGGTTTCTTTCCTTTCACTGTTAAGAATGGAACTGGTTTTATTTTCACCTTGCTACTCTGAAAGTGAATTAAACTAAGCTATAAAAAGGCATGATTATTCCAGAGTAAATGCATCCCCACGTGCAGTTAATTTGGAATAGTTTCATGTGCAGAAGCTCTAAATAAGCTGAAGAAAAGAGAGAAAAACAGAACCATTGGGAGGTGGGCTCACTCAAAAAACATTCCTTCAGCAGCAAAATCAAATAACCATGGTCTACTGAGTTGCTGTCCAGCCTCATACCCACTACATCTCACACCACCTTTCCCTTGATGAAGAACTAACCCTAATTATTTGTCTACAAGTAATTTTTACAGAAAAACAATGTGGGAGTCTATAGTGAGAACACTTGCGGAATATCTGGCGAGGAGTCAGGTGACTGGCAGAGTACATGATAGCAGGCCCAGAGTGTGCTCTCTACACACTCACCGAATTCCCATCAGGGCCAGGCATATATATTCCATTTTGTCAACAATGTCTAGCTGCTTCCCAGACAGTAGCTACTCAAGGTTAGCACAGCTGAGATAAGGAAATAGTTCCCCTAGATTTAAGGGGCCCTTAGGATACAATGATTGGAGTCCTGCCTGGGTGTCCGACCCATGCCTCTAGCAGCCTCCCATCAGCAACCCCTGCGCGTGGTTCCTGGGGCTCCCTGTGCAGTTTGGAATATAAGTCCTTTATTAAATCTATCCTGTTTAACCCCTTATGAACCTTGAGTGACTCTCTACGCTGGTATCTGACCCTCCCTTTCCTGCCTTGTGGTCACAAGAGTCCATGGTTGCCCTTCTGTGTGAGCCTTGTTTACCTCAACTATAGTGTCCTCCTTTGAACCATGATGCATTCATCCAAAAGTGTATGGTTGACTGTGGTCAGAATTATTTCCTGTCTTCTGTAATAACCCCGAAACTAACCCTAGACAACTCTGTCAGCCATTCCTTTCGCATATCAATAACTCCACAGTCCACATGTGAAATACTTAAGACCCAATCCCTCTGAAAGCCACTCCTAGTGAATATTTACAGCTACTTGACTTATTTGCTATGTATAGGGAGAGGAGGTAATTGTATCTCAACAGCTCTAATTCTTGTATTTACTTTTCAGGAACACTGAACTGAAAATAATTAGGCAAACATAAATATCAATTTTAGACCCAGGACAGTGAGTTGCCAGTATTATGAATTTTTGTCTGATGTTAAACAAGAGTTTATTGCCCCAAAAAGTCAACTGGAGTGTTCTGATTAACTTTCATGGGCTTTCATGGGCTTTAGCTTGGACTCCCTCTGAACAATGCATCATTGCTAAGGGCAACCATATCCGTATGACACGTGACGTTGTGTTAGTAATCAGTTAATATGTAATATTAACCTACTCTGTTGTAACTAATGCCAACAAACTGGAAATGTCTGCTGTTGGGGATTATTAATGAAACAGTGCCCACTGTCTGATTATCACTATGAACAAACCCAAATCATGCATAATATAAGAATTTTTCTGCTAAAAGCAACACCATGACACATGATTTGAGAATGAGGAACACATCTTTGAAGGAACCCCTGATGAGATTCCACTTGACACAAATGATCTCTTGAGGCACTGCTGGATTCTTTCCCCTGGTCTCCGGTAAGTAGTTTTGAGGTAAAGGAGTTCATCTAGTGCAAAAATTGGTCTAAAGGTTTAAAATTTTGAGTTATCAAAACAATAGATTCCTTTAATCTTGTATATTAGAAAATCCCTAAGAATCGACTGAGCCAATGAGAGCCTTTTTCTTTGGGTAAATTCAAATTTTGGGTGTAAAGTGGGGCGAATTTGTTTTTCCTACCCTAGCATTATCCCCCTGTGCTCTTACAGGTGGATATTTTTACATGCAGACAGAGCATTAGATGCTCTGGTCATATCCCAAGTGAAAGTAAGAGGCCATGAATGACAGGAGTCAGTGGGAATCATTCCTGTTTCTGCTGTGAACACTGTGAGACTGAGAGCAGAGTTGATTGTGTTGCATAAGGGCTGAACTCATGGGGGGGGGCTCTGTCATTCCTGGATGTGGCTTTCAAAGTTTCTGCTGTAGTAGGAGAAGGAGTGCTTTCTCCAAGCCTACCGGCTACTGGATAAGAGTCAGCACTTCCTGGCCTGTGAGGGACAGATAACTGAGGAAGCAGCTACCCATTGCCCTGACTTCATCTTAAGAGACAACGATGAAAAAGAGCATTTGATCGTTTGGGTGATTAATCAAACCAATCCTTCAAGCCTTTGGCATTTTGCCTGCAACTTCCTTGCCACATTTCTCTCTCTAGGGTTCAGAGGTTCCTAGAAATAGAGGAGAACCATTCTGGAGATGTTGAATGGCCATTTTAGACTCAGCAACCAGCCCCATCCTCTCCTGCAGCAAGCTAGGTTGTTCTTCATCCATTCTAATTATAGAGATGATTTGTTTCACAGAACCACAAAGATGGACAAGTAATACTTCCATAGTACCACATTATTTCAGTTAAGGCCAGGTATCACCACTCAGCAATCATCCTGTCCCTTTGAGATAACGAAATGATTGGCTCATTATGGGAGCCATCTTGGCATCTATTGTGAGAGATTTGCAAGGCAGCCTAAGGGAGTTTGACACGCCCCCTCCATCCCTATTGATTTACAATAGGATTTGGACATTGAATTTCCTCAGTGAATACTTTTAAACATCCTCTTATTTTTAATGCACTAAAGGTGCAGTTTTAATAAGGACTCTGTGTTGGCTAAAGTCTTCTTTTAAAGTCCATGGATGTTTTATCACTGACTTCAATGAAAGATTTGTTTGGCCAGTGCTTTGCAATTTTGAATAACTCATGGTAGAGGTTTTGAATTATTTTCTCTAAAATTTATGACCTAAAAAGTTTATCCAAAAGATTAATTTAGCAAGAAAGGGGTAAAGGGAGGAATTGAGATCATAGTGGATTGATGTGATCTTGATGAAATTTAATAAGTAAATTCCAAGCTGCTCTCCAAACACAGCTCGGTTATCTCAGTCTCAACTAGGTTTGAAAGCCCTAATATTTATTTATCTATGGAAGAAACAAAGGGGTTTCCAAGACACTTTCCAGACATAGTGCACCAGTATACAAGAAATTTAGCTTTGAAGACAGTGACCTGTTTAACTCTTTTCAAGATGCTTTATGAGTTTTATCTAAGTATTTGTTTAAAAAACTCTTTTAAACTACATATTTACATTATTAGCAAATAAATGAAATTATTTGATTTTTGGTCCATTCAGAAAACCTCCACAGATATCAAACAGATCTAAACAAAACCAAAATATGAATCAACATCTAGCGGCACAGTTGCAAACTTGGGAATATCATGGACAGCTTATTAATTCTTCTTAATATTTGAGGACTTTCTCTTTTGCAGACTGGAAACTGTTTTGAAAGTAGGCAGTTACCCTTCCTTGCTATATTTTTACCACCATTTTGAACTGAAATTGCATTGTGTGTGTGTGCACATGTGTGACACATGGTTAACAATGATAGGTCATTAACTTAAACCTCTTCCATTCAAGCAGAAGCACCATAATGTAATGGGATGGTTGAGGCCTAGCCATTCATGTAGAAGGTTGAGCTCTAGGCAGTGGAATTTTCCCCAAACCAGAATGAAGTAACTAGGTGTTGATGCCATCCTTTAAAAAGCATAAGGGATTAGAAGTTGGAGAGGAGGCTTGAAGATGAGGAGGCTTGAAGATGAGGACCCTTGAGCAGGACCCTTGGCAGATGGTTCTTGTTTACTTGTAGGATCAGCTAAAAAAAGAGGGAAACTGCCTGAGCAGGAGAGAAGCAACTATATGATTCAGAGGAGCTGTCAGGGCCCTGAGTGCACTAATAGGCTTTAATGGCCCTGACCAGTCTCACCTGGGGCCTCCACCCACACCCTCTGCTCATAGGCCCAGGAGCTCCATTTAAGCCCAGGTCTGGGTGTAAAGTGTTTTCTAGCTCAGCTGTAGTTATGCCCCTGTCTGGCTACAAACCCTATTGAGTCACATTCCAACCTGTAGGCTGTTTTCCCAGCTTGACCTCAGATGTGTCTTGTTGTTGTGGGCCTACCTGGCAATTGCTAGATGTGATGCTGACCTGTGGGTTGACTTTACAGCTTGATCTCAGATCTACCTCATCACTGCAAACTTACCTGGTAATCTTGACTCCTGGTTGAACCTGGCTATGATCTCTGGGTCTGCCCTGCTTGCTTTGCTTGGGTGCTGTGGGACTGTGCTTTGGCTGGTGAGGCTCCTGTCCTACTGGCTGTGGTATCATGCTTGACTCCTGACTCCCTGCCTGTTAGGGAGCAGCTTGGTCCTTCCTGTACTCTGATAGGAGTATCAGGGAGGAAGGATCTTACTGAATATCATTAATAGATGTTTAATGCCAAAGAGGCATCAAGAATGATGAGGCAGTTAGAAGAAAAACCCTACTGATGTGTTTGATTTGGTCTAGACCTGTATTTTTCTTGTGCTAGCTAAAAAGCTATAATAGTGGTTCAGAATTATCATAAAGCAGATGTCTCTTTACTTTGAGTTTTTGCTGAAGCTAAACACTAATCTTCTAGAAAATCATGAAGGTCAGCACTGCTACCATATTTTGGGGTAGGTGGATTGAATATTCTGTCTCTATGGTGAGAGAGATGCCCTATGGCAGTGTGCCAGCAGGGCCAATGGAAGAGAATGTTGTAGCTTATTCAGACCACTGGAAGTTTGAGAGCTGAAGTCTCTCAATTCTAAGCCCAGTGCAACCTAGTCCTGGAGGACTTAAATGGGCTGTAGAGGCTCCTTTCTGTTGTCTTTAATGATCTAATAGCAAAGAAAGTAAACAGACTTGATACCTAAAAAGCTAAATCAACTCTCCTATGTCTATTCAACTACTTTCTCTGCAGCAATAGTGGCTAACATCAAAACCAACTGAGGCACAAAAGTATCTCTTCTGTTCTTTTAGATCTTGTATCAGCTATTACAGCCAGCAGCTTTCTGATGACTGAATGGGCTACAGTTAAAGCTCTACCAGTAGATTAGATTTCTGATACTACTGGTGTTAGGAAACAGGACCAAAGTGAGACTTAATCTACTTTAAGTACATGCTGAAGTTTTTATTCTTTGTAATGTGTGGAAGCAAATGGAACCTACAGGGAAACGTGTCCTTTACAGCAAGCAAGTGTTCCAGTTCAGTCTCCAAAAAGAACAAGAACTGTTAAGAAGTGACACTGCAAAAAGGCCTACCAGAAAGTTGAGCTGGAAACAACTCCTGAGATGAGAGAGTGGGGATGTGGGGAGATGGGAGAAATGGTTTGACTCTTATCTTCCTGGAATTAAGCAAAGTGAGTGTATAATCACTGAACTGCTTAGTGTAGTGTTCTTGTGCATGTGTGGCTTTTTACACCTTAGGCTCCATGCTGCTTTCCAAGCTCCTAGCATTTAATGTTGCAAAAGAATAATGTTAAAATGTACCCAGAGGAAGAAAAAAACTTATCACCTTCTTGGCTGCCCTTCAGTAACAAGGCTTTGTTTGTTAGCCTTAGAAGCATACATCTTCATCTCCTGTTTGGAGTCAGCTTCAGGAAAACAACTTTCTTACATGGAGAAACTGCAACTTGAGCAGGGAGCTTTAATTTGGCACTAATGAACTTGGTTCTCTCTAGCTAACGGTTAGGCGCACATCCACTAAATAAGCTATACTGCAGGTTAAACTGACAGTGACTATTCTCTTGCATGTTGTTGAAGGGCAATCTTTCTCAAAATATGACAGAGGTGGCCAGAGCAAATAGGGTCCAAGGCCCTGTTTAGGCTTTCCCTTCCTTGCATCAGTGCAAAACACCTTCCTTAATCTTCCCTGTAGGTTTGATTGATGTGCCTGATGCAAGGCATTAATTCTATTTGTTTCTTACTGGTGTGAGCTGAAGTGACCCCAACTACTGGTTTTAATAATTGTGGTTAGGCTAATAGTTTATTACAAGACTCCTTGCCATTGACATCCCAATTTGAATGGGAGGCTATCCAGATTCTCTTAAGTGCTCAGAATGGAGAGTTGCCCAAAGATGTTTAATTGTACTGAAGCAAAGATATGTTAGTAATGCATTTATGAATAATACTACTTGCACAATTTTGTAGGAGGGTAAGCCCATATCTGTGTGCATAGGAGACCTCTATTCTCTTGGGTATGGTTCTCTTATAGCCCTGATGAACTGATTTGACATTTCAGGAGGAAGAGAATGACTTGCGAGATCTGCCACTATATTGTTTCTCGCAGTGAATTTGGGCTGTTAATGGGAGCACAACTTCACTTCCCTGTACCTTACTTATCCTTCTGTCTGTTTATTGTTGGTTGATCAATGTAGAACATCTGAATCTGAACAATGATTTTCTCCTCAGCACATATTCAATGATGAGCACAGCAACACTGATCACAGCTGGTGCTTCTGGGCACTTCTGCCATATGAATAACAAGTAGATGTCTTATCAGGTCTCCCTTGCCTAGCGTGATTGCAAGGTGGGCAAGAGGGTCAGATACTGGCATAGAGAGGCCTCTCAGGTATTAGCCTAATTAACAGCCAAGGTGTACAGGCAACTAAATCAGAGTGAATATACATATATATATATATATATATATATATATATATATATATATATATATATATATATATATATATAATAGTAAATTATAACATGTATGCACACAAAACTGATCAGCCCAGAAGACCAGGAGCATAATGCGTTTTCCCCATAGTCCTAAATTCAACAGGCATGATGACAGTCACTGCCAGGGGCTGTCCCGTGCCGATTCTTTGGATTTGACATTGTGTAGTCCTTGAAGTAGGCTCTTTATCTTGTGGATGTTGGGTTCGATGTGGTCACCGCAGTTTTGTCGGTGTCCCAGCTACCATCAGTATACAGGGTTAGGATGGAGAGCAGCAACGTTGTGGCTCTGCTCGGCATATTCGCCAGGTCTCGGTTCCCTGGGCGAGAGTGTCCTAGAGGGGACATAGACTGGGACACTTTCCCCTTTGGTTAGTACCAGGTGGGTGTCTCCTGGGCCATCAGCAATGATTTCCCCTTCCGACTGTTCGGGTTTTAGTCAGATCACGCACCCACACAGCACTCCCTGTAGACCCGAAACCACCTAGCTGCTGGGTGGGCCGCAAGGAATCTACTTCCTGGATAGTGGGGACCCCTATCTGCTTGCATATCAGTTGGGCTATTTGGTCTCCCTGTGTACATCGCAGGGGTTGGGATCCGGTGTAATGGATTGCAACCTTCACCTCCTCAAGGTAGTTCGAGTCAATGACCCCTGCCTTGATGTCCACCCGCTCAGAAAGCTGAACTATTACAGGGCACCATGCGACCATAATACCCTTGAGGTATGGTGATGGCCAACCCCATACTCACAAGAGGATGGCTCTCCAGTTCTAGGGTTATTTCTTTGTGTGGCAATCGCAGATCCAATCCTGCACTCCAGGCGCAGCTCGCCTGAGGAGGCAGGCTTGGGGGTGCAGCCTTTGCACTCTTAAGCACATGCGGCCGCTTGATGGATTCCCCTTTGAAATGAGCATACGGGGTAGAGCCACGCAGTGGTCGGTCATTGAGGCAGGCAGTTGCCTGGTGAATGTTTTTGCTCCAACCCGTGAGGGTACCAGTAGGGGACAATTTGCACAGCTGCTCTTTGAGCAGCCTGTTCATTCGCTCTATCAATCCTGCCCGTTGCGGATGGTAGGGTACATGATATGT
This sequence comes from Dromaius novaehollandiae, assembly GCF_036370855.1. Classification (NCBI taxonomy): domain Eukaryota; kingdom Metazoa; phylum Chordata; class Aves; order Casuariiformes; family Dromaiidae; genus Dromaius; species Dromaius novaehollandiae. Next base: position 6,387,279 of record NC_088130.1, read on the forward strand.
CCAGGGTATTCCTTGCTCTCTGGCCCAATGTTGAATGTCATTCCCTGTAAAATGAGTGCCCTGATCACTTTGGATTTCCACTGGGGAACCATATAACCCAATCAAGTCTTCTAATGCCTTAATGGTGTGAGCCTGGGTAGCTGTGGAGGAAGAGTGGGTGTGCAATACACCAGAGCAGATATCCACAGGGGTCAGGACATATCTGTGCTGCTGGCTCTCTGGTAAGGGTCCAATAGAATCAATTTGCCACCCCTCCCCAGGCTTTTGTCCTCTGCGAGTATACCCCTTTTCGGTCCACAACTGCTGCAGAGCTAAGTGGGTACAATGGGGGCAACACTGCCTGGCCTGTGTTTGTGCTGCGATGGTGGTGTGAAGACCTCGATCGCTAGCCCATTGAGTGCCCCTAGCTCCACCCAGATGGCACTGGCTGCTGGGTGAATGATGCCAGCAGCCAAAAGACCACGGACGGTATCCGTTATCTCATCATGCCCTGCGGGTATACAGTACTGTTTAGTGTAAACTGTTAAAATTATCTGTTCTCTTTTGTGCGTTTGTGGGCACTGGTAATGAGCAGCAGGAGTCAGATTTCCAAGGTTTTCCAAGGTTTTCCAAGGTTTTCCAAGGTTTTTTTTTTTTTTTCTAGCAATAAGGTCCCTTCTTGTGCTCCCAGCCAAGAGGCAGTTTGGTGACCCAGATGGGACAGCGGGCTTCAGATCTGGTGAGTGCCGGAACCGCGTTCGACACAGCCGGCACAGGGTGAGTTCACCTGACCATCGTCGTGGTGGCGACGCTCACCAGGGAGGTACTAAAACCGGGTCAGCACGAGACATGAGGGGTTCGGTAGGAAAGGAGAACAGGTTCACTGCTAGTGGAAATTCTGGAAAACTGGAAGAAAATTGGAGGTACCTCAGGTCTCAGTAAGTGTAGAGCAATTACCCTCTGTCAGGAAGACAGGCTCTGTCAGGCCACTACAGCCTCGAGAAGGGGGAATGCCCTCTGAGCTATGGCCTCAGGATGGTTCATTTGGAGGATCGGAAACCTCAGCAAATGAACTACTGGTATATTCGGCATAACTGGGCATTTAATTGTTCGGGGGATTCGGAGATTCAAGTAAGGTAAGACGTATGTTTGCGCGACAAATGCTGGAAGACTCGAGTAACGGCTTTTCTTCTGCTTCCCTTCACTCTGCTTCAGCACCCGAATCCGCTTCTGCTCAAACTTCTAACCTATACCCATCGCTTCCCTCGGGGAAACTAATTTGTTGATTTGCAAGCTCCTATGATTGGAGTTGTGATGCCTAACCTGGCTGCGAGGGCACCAGCGGCACCAGGCCAGCAGCCCCCCACACTGGTCTTGCATGCCTAAGTTTGTCGGCCGTGGGCTCCGGGAGATCAAATTCAATGGGCACAGCAAATGCCCCAGTTGTGGGAAGACCCAGGGAAGGCAGCTTGACTGTTTTCTACAATAATAGAGGGACATCACCCTTGTTGGGGGGATGTTCAAGTATTGTTGCAACAGATATTTCAGCCAGGGGATAGAAAGCGGATATTGGAAAAGGACAAGGAATTGGCAGACTGAGATGGAAACTGACAACCTTGACCACGAGTAGATCCGAATTGGTCCGCAACTGCTGTGGAGCTAAGTGGGTACAACGGGGGCAACGTTGCCTGGCCCCTCTTTGTGCCGCTGGCAGCTTCCCCTCGGTGTACTCTGCTGGTGGGACAGTGGGTATCGCTGGTTCTCCCCTGCTCTCTCCAGGCTGTTCACAGCGCTCCCCCACCCCCGGGGGCTGTGTGCGCTGCTCTGGCTGAAGCTGCAGCCACCGCTCGATCAGTTCTGTACTGGGTTTACCGGCCACCTCCCGCCTTGGCATGCCCGCTCACAGCAGGTCATGCAACATAATGCCGCGATTCACCCTTTCTTTCTGTTTCATGTTTACCCGCCTTTTTCCTGATTTCCTATCTCTGCTAATAGAGGACGCCTCTGCTAACTGAGATGGCAATGCTGCGACTTCCCCCACCGTACCTGCCCTCATCAATCACAGGTCGCACCATCGCTTTAAGATGGGGACGGGTGGTTCACAGCATCCTAGTTCAGATGGTTTTGCTCATGGGGATCTGATCCAGTCCGGTAAACTCGGGGGAATAAATTCCGGACAACATTCCTAATTGCTGCAGCTGGTTTATCCCTGCTGCAATAGTAGTCCACCTGGTGAGCCCATCATCAATGCCCATGGCGGTCGGCCAGGTTAACCACGTCATGCCCAGCACCCACTCCATTAGGGAGGGGGAAATGGTTCAGTTGTGTTGCTGCAGGGTGCGGAGGGTGTTGCACAGCCTGGGATCCTGGGGCAGAGCCCCCATTCTGTCGAGCTCCTCTCTAGTAAAATAAACGGCATCCTGCCCCATCATCCCACAACCTCAACAGCCACTCTAACAGCCCTTCACGGGGCTGCTGTCTGTAGCGCCCCTGCACATCCTGCAGCTCTGATGCTTTAAAATCACGAGTAGTTGTGGTCCCTTGCAAATTGGCTGCATTGGGTCTGGTAAGCTGCTGCTATGCCACCGGCCGGGCCGCTTCCGCCCCCCTCATGCTCTGTGCCTGACTCTGAGCTGGGGGGCTCGTCAGGGTCCCAGACATTCCCATCCCAAGTTTCTGGATCCCAATCGGCTCTTCACACCAGTGTCCGCACAGCCAGGAGACGGATATCTTGCTGCCCCCGCTGTCATGATTTGCAATGCAGGTGGTCAAAACGGCACATCGGTGCTCCAGCTTCTCGGCTTGATCCGTGGTTGCAGTTGCAACCTCTTGGGACGGTTGGTGAGCCTCCTTAGTGGCTTCGAGATACCTTCCAACTGCCTAATCTGCTGGCACTGTCACCAATGCCTTGTCCAGGGTGCAGAGTGCAGTCAGGAAGATCCACCCCAGATTCCCTGCTGCCTTTTGTGCTGCCAGCCCTGCTTTTTCCAGCCAGAGCTTGGAAACCAGTTCCAGGAGCTGCTCTGGGGATCCCCCTGGCTCACTCTAGCTCCGGCCATGCTGTGGGGGTGACCCACCCTGCCAGCTTGTGAGCCATGGGTGTGAGCCATCAGTGTGTAGTTTCACATGCTGGGTCTGCTACCACGTACTCTGCCAGTCACTGACTCCTTGCCAGCTCTTCTGCAGGTGTTTTCACTACACCTATGCTTTACCTTCTAGAACTCTTCTGTGAGTTAATCTTCTTGGAGATGCACAGGAATAGGATGAGAGTTAATGGACACAAGTTAGAACCTGGGAAAGTCTGATTAGATATAAGGAGAAACTTTTGCCCATGAAGGCAGCCAAACACTGGAACAGAGGCCCAGAGAAGTTGTGGGAACTCAATCCTTGGAGACAATCAAACTACGACTGAACAAGGCTCTGAGCAACCTGCTGTAACAGGACCCGCTTCGAGCGTGGGGGATTAGACCAGGGACCTCCAGGGGTCCCTTCCAACCTAAATAATCCTATGATTCTATGATTAATGCTTGCATATTTAATCTATTTGAGTCTTTTTGAACATAAAGATATATAGAAATTTTGACAGTCTATAAAAGAATAGAGAGCTTTCTTACCTTGGCATTAATACAGACTTCTCAGCAATTATACTGAGTTCATATGTATACAAATGCCCTGGGGCTGCTGCTGTTTCATACCAAAATGCAAGCTGATAAGACTAAGTGTGAGTTGTGGTATTTTCTCCATCAAAGGTGTTAAGAAAACTGTTCAGTTGTTTGGGTTTTTTTCTTCCCTCCTTTCCTTGGTGTCTGTGATGGGAAGGTGTGGCGGTCTGATTCACAGACTCTGATGTGCTGGATCAGAATCAATTTTATTCAAGCAAGCAAGCCCTATATATAAGCTCTAGCCCGGATAGGCACTTTCCCGCAGTGATTTACAGTACTTTCTATTCTCCTTGCAAGCGCCACGTTATACCTTCCCGAAGGTCATGTTCCCATCATCACTCCCTTACTCTGTGCGGTTACTCCCTATGTTCCCATACTGCTATCTATTCAGCCCATGGCCTTCGGCTCCTTAACTCTATCTTGTCTGATCCCTCGCTGTCTGCCCCTACAGGAAGGAAGGTGGGCAAGAGAGGATGAGACAGTGGTGTAGAGACACTCAAGGTTCATGAGGGGTTAAACAGGATAGATTTCATAAAGGACTTGCACTCCAAGCTGCATGGGGAGCCCCAGGAACTGCGTGGAGGGGTTGCCGATGGGAGGCTGCTGGATGCACGGGCGGGACTCAACTCATCGTATTCTAAAGGCCCCTTAAATCTACTAGAACTATTTCCTTATCTCAGCTGTGCTAACCTTGGGTAGCTACTGTCCAGGAAGCAGCTAGACATTGTTGACAAAACGGAATACACATGCCTGGTCCAGATGGGAATTCGGTGAGTGTGTAGAGAGCACACTCTGGGGCTGCTCTCATGTACTCTGCCAGTCACCTGACTCCTTGCCAGGTCTTCCACAGGTATTCTCGCTATATACCCTTTTCCCTTATGCAAAGATTGTGTGTTGGGATGATGGGGGTTTTAAGGCTTCAGACCAGCCAAAATGAAGGTCATAGGAGCCTGAGAGCTCAGGCCTGGGAAACTGCACTTGGATTAGGATAAGTCATTGAATTAGGGAACCTGGAGTTGAACAGTTGAGGTAGGAAAAGAATACATTGAGGTGGTAGATGAGCCACAGTTTTTTGTGGGCCCTGAGAACCGAGGGTAAGGGTGCAAGGCTTCCCATAGAGCAGGGCACAAATTCTCCGATGTCTGTGAAGTTGCATTCAGGAGAGAATAGCAATTCAAGCTCTGCAGTGAGGGAAAGATGCCTATGTTACTTTTCATTTTGCCTGGAAGTTTCTTGGAGGGATTTGGTCTTAAGAGAGAGGCTTCCAAAAGAAGCCTTTGGTCTCAATACTACAAAAGATGAGAGCATTTTAAGAGAAGCACAGATGTGGTACTGAGAGAGAGTGAATGGGGCAGGACAGCATTTAGGTAAGGGTTTTTATGGACAAGTTGTTCCTTGGAAGAAATAGGATTAAATACAACCTAGCCGAGAGGTTCACCAAAGAGATATCTGGAGTGGCTGTTGATAGGACCGCTGGGACAGAAGTTTGCCACGCTGGTGGGTGTTCACTGGAGCAAGAGATGCCCTATTACTGCCATAAGTCATGATAGCCAGTAATGTCATTCAGTAATGTCTTGACTTTAGGAAGCAGACTCTGGTCACATGGGTTTGATTCTTGACTTTTCCCCTGTTTGGTGACCTTGAAAATTGGGCCTAAAAATCATAAATGACCTTTTGTTTTGTAGGCTTTCTTTTTTGAGTTCCCATTGTCAGACAAGGTAGCAACTGGAAATTCTCTCTGCCTTTGACTGTGTCTGTGGGTACTTTAGGATCTGAAAAATCAGATTCTAGGGCTTTAATATTTCCCAGGGAAATGGAAAGCATCCTAAATATCAAACCACCTCTGAAATACTGGCTTTAAATGGTAAGGGTCACAGTTGTTGTCTAGGGTGGAGATAATAGCATCTATGACGTTCTGTAGGACTCTGAGTTCTGCACAGGAAAATGGAGATGCAGAACAAAGGCTGTTCTGCTGCAAATTCATATTATGCTTTTTTTTTCACCTGAGCCCCTGGGAGCAAAAGGGAGGTCACAGTGTTCTGTCATGAGTCCAAGACTTGGTCAAAAATAGCAGTTGGACACTTTGAGGTTTATGTCAGTTTCTGGATTTTCTCCAATGGCACTCTGAGTCATTTCTCTTGATTTGGTCCTGTGCAATATGTGGACAGAGTATACAACAGCCATAAATGCAAGGTAAAATTGCTCATCGATGATCTTGATGCTGTGTCAGTGAGGACACTGCTGCTATGCTATGATGTTCCTCACAGCATAGGGTCTGAATGGTAGTCTGATGAGTGAGTAGCTGAGGTTTTCTGCAACCACTACATTTATACCTATATCATATTAATGTCATGTCCCAGCACCTGTTTGCCTCCTCAAATACCTCTGATCGCTATAGATTTCACTTTACCTTCAGATTTGGCCTCCTACCACCCACATAAAAGAAGAAAATTCAGGCTTAGCATGTATTAAGTGATTTACCTGAGATCAAAGAAGATGGCTTTAGCTGAACTGGGGCTGGAATTTTGGTCTCTGGAGTCCAATTTGCTAAACTGCCTTTATACTCCAAGATAAAGGTGGACCAGAAGATCATCTGCTTTACAAGGGCTCAAGACTTTTGCCTGATTGATAAAGAGCTAGGCTGTTGTTTATCTTTATGGATGCCATGAACTTGTATTCCCTTGGTGTACACCAAGTATAGAATTGCAAACTGCTCTGGTTAGCTTATATTCAACACCACTGAAGAGCCTGAACTGAACTGCTCAGTTAACACACTTCTTGCTTTTCTGTCACAAGGTTCAAGGGTGGCTCCCAAAGATTCTTGTGAAGGGTAGGGGGGTGGGGAGTGTGAGCTCAGGACAGATCTGGATGGACAGTGTGGCTCATTAAAAGTTCGTAAGGCTTCATCATAGTCTCATTGTGATCAGGTCTGAAATAAACTCTCCTCTTCCATAGGAAATGGAACAAGCCAGTAGTAATAGTAGGCAGTGCTATTTGGAATATGCACAGGCTTAAAAAAAATATACATACTTCATCTGCTTTAAAGCACCCTCAGTCTTTGCCATTTTTTAATTATTTCTTGCCTTGCAGCACTGGACAATGAATTCTGGCAAAATGATGTGAACCGTAGTAAAAATGAGGCCCTGGATCACTCTAGCTCCAGTCATGCTGTGGGGATGACCCACCCTGCCAGCTTGTGAGCCATGGGTGCCCATTGACCTGTAGTGGGCCATCTGGGAATGCAGCTCCCTGCCTCCTCCTTGTTCTCTCGCCCCCAAAGAGGCATCTCTACACCAGTATCCTGCTGAATGCACCAAATGTGACTGCAAGATGGGCAAGAGAGGGTTGGATGCTGGCACAGATGCTCAAAGTTTGTGAGGGGTTAAACAGGATAGATTTAATAGAGAACTTGCACTCCAAGCTGTGCTGGGAGCCCTGGGAACCACATGGAGGGATTGTGGATGGGAGGCTGCTGGACACACAGGTCGGATGCCTGGGGGGACTCCACTTCTTGTATCCTAAGGACCGCTTTTATCTCCTAGAACTATTTCCTTATCTCAGCTGTGCTAACTTTGAGTAACTACTGTCTGGGAAGCAGCTAGGCATTGATGACAAAATGGAATATGCATGCCTGGCCCTGATGTGAAACTGCACACTGACAAAATTCCCACGCTGGGCCTGCTACCACGTACTCTGCCAGTCACTGACTCCTTGCCAGATCTTCTGCAGGTGTTCTCGCTGCAGGTTTTTTTTTGGTCAGGACAATAAACTGGTCTGAATCATAGATCTGAATCTGCAGAACAAGAATTCTCATTCCTACAAACATAGTTTGAGACCTTTCTGTGCTCTCAGTAAGATACGAGTTTTCCTTTAGAATAAGCAGCAAAGGAAATTCATCTCATTACTTATGCCTCAGAATTATTTGGTAGCTAGAATGTGGACAATACAGTAATCTTTGTGGTGTAAGTGATTCAGTTTTTTGTTCTTCTACAGACACAAACCTAACTCTTCTTTTTCCTCTGAAACTTGGTTTGTAGAAACTTGACGTTTTTACAGAAAGTGTTTATTTTTGCTTGAACTTTGAAAGCACATACAATATTTTTTACTACACATACTTAATGCACAAAAGGTGTTATGGAGTTTGGGGGGGGGCAGGAAATTCTTCCTATTATCTCAAATATTTACAGGGCTTAAAAAAAAATTCACTTGCACATCGTTATAGAGGAAAAAATGAAAATTCTCATTTCTGTTAGAATATGAGACAATAAACTATGATTTTTGAGGGAAAAATAGAAGCTACAAAACTTGAGTTATCAGTTCAGCAGAGGTCATAGGAGGTTGATTCAACAGCCATTCTCATTGAGGTCCCAGTTCCATACAGCATGCTTAATTTTAATGCATTTAAATTCATTTTAATGCAATTAGTGCATGCTTAATTTTAATCACATACCTAAGTCCTCCATGAATTTAATGTTAAGCATGCGCTTGAGCGCATTGCTGAAATGCGGATGGAGAAATGGTTTCACGAGTGTTTAAGGTGGGAAGAGCGAGCCCTGCACTGTAGATTTCAATTATAGGAGCTGCTCTTATAGTTCCAGTAGGACTCATTGCAGGATCAAAGGCTGCAGGATTGGTTCCAAGGTAGAAAAATTCCCATAGAATGCTGCAAAGCAGAGAACAAGTGTTAAGAGTTTATAAGGGAAGGTGTGCTATAGAACTTCAGAACAAGTCCTACAAACTGACTGCACCTTTCTTCTCTGAGAGTTCACACCTATGTGGAAGTCCTGCATGAGCCTCAGATAACATCTATGGTTCCTGTTCTGCAAAGACTTTAGCAAATGCTTACTGTTGATGACTTCAATGGGATGGCTGACAATGTGTAAAAATTCAGCCTGTAGGCTGTCTTTGCAGAATAAGCACCTACACATAATGCTCATTGGTACAGGGTTGAATATTACCTTGTTTCCTGTCCTTTGGCCTTCTGTCATTCTAGATTATATGCATATATTCATCCTGAGGATGAAGGACCAATTAGTGTGGTTCTGCATTCATCTTCCCTTTTGCAGTGGCACTGGCTGCTGGGGTTGGCAGAGCACATGGCCTTTCTTCAGCAGTTCACTTTGGTTTTCACTTTTGGTTTGGCCTCAGCCAGAAAGCCTGTTCATGACTTGAGCAGATGTTTCTGGTTTTAAGAACCAGTCATTTCTTCTTTTCCAGGAGCATGTGGCAGCACAGTCAATATGTGGAAACCTGATGCTTCACAGTAGGTCCAGAGTCTAAACTGGTACTTTACTAGAAAATGGTAATAAAACAATTTGAATTGCTTTTCATCCTGCATGCTCTTAATGGTTTTCAGGTTCATATAAGACAATCCATTAATCCTGCTTCAGACCTAGAGGAAATAGGATGTTTCTTACCCTCTGAAGAGGAGAGAAGCCTATAATGGAGATTACCAATCTAATTATTAAGATTTATCCCAGTAGTGCAGTCTAACAGGGCATCCAACTGAGGTTGGAACTACAGATTTGCAATTTTGTATAACCCTAATATTCACTAGTCATATGCTAATTAATTGCCAAATCACAAAAGGAAAATCATAATTATTGTTTCAGGTTAGCAATTTTCCCTGACCTGATTACATAGTTGCTGTTTTGAAGAATTAAAGAACAAGGATCATTTAAAATCATTTACCTGAAAGGTAAATTTTCCTTTCTCTATAACCTGTGTTTCCAGTTCTGTTTGTTCTCATTTTCAGATTTTGAAAAGTTAACTTTCACTTCAATCATGCAGAGACAGATCCTGCTACCTTTAATCATCCAGAAAGAGAATTCAAGAACTAGAACAGTACTCAGTAGAATGGAGCAGATCATGGGCCTGGTCCTGTGAAGATTTACCATGGACTGAATATATCATTCTGTGACCAGCCCCACTCAAGTCAATGCACAGAAAAGGGCTTACAATTTCACCCTTTCAAGGCTCCTTTTGGGAACAATTGGACAATTTGTATAGAGAAGCTATGCTTTCCTATCTTCTGGCTTTGCTTGCCTTATGCAGCACTTTAGCATTTTGTAAATTTTTTTGCTACAGTTGTAATTTGTGAACTGGAGCACAGAAATGATTAAATTCCATACTGAAAAGACCAAAGAAATCAGAATCAAAACTCCCATTAGTCTCAGCCATGCAAAGCCAAGCTTCTATTTTATAATAGGTAAAAGCATATTTGAACAGGATAAATCGGAGAGCTTTGTCAATTCTTTTCTCACATGGTCCTGTGTATCCAGAACTCCCAGTGAAATCAATGGGACATTAGGAAGACTTCCAGCTTGCAGTCAGACACATGAACTATTCATGCATGTGGACTGGCTGACATGTGGCTGAAGTCACAAGGATACTGAAGCTACTGCTTTCACTCAGAAAGCTCTTAGATTACTACCTAGAACTGTCCCAAGCCTTCAAGCCTAATGTATTCACCTCTCTTCCAATCATTACCTTTCAATACGGTGAGAAGGCTGACATCGGCAGCTTTGAAATGACAAAAATTGGAAAATTTTCCTTCCTTGGATTAAGGTAGTCCTGGCATTCCTGAAAGACTGAGATGAGTCTGCTGCATAAATCTCTAAGGCTATCCAAGTATAGTGAGAACACCTGTGGAAGATCTGGTGAGGAGTCAGTGACTGGCAGAGTACATGATAGCAGCCCCAGAGTGTGCTCTTTACACACTGACCAAATTTCCATCAGGGCCAGATATGCATATTCCATTTTGACAATGTCTAGCTGCTTCTGGGACAGTAGTCTCTCAAGGTTAGCACAGCTGTCGCCTTCTGATGCGACAATCTCCCGTTCGCCTGAGATGGCACGGAGGCTCCCCCAGCCTCCGGGCCAATGAGCACTGACACCAATATGAGGATGCTGCAAATGGCGTTTATTGTACGCATGTATTTGCTTATATACCTACAAGCATACTGCTATCTCTACGTCATATCCTTCCTCTTCCTTCCTCTTTCCATGCCATCGCGAGATCTTCCGATCGCCGTTCCCTACATCTCCCCCTCCCCATGCTTTGACTATGCTATTTGCTTTAAATTGCCGTGTCGCGGGTTAAGCGTTCATAGTGTGGGTGTGGGTGGGACCACCCCTTTTCTAGCAGTTGTCTTACCAAGCATCTAAACACTAGTCTACATACTAATATGCCTAGCACGAGCATCAGCAGCAGGTGCAACTCTTCTATTAGTAATTGCCTGGCCCATGGTCCTAGCCCAAGCCAATTACCACTACTGAACCCAGAAGGTCAAGCTCTTGCGGGTCCCAGGGCAATGACGCATTCAGCGTGTCAATGCTCTCTCAGCTTTGGTAGGTCTACGGTCAAATTCAATGGGACCCCTATTAAGCATGTCTTAAAAGGGCTGCCCCGCACCCACCAACATCAGGCAAAATTGCTTATTTCCTGTCCGGTTTGTCAGGTGAGCCATAGATTGTTACTACCCCATTTCGCTAACATTGGTTCGCCTTTCACCCCTTGGAGTTCCAGTCCCAGCATCGCTACGAGGAGAGCTACTTGGGTTGCTCCCCCTGCCATCTTCTAGGGTTTTCTGGTTATGCGTTCTTCTTGCGGTTTCACGCGCCTTTTCTCATCTGTTCTTCTTCTCCTGTCTGTTGTCTTTGCTGCTAGAAGGGATCATCGGCTTTTCAGGGTGGTCCTCCCCTGCAATAAAACTCAGACATTCATTAATTCACCTGACTCTCTGCTTCCTGTCTTGTCCTTGCCCTGAGGTCTGGGCGCACCCACTTCATAGGGACCCATCTTACCACTTCTCCCTGCCTGACCGCTGCATACCCTCGTCCTTGGGTTACCAGCTGCCACCCCTCTTCCCATTCCCCTTTTTCCGGGATTCGAACCTTTACGTCTGGTCCCTCGTGCATCGCTCGGACCACCCAATGCTTTTCCGCTGGCGTCTTGTTCTCCTCCCCCCTGATGAACTGATTCAGACCGAATAAGGCGCGCATAATTATTTCTGATTGTTTGTGCGCGGGGATTCTTTGTGTATATCCTTCCCCCTCCCCAAGAATCTCGATCCTTTGCTTTAAAGTGCGGTTTGCTCGCTCGACAATGGCTTGACCTGTGCTATTATAGGCAATACCGTGCACTAGCTTAATTCCCCACCGTACGGCCCATTCTCTCGTGCTTTGCGCTGTGAAACACGTGCCGTTGTCTGTTTTAATAGTTTCTGGGGCACCCAGCCAGGCCATTGCCGTGTGCCAATGCAACTGTGCCGCCCGCGCTGTGACTCGTTTATGTTGGGTCGCAACGATGATACTGCTGTGTGTGTCCACTGTGACAGCCAGCCAGGGCTGTGGTCGAAGTCGCTGGCACATTGTGAAGTCCGTTTGCCATATTTGGTTTCCTTTCAGCCCCCTGGGGTTGATGCCGGCGCCCCACAGGGGGGTTTTTTGGCAATACGGGCAAGCCGCAACCACTTCACGAGCCGTGGTGAGGGGGATGTTGCAGCTTTTTGCCAGTGCTTTTGCACCAACATGGAGAAGGTCGTGCACCTGCCTTGCTTCTGCGACTGTCCACACACCTTTGGCCGCTTGATCGGCTTTATTGTTGCCTTCTTGGTACACTCCTTGGATTGCCTCATGACTCCGAACATGAATAACAGAGGCAGTGGCCCGCCGTTGTTGTAGGGCTTCTTCTAGCATTAGCGCAATGGGCGATCCGGCCCATCCGGGATATGACATGTTGTGTAACAATTTAAAGACGAACATGGAGTCTGTCACTACATTCAAATGCTCTTCTGGCCACATTTGCAATGCCTGCGCCACAGCTCGGGCCTCTAGATGCTGTACGCTACTGTCCGGCTCGCTGATCTTCACTCGGTGCCATTGGGCCTTTTGATCTTGCCACACAACAACCGCTGCCCTGGTCACCGATGACGCGTCGGTGAACACTGTGCGCCCTGGTGCAGGTCGCTGTAGCACTCGGGCTTTCAGATGGGGCCGAAGGACGGAGAGGTGTGTATACATCTCCAGCACAGGCGATAATCTGATTGTTCCTGGGAATCCTTCTAAAGCTATTGCTATACTATCTTGTTTCTGGACCACGCTGTCCCATTGATTCCTTTTTACCGGCAGGTAAATGGACTCAGGCTCCTTCGCGAAGTGCCGAACGGTGGCGGTTCGTCCCTTCTGTATCATCTGTGCCAACGCTGTTACGATTGTGACGTATGCCGTACTTATTTGGTTTGACACTATCCACCATACGACTTCCGGACGCTCCGGTGTCCCTTGTCCTAGAACGCCTATGGCTCCTGTTCTTGTAACTGCCACGTACAGATTGATAGGTCTGGCCGGGTCGTATCTCGTTACTCCGCCCTTTGCCATGAGATCTTCTATTTTTCGGAGGGCTTCTAACGCGTTCGGTGTCATCTGCCTCGGTTCCCATGGTTTGTGGCCCTTGAGCAACTCGAACAGTGGCTCCATCCACTCCTTGGGAATACCTATCAGCCCTCGCAGCCATTGGAGAGCTCCAACCAATTGCTGTACATCATGCAACGTCCGTATCTCTCTATTGAGCTTTATCGGCTGTGGGACCACAGCTCTGGGGAGGATGGTGGTTCCCAGATAGTCGACAGATTCTCCCCTTTGCGTTTTCGCTTTCCGGACGTACAATCCCGCTTCATTTAGGCAGTTAATTACTGCCTGTTCTGCCTGATCGGTTTCTTGCTGGGTCTCTGCAGCTATTAGGAGGTCGTCCATGTAATGGATGATAAGCGCGCGCGGGAACTGCGCTCTTACCGGCTGCAATACCTTAGCTACTGCCGCCTGACAAATCGTAGGTGAATTTTTCATGCCCTGCGGGAGGACGGTCCATTGATATCGCGCTGCTGGCTCCTGCAGATTCTCTGAGGGCAGTGTGAAGGCAAATCGAGCTTTGTCCTGAGGGGCTAATGGTATAGAGAAAAAGCAATCTTGGATATCCATCACCACCACTGGCCAATTCTTTGGTATTGCTGATGGTAGTGGCAACCCCGGCTGGAGGGCACCCATCGCTTCCATCTGCTGATTTACCGCTCGTAGGTCGTGCAGTAATCGAAATTTAGACTTATCCTTTTTGTGTATCACAAATATAGGAGTGTTCCAGGGACTGTGGCTTTCCTCCAGGTGTCCCTGCTCTAATTCTCTACTTACTATTTGTCGGGCAGCCGCCAATTTGTCCCCTGTCAATGGCCACTGCTCTACCCACACAGGCTCATTGGAGCACCATGTCAGCGGGACAGCGAAATGAGCCCCGAGGAGGTAGGCAGTGGCCCTTACCCTAAATTTGTCAGGTGAAAGCCGCTTTGCAATAAGGCATCTCGCCCTAATAATGGTTCCCCTATGGCAGTTATGTACGGCCGCACACGGATGATCTGAGCAGGCCTATCCGGGTCCTCCAATACAATTGTGATATCGGTTTCAGAAATCATAGCCTCCGCCCTGCCTCCCACTCCATCTAACGAGCTTGCCACTTTTGCTGGCCAACTCGATGGCCACAACCACGAGGGCACACATGTAACATCTGCCCCCGTATCTAGCATCATTATTAAGGGGATGCTAGGAGGACCCGCCCCTGGTGGGCCTATCAGATGCGCTTTCACTCGGGGTCTCTTCTCACACCCTAAGACCAGGGCCACGCGGGGTTTCCCTTCGGAGTTTGGTCGCTGGAGCTGTCCATCAGCAGTGTGTTGTTGACGGGGGCTACTTGAGGCCGGCTCACCGGGGAGGGGTGGCCCCCTAGTTGCCCTCCCCGCTTCTCGTTTCCCGACCGCCGACAATCTCGTGCTCTGTGTCCTGGTTTTCCACAGGCCCAGCATGTAAGGCTCCCCATACCCCTTGTTGGGCGCGCGTAACTTCCCTTATTCGTGCACTGTGCTCTCAAATGGCCCATTCGCCCGCAGCCAAAGCATGGGCCTCCCTTTGGACCTCCTCTAGCTCTAACCTCCGGCATTGCCATAACTGCTGCAGCAATTTGTAGGGCTGTGGTCTTGTCCCGGTGTTCTAATACGTACTTGATCGTCTGCCCTAGACTTGCTCCCTTAGGCGCTGTTCTTAAGATTTCTTTTGTCAACTCGTTGCCCTGCTGTTTGATACATTCCAACATCACCGCTCCTTTTGCAGCGTCTGGTAAAGATGCAAGTTCTACTGCTGCCTGTAGCCTGTCACAAAACTTGTCAAACGGCTCTCCCACTCTCTGCTTCACAGTCGTCCATGGCTCTGCCTGCTGCACCAGTGGCCCAATATCATCAAAGGCCTTTCGAGATGCTTCTGTTGCCACCAGTATCTCCCGAGGTCTCAGGCCCGCTGCCTGCTGCTGGGGTGTAGCCATGGCCGCATCATTTCCTCTTAACCGCGGTAGGGTGGATTGGCCCAGTGGGTTCTGCGGGTCTGCCTGTGCGGCCATCAACGCCTGCTGCAGGCGCGAGGTCCACGCTTCTTTCCACATAAGGACCATCGTGGGCGATAAAACCAGTCGCGCGAGGGCGCGACAATCCCACGGTATTAGGCCTCCTGCGTGCGCCGCGTCCAGCAACGTCTGTGTCACCGGGTGTCGCAGGCCCTGTTCTTGCACTGCTTTCAATAGCTGTTGTACCGTCTTTGGGTCGAGGGGCATCCATTCCACTGCCCCCCCCCCTCCCCGGGGCAACTCGTACTGGGAAGGCCCCTATTGGCGCACGAAACTTGAGGCCACTCAGGGCACATTCCGTCGCTATCAGTTTCCAGTCTGTTAGGGGAATTTCTTTTCCCCCTCCCGCTTGGGTGGAACCTGCTGTCTCTGATGGCCCTCTTTGTTTAGCTGCTGCCTCTGATAGCCCTCTTTGTTTAGCTGTTGCCTCTAATAGCCCTCTTTGTTTAGCTATTTCTTCTTCCAGAGCTGTAAGCAGCATAAACATCTGCTCCATATCTCTTGTAACTTTCCTCCCTTTTTTTTCCTCCCGCCTCTGACTGCGCGGGGAACTCCGCCCTAGTTGCTGCATCTTCGTTGTTATTCCTTCTAAGGAGTCAGAGTCTGTACCTGAGTCTTCAGTCTCCTCCTCCCGCAATGCTGGTCGACGCCCACTCCTCTCTCGGCCAGCGCCATCTTTTCCCGGGTGCGGCACCCTCAGTTTTTCCCCTGCTTCTGGTCTTTCCCCTGCTTCTTCTCTTCTTTCGTCCTCCCACTGCACCCGAATCATGGTCCCCGGTAGCCAGTCTCGGGGATCATCCACTATAAGCGGTCTTTCCTTTTCTTCTGCCTCCTTCACTTTCACCTTGCTTTCTTTTCCTCTACCCGCCTCTGGCTTTTTCATATCTCGGTCTCCACAAAGGTCTCCTGGTTCTCCTAGTTCTCCCCCTTCCATCGCCCTCATTTCTTTCCACGGATACCGCGGCGGAGGCGGAGAAGAGGGCGTTATTGGGTAAGCCTCTGGAGTTTTTGCCTCCCCCTCTCCCCGCTCTGGTTCTTGATTAACCGCCTCCTCCTTTATGTCTGTTTCCACACTCTCCGTTTTCACTTCATCCCCTACTATCGCCTCTCCCTCTATCGCCTCCGTTCGCTCCTCTGCGTTCGCTGCTGTCTGTGTTGCCATTTCCGCGGACATGTGCAGCGCCGCGCGGGCAGCCTGCCAGGTCTCAAGCTCCTCCCTAGTCCTTTCTAAAATGATTGTTATATCTCCCCACGTCTTAAGCTCTGCGGCCTTCTTAGTGGCCATAGCTCTCTGAGCAAGTGCTCGAGTGCACTTCTCCCAGTTAGAAGGGGAAAAAATGTCCCCTGTTCTAACTATCGCTCCATCTTTCAGGAGCCGCCCGACGCAGTTCGCAACTGCATTCGCTCTCATAGAGAGCATCCATTCCCGGGCACCCACGCGTACAACCTTAAGTACCGCGTCCATGATCCGGATCCTCTCGACCGCCTGCGGTCCGCCGTCTCAGCTATCACGTCGGGGTCACCACTTGTCGCCTTCTGATGCGACAATCTCCCGTTCGCCTGAGACGGCACGGAGGCTCCCCCAGCCTCCGGGCCAATGAGCACTGACACCAATATGAGGATGCTGCAAATGGCGTTTATTGTACGCATGTATTTGCTTATATACCTACAAGCATACTGCTATCTCTACGTCATATCCTTCCTCTTCCTTCCTCTTTCCATGCCATCGCGAGATCTTCCGATCGCCGTTCCCTACACACAGCTGAGATAAGGAAATAGTTCTAGTAGATAAAAGGGGCCTTTAGAATGCAATTGGTTGAGTCCTGCTTGGGCATCTGACTCATGCACCAGCAGCCTCCTATTGGAGACTCCCCCAGTGCAGTTTGGAGTGCAAGCCCTTTATTAAATCTATTCTGTTTAACCTGTCACAAGCTCTGAGTGTCTCTCTTTGCTGGTATCTGACCCTCTCTTGCCTGCCTTGTGGTCACACTGGACAATGTTTCTTGCACATGGGGGATGATGTCCTTAAAGGCCCACCAGCTTTCCTGAGCTCCTTTACCCTTCAGAGCTGCCTCCCATGGGATCCTACCTACCAGTTTCCTGAATAAGTCGAAATCTGCTATCCTAAAGTCACCTTGTTTGGCCTGTTTGATACAGTACCTGTATCAAGAAATTATCCTTGACACCTTCCAAAAAATCTTCTTGACTGTGTCCCACTGTGTTGCACTTTCAGCAGATGTTGGGGAGGTTGAAGTCCCCCATGAGAACCAGGGTCTGTGATTCAGAGACTTCCTTGAGTTGTTTAAAGAAGGTTTTGTCCACTCCCTCACCCTGATCAGGTGGTCTGTAACAAACTCCTACCATGATGTCACCCTTCCTGGCCTCTCTTCTGATCATGGCCCAAAAGCTCTCAGCCAGACTCTCATCTGTCCCATAGAAGAGCTCCATATATCTGAGCTTCCCCTTCATGTAGAGGGCAACCCCTCCTTGTCTTCCCTGAAGAGCTTGTATCTGTCCATCAGAGCAGTCTAATTGTGTGAGCTGTTCCACCATGTATCAATTCCAATGATGTCATAATTTTGTGACCGCATGTGGAGTTCCAATTTGTCCTTGTTTCCCAGGCTGCCTGCAGTTGTGTACATACACTTTGAGGTGGGTCTCCCTTTACCCTGTTTTATCGTTCCTGAGGTCTCTCTTGTACTCATCGCCCTGCACTCTTTGCTTTCCACCCCTGTCCACCACTTCCTCACTTGACTGGATTGTCATCTCCCTTCCCCCATGTTGCTAGTTTAAAGCTCTCCTCACCAGGTTGGCCAATCTGTTGGCAAAGATACTCTTGCCCCACTTCATCAGGTGAATCCCATCTTTCCCTAGTAGTCCTTGATCCTCAAAGTGGGTCCTGTGGTTGTAAAAGCCAAATCCCTGTTGATGATACTATCTGTGCAACCAAGTGTTTACCTGCAGTACTGTCTGTCTACTCCTTCTCAAGCCTCAGGGACAATCATTGTGTTTGTGGACAGGAGAAGCAGGGAATGAATGAAAATTTAGATATTCTTTACAAAGAGAGTGATCAAGGGGAGGTGGGATGCCAGAGTCAGTAAATATTAAAAAAAAAAAAAAAAAAGGATCAAACTATCCAAAAACGCACACAAAATGCTGTTGGGATGTACAACAATGTAAAACATAAAATTAGGTTAATTCTTTGAGTGAGTCTTCAAGCTTTCTCTATGTAGTGCAGTGAGCTAACATTAGCAAAATCAGAAACAAACTGAAACTTAACCAATAACGGGCTAAAAAAAATAGTTTAAAGTTATTCGACTGAATTTCAGTTGTGTAATTTAGGAGCAGTCACCTGATGTGATTTGACTTTCTCCATCTCATTTACTTGAGAACAATCAGAATTCTGATCACTGGGATTTACACAAATATGAATTTATCCATGCTACAGATCCTCTAGTGTTGTAGCTTTTTAGCATAGATGGCAACAGGAGGCTTTTTTCCTGCTAGCGTAATTACAACATTTCTCCAAAGGACACAGACTAATCCAACAAAAACTCTCCATCAGCATAGCTACATCCATTCCAGAGGTTTTCTGGAATAATGGTATCAATGAAAGACTGAGAATTCAGCTGTTGAAACAGTATACAGCAGATGAGGTATATGTGGAAGAGTGGTGAAAGAGAATGAACCAAGCAGGTGGTAAGTTTCAGACCAAATAGGCTGAGGGCCTAAATGAAAACTGTTAAGTCATTTTATGCAGCTTGCATCAAGTAGCTCATAAACACTGTTACAGTCTGCCTTTACATTAGGACACATTTTAGTAACCTCCCTGTCCCTTATTCTCTTCACAAGTAGTCTAAGTATAAACTTGACCTCAATCAAATCAGAAGGTGTTTTACCAAGAGGCCTGGGATTTCATCCACTGGTGTGACTGCAAGGCAGGCAAGAGAGGGTCAGATACTGGCAGAGAGAGACACTCAAGGTTCATGAGGGGTTAAACAGGCTAGATTTCATAAAGGACTTACACTACAGACTGCACAGGAAGCCCCAGGAACCATGAGGAGGGGTTGCCAACAGGAGGCTGCTGGACACACGAGTCAGACGTACGGGTAGGACTTCACTTGTTGCATTCTAAGGACCCCTTTTATCTACTAGAACTATGTCCTCATCTCAGCTGCACTAACCTTGGGAGACTACTGTCTGGGAAGCAGCTAGACATTGTTGACAAAATGGAATATGCATGCCTGGCCCTGATGGGAATTTGGTCAGTGTGTAGAGAGCACACTCTGGGGCTGCTACCACATACTCTGCTAGTCACTGACTCCTCGCCAGATTTTCTGCAGGTGTTCTCACTACAACTGAAAATACTGAAACTTCTGGAGAGTAAATTATAATGAGAGCTGAGTCAGGCTACCCAAATTTGACTGAGGAAAGACTGCATAAATAGCTTCCTAAACAGCTGCTAAAGTGTGTCATCTTCCCTCTCAGATTATTGCATCCCAAAAACTTTAATTTAGTGCTGTATACGTAGCAGTCCATGTTCAGACTGTACTTGCATTACTTTTACATTGTTCTAATCACAGAGGTGTTGTCCTCTAGGGAAGTGCTCCTGAACTACAGGGCTGCAAGGTGGGACCACTACTGCAATGAATGGTGGCTTAAAGGTCTTATAGGGAGAGGGCTCTAGCCAAATACAGTGAAACAAATTCTTGAACTAAAGCACCAAGGAAAAAAGATTTAAAATTGAAACTTTGGTTCCCAGGTCTTAAGGAGGACATTGACTCCAGCTGGCCAACCTTAAAGGGAGAGCCAGAGGCAAAGAGTATCTGCAACTTTCAGTGCCAGTCCTTGAGACTAAGGTCTTAATGCTGGTTTGTCTTTTATGGTAAATCCACTGCTGAACTCAATGGGATTGTGATCTTGGTTGGGGTCTCTTGGCAATAAATAACAGTGAAGTAATATATTGGCAAGGCACAGCATATCTAGAGAGATTTAGGTAATCATTTGTATAGTTGAAAAAGGAAATCCAGATGGTGAAATTAAGAACCCCTACTCAGCTAGTTATGCAGGCATGTACAAATACCATAGTCACATGTTGGTGCTACTCCTTAAGTCATAAACTGTGGAGATGACAAATACTGGGGAAAAATTGCATATAGAGTTGATCCCAAAATACTTACAGCAGTGTGCTTGACTAAACAGTTCTTCCAGGTGTGAGAGTTTAACATGTTTTCCTGGCCATCTGGCTGTGCATTGCAAACACAAATGTAGCTGCATGAATACATTTTTGATGTCCTGATGAAGAGGGGGAGCCTACAAGGCTTCTAAAACTGATTTGCTATAGCAGCAAGAAGATGGATTTAGTTTTCAGGTAGTTGTAACAGTCTGAAGGAGATTATAGTCTCATTCTGTCTCATACAGGTTGTTTATACTGATTCTTACTGTAAATAAATCTGGAGTTGTGAAGCACATTTTGGCCTATGCTTGTTGGTAGTTTCTGATCTGTTATGTTAATGCAACAGAAAGATAACACTAGTAAAGACAGTCACATTACACTGCATTTACACCAGGGTAACTGGGGGTCAGAACATGTTACACAACAAAGTTTTGGCACAAGCAGGATCTGAAAAAAATATACATATATGGTAACAGTAACAATCTTGACCTCAACATATGCATTTTCCCTCTGAAGCTAAAAACTTTTTCTGAAGTAGTCCAATAACCTATTCATTTCTTCTGGTTTAAATCCCTCCAAGAAACACTGTTCTGGATCTGAGGAGTAGCCAGCCAATAGCCAGGTAGGAGGGTCAGCTGGGAAGATTGGAAAAAACAACAGCAATAATCTGTCATTCACTACCCACCTGACATATTGCTGCTGTGATTTCCCTACCCCTACTTATCCATTCCTTCCTCTTCTCTCAGACTTTCATCTCAGTCTGTGGATAGGAAATGGTGCTTCCCTGAGCATCACAACATTTTAGCTGGTCCCAGAACATAAAATAAAATTATAGGAAGAATCACATGCAGCTATTATATACCAAATGCATAAGTGATGGTCAGTACAAGCTGGATGGCTGCCTACCCTATGTGCCTTTGTGTCAAGGCCCTGAGTGCGCTAATAGGCCTTAATGGACCTGACCAGCCTCACCTGGGGCCTCCACCCACACCCTTTGCCCATAAGCCCAGGAGCCCCATTTAAGCTCAGGCCTGGGGTTTTAGTCCTTACCTAAACTAGGTTGTAAGTGTATTTGTCTCAAATTCTATGTTTAGTGTGCCCCACCCCCCTTCAAAACAGACCTATATTGTAGATAGCTTGTCTCCTGCTGCTTCTGACTGGATCCCCTAGGTAGACCCTAGACCTAATTGGTGCCTTAACCTTGCCTGAGACTCTCGAACCCTGTTGCCAGGACCTTGCTCTACCTGCTGTTTAGATGCTGTGGGACTGTGCCCTGGTTGGTGAGGGCACTACCTGTGCTGTGGTTGCCTGCGGCTTCCAGCTTGTTTCCCCTTGTGGAGCAGCCCCACTCTTGCTGCTCCCTGAGAGTGAGCTCAGGCCTTCTCCAGCCCTGAGCCAAGCACTGTGGAGAGTGGCCCTCAGGCTGTGCAGTGGCTCATCCCTATAGCTCTTCCTGAGTGATGGATCTGGCCCTGCTTTCTGATCTCCCCATACTGCTGATTCCCTACCTAGGTCCAGGCTCCTGAGAGAACTCCCTAATCCTGCATGGCCTTCCAGGGTGGCTGGAACCCCCTGCCCCCCCCCCCCCCCCAAATCCCATCTAGCCTTGAGGACAGTTTGAAACATGCCCCTGCTGGTCCCAATCCTGCCCAACTGCTGGGACCCCTCAGGGGTGGCTTGAGACCCCTGCCCCCAATACCACCTGGCCTCAGGGGCTCCTTGGGGGTGGCTTGAACCCCCCCCCAATATCATTCTCAGTCTTCAGGGCAGCTTGAGCCCCTGTACCCCCTATACCATCTGGCCTCTGGGGCTTCTCAGGGGTGGCTTGACCCCCCCCCCCAAAGCTCCCTCCCTTGAACCTGCATGCCCCTCCCCCCTCAATCCCACCTGACCTCTGGAGCTCCTCAGGGGCAGCTTGAGCCCCCCCCTCCCCCCCCAATCCTGCCTAGCCTCCAAGGGTCCTTAGGGGTGGCTTTAAATCCAACCCCCCCCCCACTCCCGATCCATCCTGGCCTCCAGGGGTCCTTGGGGGTGGCTGGAATTGGACCCTTGCCCCCAATCCTTTCCAGCTTCTGGGGCCCCTCAGGGGTAGCTTGAACCCCCCCTGCTCCCAATACCACCCAGCCTCCGTGGCTTCTCAGGTGTGGCTTGAAACTGTCCCCCTCCTCAGACTGCCCCTCAACTTTTGGGGCAGCTTGAACCCCTCCCCTGCCCAATCCCACAGGTCTTCTGGGACTCGGGGATGGTTTAACATGCCCCCCTCCCCTAAGCCTTCCCAGCCTAAGGGGCTCCTCAAGGGCAGCTTGAGCCCCTGTGCCCCCAATCCCATCTAGACTTCCAAAGCTCCTCAGGGGTGACTTAAGATCCCTTGCCTCCAATCCTTCCCAGCCTCCGGTACTCCTGGGAGGCAGGTTGAGCCTGCCCTCCCTCAATCCAGCTGGATGTCCGGCACCCCTAGGGGACAGCTAGAACCTCCCTCTCTGGCACTCCAGATCCTGCCTGGCATCTGGGGCTTCTCAGGGGTGGCTTGAAATCCATTTCCTCAAATCTCCCTCACGATTTTCTGGGCAGCTTGAAACCACCCCCCCCCCCCAATACTGCTCAACCTCTGGGGGTCCTCAAGGATGGCTTGAGCCCCACCCAGCCTCAGGGGCTCCTCAGGTACAGGTTGAAACCCCCATCCCCAAGCCCATCCAGCCTCTAGAGCCCCTCAGGGGTAGCTTGAGCCCCCTACTCCCATCCCTCTGGAGCTCCTCAGGGGCTGTTTGAGCCCTGCTGCTCCCAATCCCACCAGACCTCCAGGGCTTACTTGGGGGTGGCTGGACCTCCCCCTCCAATCTTCCTAATGCCACCTGGCCTCCAGGGCTCCTTAGGGTAGCTCGAACCTGCACCCCCACCTTCTCCAAACCCACCTAGCCTCTGGGGCTCCTCGTGGGCACCTCTAGCCCCCATGCTCCCAATCCCACTAAGCCTCCATGGCTTCTCAGGGGTGTTTTGAGCCCCTCACGCCAATCCCTCCTGGCCTCCAGGTCAGCTTGAACACCCTCCATAAATCCCACACAGCCTCTGGGGCTCCTTGGGGGTGGCTGAACTCCCCACAATCCTGCCTGGCCTTCCAGGCCCCTCAGGGACAGCTTGAACCTCCCTGCCCCCAATCAGGCCTGGCCTCAGAGGCACCTTGAGCTCCCCCAACCCCAACCTCAACTGACTTCTGGGGCTCCTCAGGCTTAGCTTGAGCCCCCTCACCCCCAAAATCCCACCTGGCCTCTGAGGCAGCTTGATTCTTCCTCTCCGTAATCCCGCCCAGCCTCCAGTGGTACTCAGGGTTGCCTTGAATCCCCCACCCCCAAGATCTAACTCCTCAAGGGCGACTTGTGCCCCTGTGCCTCCCTTCCCACCCAGCTTCTGGAGCCCCTCAGGAGCAGCTTAACCACCCCCCCCCAATCCCACCTAGCCTCCAGGGCTCCTTGGGAGTGGCTGGACCCCCCCTCCCCCCATCAAATCCCACATAGCCTCTGGGAACCCTCAGGGGTGGCTTGACCACCTCCCTAAGCCCTCCCAGCCTCAGGGGCTCCTCAGGCAGCTTGAACCCCTGTACCCCCAATCACACCTGACCTCCAGGGCCCCTCAGTCATGGCTTGAACCCCCATGCCACCTTGCCTTGGAGGCTACTCAAGGGTGACTTTAACCCTGCCTCCAATCACACCTGACCTCTGGGGCTTCTCAGGGGTGGTTTTAATGCCTCCCCCCCTGCAAAAACCCTCCAGGGCAACTTGAACACCCCCTATCAATCCCTCCTGGGGTTTTGCACTCTTCAGGGGCAGCTTGAACCCCTCTACCCCCAATCCCATCTGGACTCCAGGGCTTCTAAAGGGTGGCTAGAACATTTCCCACCCCCGCCCCCAACATCCCACCTGGGCCCCTGGGACAGACTGAACTCCCCAGCCCACAATACTGCTCAGCCTCCAGGACTCCTCAGGCATGGCCTGAACCACCACCCATTTTGCCCCTTTGACTCCCCAGTCCCACATAGCCTCTGAAGCTCCTCAGGGGCGGCTTGAGTCTCTGCGCCCCCAAGCCTGCTGGGCATCCATTGTCTGCCTGCCCCTCCAGCAAAAATACTTCTGGCCTCTGGGGCAGCTTGAACTACTGCACTCCCATCCTGACTGGCTTCCAGGGCTCCTCAGGAGCTGTTTGAGCCCTGCTGCTCTCAGTCCCACTAGGCCTCTGGGGCTCCTTGCGGGTGGCTGGACCCCCCCCTCCCCCAATGTCCCTAATGCCACCCAGCCTCCGGGGCTCTTCAGAGAGTGCTTGAATCCTCCCTTCCCCATCCCACCTGGCCTCGGGAGCAGCTTGAACCCCCCCCTCCCCTCCCCCTGCCATTCCTGCCCAGGCTCCAGGGCACCTCAAGAGCAACTTTAGCCACCATGCTCCCATTCCCTCCTGGCCTCCAGAGCTCCTCAGGGGTTGCTTGAAACCTTCCTCCTTCAACACTGCCCAGCCTCAGAAGTGGCTTGAACACCCCCCCCCCTCCATATCCCACCTGGCCTCCAGGGCACCTCAAGGGGAGCTTTAACCCCCCCCCCCCTCACATTCCAAAAGCCTCCCAACCTCCAGGGCAGCTTGAACACCAACACCCCCCCAATTCCCTTCCAGGCTCTCACGCTCCTCAGGGGCAGCATGAACTCTCTTGCTCCCAATCCAGCTCAGCATCCAGGTCTCCTTAGGGCAGCTTAAACCTCCTCATCCTCAATTCCACCCAGCCTCTGAAGCTCCTCAGAGGCTGTTCCCCTCTCCCCTTCCCCCAATCCCACCTGGCCTCTGGGGCTCCTCAGGGGCAGCTTGAGTCCCCTGCACCCAATGCCACCTGGTCTCAGGGATCACTGAAATTCCCCCCCCCCCCCCCCTTCAGAATCCCACCCAGCCTCCAGGGCTCCTCAGAGGTGGCTTTAACCACTGTATCCCCAATCCCATCTGGGCATGAGGGCAATTTAAGAGCACCTGCCTGGAATCCTGACCAACCTCCAGGACTCTTTGGGGGCTTCTTGAAAACCCCTTCCCCCAATCCTGCCTGGTCTCCAGGCTTGTCAAGGGTGGATTAAACCCCCCCCCCCTCCCCCAAATCCTATCTGGCCTCCAGTACTCCTCAGGGGTGTCTTATGACCCTCCCCCCCCAACCCACTCTGCCTAAACAGCCACTTGAACCCCTCCCCCAATCCCCTCCATCCTCCAGGGCTCCTCAGAAGTGACATTAGCCCCCCTGCCTGCAATCCCATCTAGTTTCTGGGGCTTTTCAGGGGTAGCTTTAAAGCCCCCCCAACCCCCTTCCAGCCTCTGGAACAGTTTGAACACTCCACCCCAATCCTGCCTGACCTCCGGTGCTTCTTAGAGGCGGCTTGACATCCTCCCCCATTCCTGCACAGTCTCTGGTGCTCCTCAGGGACAGTATGAAACACCCTCCCTGCCCAACCTGCCTGGCCTCCATGGCTTGTCAAGGTGGGTTAACCCTGCACCTCCTTTCCAAAATCCTGCCTGGCCTCCAGTACTCTCCACAGTTGGTTTATACCATCCTACTCCAAAATTCCAACCAACCTCTGGGGCATCTTGAACCCCCCCCCCCCCCCCAAGTCCCACCTGACCTCTGGGGCAACTTGAATCCTCCTGTCTCAAATTCCACCCAGCCTCTGGTGGCTCCTCAGGGGTGGTTTATCCCCCCCACCCCCAAAACCCTTCCTGGTCTCCAGGGCAGTTTGAACTCCCCAGCCCCTAATCCCACCCAGCCTTAGGGGCAGATTGACCCCCCTCTCCCCCCCAATCCTGCATTCCCACCCAGCCTCGAGGTCTTCTCAGAGATGGCTTGAATTCCCCATCCCACAACTCCCCTGCTAATCCCTCCTGGTTTCTGGGGCAGCTTGAACCCTGCTGCCCCTAATCTTACCTAGCCTCAGGAGGAGCTCCTCAGGAGTGGCTTGAACCCTCCCACCCCCTAATCCCACCCAATCTCCGGTGTCCCTTTTGCAGGGGCGGGGACTTCAAACATTTGGGCATATTGATTAAGAATATTGTAGGTAGCCCCAGGCTGTCACTCCCTCCCATAAGGAGACTGAAAGCTCCAAGAAAGTATAAACATGGCACTGTGCCCAAACTAATAAGCTCTGCTGAGGGCATGGTGCCAGGCAAAAACAACCACATGAGGGTTGCAATGGTATGGGCTCATACTATGAGTCAGCAGAACATAGATAGAGTGAACTGGGGGTCTGTCCACCATGTGCTGTGAACATAACAGTTATCTTCAACTGTTGGGAGCAGCCAAAGCAAGCCATGCAGGGGGCTGAAAGAACAGAAATGGGAGGACTACAGCCTCCTGCAGAATCTGGCTCAAATATCACTTTAATCCAATTTACAGCCATTTGCTGCCAATTACCTTCTGCAAATTTATTCCTGGAGAAGAGAATCAAGTCTTTTGCTTTCCTTCCAGGGATTACAGAGCCTGAGAAAGATCAGCAAAAGAGAGATAAGAAGAAAGAATTTGGAGGAGTAGGTGAAAGGGCAGGGGCAGGGGAGGGAAGCTGAAGGCAGTTGGGTTGCTGAGAATTGGAGAAAAACTGTGAGGAAAGCAGAGCGGAATGGCCAAAGAGAAAGCTGGTCACACAGCTACTCTTCAAGTGGAGGAGAAGCAGCTCGGTAGTGCTTGCAGCTCTAGCTAAATGTCAGTGAGGTAACTTCCACCAGAAGAATGCCTTGGGGGGGGGGGGGGGAATAAATGGAGTGTCAGTACCAGCTGGCAGCTTGAGGAAAAACAACCATACAGTTAAACAGCACCACTAGAACCTGTCCCACCTTCTCCTCATCATTATTCAGGATCTGTTAAAAGAATAATAAGAGGTGCTATAAAGAGAGGACCAATGTCAGGCAGTCAGAGCAGCGGTGGACTAGCCAGAAAGGACACAGCATTCAAAGGTAGATTCCTAAAGTGAGGCTCCTACACTGGCATTTAGGAGATTACAGAAACAGCTGACTTGGAAGATGTACTTTTCTGTCTCCAAAGATGATGAGGCAAGGGGAGGGCCTCTTTGTCATCTCACACAGTACAGGGATTAGACTCTTTCCCCGATTTAAAATGCACAAGGATCAGGCTGTCCCTTTATTTCCTACCAGTTTTCATCTGTCAGAGTGCTAGAGAAATGTTGAAGGACAGGACTATGCCTATCAGGCCCCTGTTCTGGACATCTCCACACAACAGCCTCAGTCCAGTCATAGGCTCAATCTACCTTTGCACCCCACTGTTAGTGCTGATGCCACATTTTCCCATTATATCTGAATATGCCACAGTGAGAGGTACCTTGGAACTGTTACTCACAGCAGCTGTTAATTTTAAATGACCATGTCAATTAAGATGACCTGCTCAGCCTTAAGAAGAGCCAGAGAAAATATTTCACTCAGAGACAATGTTCACTGTCTCCAAAACAGAAATCTTTGAGAAGGACAGATTCCTCCAAGCAATAAAGGCTAGGAAGGGAACTGTTTTTAAAGACCATAAGAACCTAGTCTTTCCAGATTTAGGCACAGTGATAAATATCAAAAGGAAACAAAAGATGCCCACTTCTGCACGTGTTTCCTATGTACTTAACTGCTCCCCACCAGTCTGCTGGGAATACCATTCTTGCTTATTGTTTCATAGATTCCAAAAATCATATCTATATCCAGTATGTGAAGGGCTGCATCCTGGGTACAAATTTCCCTTTACACAGCTACAGCATTGTGCCAGCTGAAACACTGGGAAAACTGAACTCCAGCCAGATTCCCCAAGCTGAAGCCCTAGCATTGAAAGGCACTGCACAAATAAGAACAGTACTACATTCTCCTGGTTTTTTTTTAAGCGTTTGTCTTCACAGCCATTTTGTTTTCTAGTTTTAAAAAACATTTCTTCCCTCCTTCCTCTATCCTCCCTGTCTCAATAACAAGACCTGTTCTACACTGCTTCAGCTGACCTGAAATAACGTCAATAATGAAAACACAGACATGAAAGATCCACCCAAGGAGAGATGACATTTTGAAATACAACTCAGAAATTTTCCTAACCAAAAAGGTAGCAAAACAAAGATATTGAGAAAAATGCTTCAGAAAGAAATCACAGAATCTCAGAATGGTTGAGGTTGGAAGGGACCTCTGGAGACCATCTAGTCCAACGCCCCTGCTCAAGCAGGGTCAGCTAGAGCACATTGCCCAGGATTGTGTCCAGACAGCTTTTGAGTATCTCCAAGGATGGAGATACTCCACAACTTCTCTGGGCAACCTGTTCCAGTGCTCAGTCACCCTCACAGTAAAGAAGTTTTTCCTCATGTTCAGATAGAACTTCCTGTATTTCAGTTTGTACCTATTGCCTCTCATCCTGTCACTGGGCGCCACTGAAAAGAGTCTGGCCCCATCCTCTCTACACCCTCCCTTCAGATATTTATACACATTGATAAGAGCCCCCCTCAGTCTTCTCTTCTCCAGGCTGAACAGTCCCAGCTCTCTCAGCCTCTCCTCATATGACAGATGCTCCAGTCCCTTAATCATCTCAGTAGCCCTTCACTACACTTGCTCCAGTAGTTCCATATCTCTCATACTGTGAAGCCCAGAACTGGACACAGCTCTCCAGATGTGGCCTCACCAGGGATTACCTCCCTCGATCTGCTGGTAATGCTCTTCCTAATGCAGCCCAGGATACCATTGGCCTTCTGTGCCACAAGGGTACCTTGCTGGTCATGGTCAACTTGTTGATGAGCTCCAGTTTTAGCATCTTCCGTCTCCTCCTTTATGTGGCAGTGGTGAATAGAAGGACATTTTCTGACAACAACAGTCAGATGAGCCAATAATTAGGGGAAGCCAAACTTGGCATGTGAGTATACACATGCCAGAATATTAAGCAATTCCCAGGAGTGCATGGTTCTAATTTTCCACATATATGTTATATATAGAACAGCTAATCTTAAATTGACTTTTCATGGACACAACTCCAAACCCTCTGCAAAGGAAGATTAATGTAACTGTGCTCATTTTACAGATGGGGAAATCAAGATACCAAGAGGTAACAGAGCTTTCGTAAGGCACATGGCATGTCACTAGGGAAACTGAAATAAGAACATAGGCTTCCTGTCTCCTAGTGAAGTGTTTCCCTCCCCCGGAGTACACTGCCTCTAGATGTAGACAGCCATATATATGGATATGTAGCATTGTGTATACATATAATACCAAGTTCTATAGCCCTAGTGCGACCGCAAGGCGGGAAAGAGAGGGTTGGATAACAGCGAAGAAAGACACTCAGAGTTCATGAGGGTAGATTTAATAAAGGACTTACTTACTTACACTCCAAGCTGCACGGGGAGCCCCGGGAACCGCGCGGAGGCTGCTGGAGGCATGAGTCGGACACCCAGGCGGGACTCAACTCGTATTCTAAGGGCCCCTTAAAGCTACTAGAACTACATCCTTATCTCAGCTGTGCTAACCTTGAGTAGCTACTGTCCGGGAAGCAGCTAGACATTGCTGACAAAACGGAATATGCACGCCTAGCTCTGATGGGAATTTGGTCAGTGTGTAGTTTCACATGCTGGGCCTGCTATCATGTACTCTGCCAGTCACTGACTCCTTGCCAGGTCTTCCACAGGTGTTCTCACTACACCTAGTGAAAGAAATATTTTCTTGAGCTCATTGAGTTCTGCCTGGGAAGACACTGCAGAATCCAAACCAAGATTTGAGACTCCTAGTTTCCTCTTTCTGAACTCTGTACTTACTGAATGAGCAAAGAAAGTACTATTAGCATGAAAAAAGGCATCTATCAGCAGATAAAATTTTTAATAATAACAACATGAATAGAAATTTTATTAAGTAACCTAAACCCAGATCTCTCAGTCTAGCAAGCTTGGTGAATTTTCAACAGAAGCAGCCAACCTCAATTTGAGCTTTACTGGCACTTTAAGAATGAATAGAAGTCACCACTAAGTCAAAGCCAACATGAATCTTTGCAGATATTCATGCAGCCAATCAAAGCACCATCAGCAGTGGATTTCACTCTCTTAACATGTTCCCTTTTATCAATGCACTCCTTTATTTTAGCGCATGGGAAACTGAGGCATTCAACTTACATGCCTGTGGTCACACAGAAAGTCTGTGGCTGAGACAGAAGGGCTCCAGGGTATGGTCTCCCACAACCCAGAGCTATTTCTGTGATCAATTTCAAAAGGATCAGACCTCAGCCAGGTTTATGGGGGTTCCTGCAGGAGAGAGAGGGGAGGGGGAAGAAAAAAAAAAAGGTCATCATTCTTACTGCCTGCTGCTTGCTCCAGGAGCCACCATCAACAGGAAAAAAAGCAAACTATCCTGAAGAAAAAAACAAGCTATTGTGTATAAGGTACTTTTTTGTCAGCTGGCTGCACAAGCCATGATGGAGAAACCGTAGGTTTCCATCTCAGAGCAGCTCTTCAGTTCACAGACCTCCTTTTCATCAGCTCTCCATTTAGAGCATACCTGCCTTTGAAATACAATCTTTATCTCAGCATTTTTGCTTAATGGTTTTAATGTACTGTTCTGACCTGGTAAAACATAGAGGTCAACACGTATTAGTCATCAGAAGGAAGATTTTTATCTATTATTTATAGGCTTTTCTATAGTACTTATCACCACTGTATCTGAGCACTTCCCAAACATTAATGGCTTTATTCTTGCAACATCCCACTGAGGTCAGTCAGCAGTAATGTGCTCATTTCTGAAAGACAGAGCATAGGTCACAAAGGTAATCCTGAGATGGAAATGGGAACAGATTCCCCAGATCTCTGGAACTCCCTTCCTATATTCCAAGAACAAGACTAATCTTCCTCATCTCCTTCATATTTTTCTCTAAGCATTTTACATGTTGATCCCACAGAGACTTAAACACATGCTTAATTTTAGCATGTATGTCCCATCAAACAATAAGATTGTTCACAATGCTTAGAGTGAAGCAGGTGCATAGGCATTTGTGGGTTGAGGCTGGAGTTTGGCATGAGATCAGTTTTGCTGTGTGGAGCTGAAACGAAATGCATAAGGAAGGGTGACTTGTTTACAATATCTTAATAATTAATAACCATACTGGAAAACATTTGCAGCTATACATATACTGAGTTCTGAAGCATGACACACACTGATTCATGCACAACATGCTCTCTCCAATATGTACAATTCTCAGTGGCCTGGAGTTTGTCAGCCTGTGGATTCTGCCAAAAAAATATGCTGGGCTGTTGAGGGAGCTGCATGATAACAATTTCTCAAATGTCCCAATTTGGAAATGTAGCTACAGCTACTGTTTTAGACGAAGTGCTGTGTAATTGAAAGCTGAAGCTGTACCATGCAGTTCAACTTAAATTTGGACACTGTGTGTGTGTGTGTGGGGGGGGGGGGGGGTGGTGGTGCCACAGACAACATTGAGTCCTCCAGCTTCTATTTAGTTTTAGACTTGAAGCGCAACTAGCTAGAACCTTGAATTTAGATAAGGAACACACAAGGAGGGGAGTACTGGAGAACAGGAACGGAAACATTTGAGAGAACAGTTAATTTTGATATAATCTCTCTTCTTCATATGATCCATGCTCTGCTGGGGAGAGAAGAACCCCAAACTAACAGACTGTAGGTCATTTGGAAAAGGGAAACCAAAGAATCCATTTGGAATCAACTGCTCTCTTAACTCTCTCTCTTTTTTTTTTTTTTTCAGGGAGGGGAGACAAGGGGACAACTTTGGCTAGCATCCATAGGCCTGGATTTGCAAAGGGCTAGATTCAGAGAGGTGCTTAATCATGTTCCTAATTTTAAACCTGGAGTCCCACTGATTCCAGTGCAAACATTTTTCCAGTATGCTTATTAAAGATCAGGGTTCTGTAAGGAAGTTTCCCTTCACTACATATGTTTCAATTCAGCACAGCAAAGAAACTGTAAACTGAACTAGGGCCCCATTGATTCCAATGAGATTAAGCATTTATTTACAGGCAGGCATGTGTGTAAGCACCTTGCTGAATTAAACCTTACAGCTACTGAAGTTAATATGACCATGCTTATGCTCTGCTAGAATAGGGCTTTTATCCTCTGAACCAAAGCCTGCTCTCTTAGTATCCTCTTGCTTCTGCTTTGATGGTTACACTAAAGGACATTTTGGGTTCCTGGGAGTAAATTTGGTCCCATTCAAGTTGATTGGATATTTTTCCATGGGTTGCCATGAAGTTAAGAATCACTTTTACCTGCACTGGGCAATGGAAAAGTTTCAGATTTCCCAAGTTCTGAGTTACTGTGTACTGTAATTTATACATACTATTAAAAAAACCCAAACACTATGGTCCCAATCCTTATTTGATGTAAGGCAGGCCTTCTCCTCCATTTCTTCGGTTCCCATAATTAGCTAAATCCTGCATACTACTTTTCCAAAAAGGAGTGCCCTTAGGGCCTTTATGAATTAAGCTTGTGACAGTGGACTATTTTTTTCCTTGACTCTTGCAAGCTTTGGATTAGGAATAAACAGAAGTTTAACAACTGGAATACAGAAGGCACTGAAATTGTAAATTGACATAAAAGATTATGAAGAGAGACTGAACGGGGGTCCTGCTTTGGTTAAATTTAAGAGGACTGTAAAAAAAACACAAAACGGGTTACTTCAACTTGATAAAGTGTCAATTATCCTGTATTTTAAAACAATCTATAAATGGTAAAATCTAGCTTGTATTTACACAATTATTTTTAATGAGCTAGGGTTTCTATATAAGGGCTCTAAATTAAATTTGACTGGATAAGAACATTTTTGAACACTGAGGTAGTTCCAGGATACAGCCAAACTTCATAGTAGACCCTTATCTCCAGGCATGGACTCAACTGTCAGGGAGCAGGAGGCATGGCTGTTCCACAAGGGCAGGCAAGCTGGGAGCCTGGGACAAAGAAGTGTCCCTCTAAAAATACATTGATTTAATAGCAATTTGTACACTTTAACATATAGATTTTATTTATGCCTAGATACACTTCATTTGTATGTATATACTATACAAACATATATATGTATATCTAAAGATATACCTACACACTTTAGGATGTTAAGTATTTAACTTGTATAAAAATATATAAAACATTCTTTAAGAGCTAATCACAGAATAGTTGGGCTTGAAAGGGACCTCTGGAGATGGTCTAGTTCAACCCCCCTGCCTCTGCTCAAGCAGGGTCAGCTAGTACAGGGTGCCCAGGACCATGTCCAGTCAGGTTTTGAATATCTCCAAGGATGGAGACGCCACAACCTCTTGGGGCAACCTGTTCCAGTGTTCAACCACCCTCACAGTAAAGAAGTGTTTTCTTGTGTTCAAGTAAAATTTCTCATGTTTTAATTTGTGCCCATTGCCTCTTGTCCTGTCACTTGGCACCACTGAAAAGAGTCTGGTTCCACCTTCTTTACACCTTCCCATCAGATATTTGTACCCATTGATAAGATCCTCCCTCAGTCTTCTCTTCTCTAGGCTAAACAGTCCCAGCTCTCTCAGCCTTTCCTCATATGAATGATGCTACAGCCCCTTAATCATTTTTGTGGCCCTTTGCTGCACTCACTCCAGCAGGTCCATGTCTTTCTTGTGTGGGGGAGCTCAGAACTGGACACAGCACTCCAGATGTGGCCTCACCAGTGCTGAATAGAGGCAAAACTCTGCCTAATGCAGTCTGGGATGCTGCTGGCTGCCTTTGCCATGAGGGCACATTGGTGGCTCATGCTCAACTTGTTCTCCACCAGGCCTCCCAAGTCCTTTTCTGCAAAGCTGTTTTCCAGCAGCTCAGCCCCCAGCCTGTACTGGTATATGGGATTATTCCTCCCCAGGTGCAGGACTCTGCACTGCCCTTTGTTGAACTTCATGAGGTTCCTCTCTGCCCATTTCTCCAGCCTATTGAGGTCCCTCTGAATGGCAGCACAGGCCTCTGGTGTATCAACCACTCCTCCCAATTTTGTGTCATCTGCAATCTTGCTGAGGGTGCATTCAGTCCCATCATCTAGGTCATTAATGAAGATGTCAAACAGGATCAGCCCCAGGATCGACCCCTGGGGGACATCACTAGTGAGTAACCTCCAGCTGGACTTCCTGCTGCTGATCACAACCCTCTGAGCCTCACAGTTCAGCCAGTTTTCAATCCACCTCACAGTCTACTTATCTAGGCCATACTTCATCAGCTTGTCTATGAGATGCTATGGGAGACTGTCAAAAGCTTTACTAAAGTCGAGATAAACAACATCCACTGCTCTCCCCTCATCCACCAACCCAGTCATCTCATTGTAGAAGGCTGTCAGGTTGGTGAAGACATGACTTCCCCTTTGTGAATCCATGCTGACTACTCCCCATCACCTTCTTGTCCTTGGAAATGATTTCTAGGATTAGTTACTCCATCACCTTCCCAGGAATCCAGGTGAGGTTGACCAGCCTGTAGTTCCCCAGGTCCTCCTTGAATATAGGAGTGACACTTGCTTTCTTCCAGTCCTAAACTCTTTCCCTATTGCCATGAACTTTCAAAGATTATCAAGAATGACCTTGCAGTGACATTGGCCAGTTCCTTCAGCACTCTTGGGTGCATCCCATCAGAGCCCATGGACTTGTGGATGTTGTTATGGAAATTAGGCTTGTCGGCCACCATAACAGGGCCCGACCCTAGGTTCCCGCAGAAAAGTTCAGAGCCAAATCAAAGCAAATTAAATAATTAAATTTTAATGACACGCGTGCCGTAATTACAGCTCGAGCTGGGTGCCTCCGAAGAGGGACCCCGAAGAAAGAAATCCCTGGGCAATTATAGCTTTTTCAAATTAAGTTTCCCACCCCTCACGCGGTAGTTCAGACCAATAGTAATTTTTAGGTCTGGGGTCTCCTGCTCCTTATTGGGTCTCATCGTTGTTCCTAGGCAGGCTGTTTTTCTCCCTTATCTTTACTGTTGCAGTTTCTGCTGACGGTTGTACCTTCGTTTCTTGTTGGGTCTTACTGTTGTCTCTCAAGGTCCTGAGAAGGAGGAGGTGATTCTAAATCATAACAATTAACACTGCCCCAGCAGTGAGCTGAGGCTTTGTCCCTCAAGGTCCTAATGCCCTGCACTGGTCTTATTTCAAAGCCTTGACATCCTCCCTTTCGGAGTGTGAGACGCAGGAACGCAGACTGCTTGTAGCTTCCTTATCTTCCCAGCTGGAACCAGCTCTGAGGCCCTTTTCTTACTGGACTAAGTAAAAGTTCATTATTTTATCTAAGTGCGGCCTAAGGCTTCAGCAAATTTAGCTACTCGTGCTAAGCAAGTTTTATATAAGTTGTGCTAAGCAGCTACAGTTTCAGTTTGCTATTCCTTAACAGTCCCCCCTTTGTTTTTATTAAGCATCCCTGCTAATGCTTTAAACAGAGTTCTCGAAGCCTTTTGAGGCGTACTATCACTTTCCATAATCTTATGTATAATATAATCATAAGTAATAGGCATAACAGTTAACACAACTACTACTGGGTGCAACACATGATTATAAATCCCTGTTGCAGTTGGTGACCATCCTAGAAGAATTTGCCAGCCATGATGTTCTCTGTCCTTCTTTACCCTTTCCAAGATGTGGTGTATCTCTTCCGCATCATGATGAATGGTGATGAGAGGTTTTTTTTTTTTGTCCATTGTTTCGGGCGAGTTCTAGCAGTCGACGCAGGTCATCATGTTGCAGTAGTTTCTTCACCAGTGTGAGATTCATTCCAATGGGGGTAGGTAGTAGATTTTGAATTAATGTATAATTAGATTGTAACAATTGATAAGATCTAATAGGAGCTGAATAATTAAAGTCGCATCCCATAATTTTGGGTAAAGTTACAAATACAAATATTTGAGTAATTAATTACTTGTATCTACAACAATGTTATCTATGAATATAAGATTACAAAATGTTCTTACACATACACATCCTTTTTTAACATATACAAGTACAGTTCAACTCTAACAGCAAAATAAGAACATAGTATGACAGTATATGGCCTGTTCCATTTAGGTTTTAACTTGGATTTTTGTGAAAATACTTTAACTAAAACTTCATCCCCAGGCTGTATATCAGGCACTTGTATTTCAGGTGGTGTGGATTGATATCATTGAGCATATTATATATATATATTTTTTAAGATTTTCAAACCTTTTTTGCATACTTAGAACATACTGGGTTAGTCGTTCATCTCCGTCTAACAGGCTGGTCTTAGCTGGAATAATAAGTCCCTAGTATAGCTAAATGTCTCCCGAAGAGAATTTCTGCTGGTGTTAGTCCTATGGGTTGCCATGGGACATTTCAAACATCCCATAGAGCTAAGTTTAATGCTTCTGGCCATTTTAGGCTAGCACGTGTGCATATTCTTGCTATTTTTTCTTTTAATGTTCTATTCATTCTTTCTACTTGTCCTGAAGATTGTGGGTGATAAGGGGTACATAGGTTTCTTTTTATTCCTAATGATTTATATAATTGAGTGATTATGCTTGCCATAAAATGGACACCCCTGTCTGAATCAATGGCTTCTGGGACTCTATACCTGGATATGAGTTCTTTCAGTAAGGCTTTTACTACTCCCTCTGTGTCAGCCTTCCTTGTTGGGAAAGCTTCTACCCAGCCTGATAACTGATCTACTCTCACTAACAAGTGTTTGTACCCATTGGCAGAAGGCATATCCGCATAATCTGTTTGTAGCTTCTGGAAAGGGAAGTAAGCCCATGGTCGTCCCCCTAACTCTGAGCTTGGTTTGCTACTTAAAAACTTCTGGCAGGTCAGGCAGCTATTCATTATTCTTTTTGCAGCCATATACATTCCTGGAGCGGCCCATAGTTTCTGTACCTGCTTAGCTATTGCCTCGGCTTCCCCATGAGCTTTATCGTGAAACCACCTGGCTATAGTAATTAAATATTTTTTTGGTAGAATTGGTTTTCCTCCAATTGTCCATATTCCATCATCACTTTGTTTTGCTTCCCACTACTCCCATTGTTTTTTCTTTTCCACGGAGCAGTCTTTTTCATACATGGTTTTGGGGTCTATTAAATTTGGCCACTCACTCTGGTCCATCCTTGGAACTGCCCCCATACATTCTCTCAGAGGTTGTCGAGCTGCAGCCTTCACAGCGGCGTCAGCTAACGCATTTCCTCTACTAATTTCTGTAGTGTCTTTAGTATGGGCTGGGCAGTGTATTACGGCAATTTCTTTGGGGCAGTTGAACTGCTTCCAGCAAATTACATATTTCTTCTCCATTAGCTATTCTTTCCTGATGACGAAAAGAATCCTCATTCTTTCCATAACATCCCTGTTACATCAAATACTCCAAATACATATTTAGAATCGGTATAGATATTTACCCGCAGGTTCTTACCGATTTTTGCTGTTTGGGTCAATGCTATTAATTCTGCTCCTTGAGCACTTACAGACGGAGACAAAGGATTAGCCTCAAGTACCTCAAAGATGTTAGTGACAGGATAACCTGAGTGGTGCCTTCCGTCCAAATAATAGGATGATCCATCTGTAAACAGAACTAAGTCCGGGTTTCCCAAAGGTTCGTCTTTAAGGTCCTCCCGGGGCTTGCTCGAGCTGACGATCACCTGCTCACAGGAATGATGCGGCTCTCCATCCTCAGGTAGAGGCAGTAGTGTTGCTGGATTTAAGATACTGCATCTCTTTAAGGTCACATTATCTGCATGCAATATTATCAGTTCATAGCGGTGAGCTCTCTGTGGGGACAGTGTTTGAGTTGTGTATTGTTTCATTAACAGTTCTACTTCATGTGGCACATACACAGTCAATGAGTGACCCAAAACTACAGGTCATGTTTTTTCAATAAGAGCTTCAGTAGCTGCTATTGCTCTGATGCATCCTGGAGTGCCTTTAGCTACCTCATCTAGTTGCGTGGAGTAATAGGCCACTGGTCTACGGTGAGGGCCTAGTTTTTGGGTGAGTACCCCACTTGCTACTCCCTGTCGTTCATGGACAAATAATTCAAATGGTTTGCTATAATCTGGTAACCCTAGAGCAGGGGCTGAAACCAACGCCTTTTTTACAGATGTAAAAGCTTTTTTTCCTTTCTGGACCCCAGGCCAAAGGCTCTATCTCCTCTTTTTTTGTTGCCTGTACTAGAGGCTTAGTAAGTTCTCCTAACCCAGGAATCCATGGTCAGCAAAATCCTACAGCTCCTAAAAATCCCCTAAGTTGCTTTTTTGTTACAGGACGAGGCATATTAAGAATTGTCTTTACTCGTTCTGGATCAATTAACCTGTGTCCTTCTTTTAAGATAAAACCCAAATATTTTACCTCTCTTTGACACAGCTGAAGTTTAGACAGAGATGCCCGATGCCCTTTTTCTGCAAGAGCGTTACATAGAGAAACAGTATCTTTTCAACATGTCTCATAATCTTTACCTGCTAATAACAAATCATCTACATATTGTATTAACACTGAATGTCCTGGAGGTTCGATATCTGAGAGATGTTTATAGCCCTTAAGTCTTGTACAAACCGATACTCTGGATCACCATCAGAATCTTGCCTGTTCTTTTAACCAGCAGAATCAGAGTGTTGTACAGGGATTCATAGACTCTAAGGATACCCAGTTTCAAATAATGATTGATTTGTTTTTGGATGCTCTTCTCTGCTTCCTTTGGGATAGGGTATTGTTTAACTGCAGGAGGCAATCCCCCCTTTGTTTTTATCGAGACTGGACTAGCTGATTTCAGTAGTCCAACATCCATTCCTGAAGAGCTCTATAACTTTTTAGAAACTGATTCTAAACTTCTTGGAATAGTTGACTCTGGTTCTGGTGTCTTAGCCAGAACACGAGCCCATAATTATTAATTTTATCCCTTCCGGCTGTAAACAGATCTGAGTATCCGAGGCTTGCAGGAGATCTCTCCCTAAGAGGCAAGAGGGCGAGTCTGTGGAAATTATAAAATGTGCCCACACTCTTTTACCTCCAATAGTGAGCAATAAAGGCTTAGATAACATTCGTTCGCCTTTCCCCAATACTCCTCGCATCATTATTTTATCTGATGACTTGCATCCTTTAGGCTCAAAATTTAAAAGGGAAAGGGTGGCTCCAGTATCCACTAGAAAGGGAACTTCTAAACCTTCTATATTTGCCATTACCTGCCCCTCAAATCCAAATTTATATCCTATAAATTTACCCCAATTTCCACAGTATTTTCTGAGTCTCCTATCTCCCGTCATTGTGGACTGACTGGGAATCGCCTGGTCTCCTTCTTAGTGTTTGATTGTCTCATGCTGGCCCCTCTATTCCCAAGTACACGGGGCCTCACTGGGCATTCCTGCTTCCAGTGCCCTTGTTCCCCACAATAATGACAAACATCATTAACTCTTGATTGTACAGCACGTTCACTTTGATTCCATCTCTCTTTCCTGGTTCTTCCCCTCCCCCTCCCCTTCCCAGCCTGGCATATGCTCTTTAAAATACTTTCGTGTATCAGGGGCTGCTTGATAGAGCATCATTGAAGTTTTGTGGGGTCATTCCTCCATATTTTAGCAGGGCTTACCGCAAAAGTCCCCAAAAGTCTTGGGGGTGTTCATCTAATCACTGTCTGCATTCTTGCACTTTAGTCCAATTTACTCCTAACTCTCTGCATGCTCTAATTGCTTCTGCTAAATTTCAAAGTCCTGTTTGACACACAGCTCTATCTCCTGCATTATTACAATCCCAATTTGGGTCATTTGCTAGCCAGAGGTTTCTATTACCCTGGCTTGCTGCGCTACTTCCGCATCTTTAATTATCTTATCCCCTTCATTTGGTTGAAATAATTCCCTCAA
This sequence comes from Dromaius novaehollandiae, assembly GCF_036370855.1. Lineage (NCBI taxonomy): Eukaryota > Metazoa > Chordata > Aves > Casuariiformes > Dromaiidae > Dromaius > Dromaius novaehollandiae. The sequence continues at coordinate 6,427,351 of NC_088130.1, forward strand.
AAGAATCTGGGTATCACTCCAGTTTGGGTTGTGCCTAGTGCATATATTAGAAAATAACTGGACACATCACTTGGCATCTTTTCTTAATCTCGGCATTTTACCCCCCCCATAAGGCAAGATCGCCAGGGTCCCAGGGTTGATTAGTAAATACCCGCAGCACAGCAGGAGGGGGACTGGCCTCTCCCTTTCCCCTGGCTGTAAAGTGGCAGGGTTAGTCAGCACGTTGGGGATCATAGGATAGAGTCTGGCAGCTGGTAGAGTAGAGGGAGAAGGAGGAGGAGAAGGAGAAGTAATGACAGAGAGATCATCAGGCATATAAGGTGGAGCAGAAACTTTTGGAGCACAGTCCGGGGTACTAGTATCTGCTAGCACAAGTGTTACCTTCGGCAGGTTTCTCTCCTCCCTCCCTCCTGGCTCAAATGCTCCCACGCCCATGCCCAGTTCTCCCAAACATACCAGTAATCCATTCGACTTGGAAACCTGTCTTCTAGATGATTTCACAAGAAGGTTAGTTCCTGCTGATCAAAAGTCCCTTGCGGTGGCCACCGTTCCGCTGGGTTTCCCTCCTTTGTCAGGAATGGGCAATCCTCCTGACACAGTTGGATCAACCTTTTTTCCTTAGATTTTTTTGGTACTCCAGTTTTCCAAAATTTCGGCTAAGGGCATCCCCTTTTCTATGCCGAAATTATTTCCCATATTGAGTTCCTGAAAAGTGCGTCTTAAGCAAGTCAGGCAGCGCACTTCCTTACCAGTAACACCAGTCCCTGCGGCTGGGGTGATCACACACTCTCTTTCTCTCACTCTCTGGGAACTGCACTCACACCACCCAAGTCTTTAACTGCTAGGACTGCTGTCCCTTCGCAGCGGGCAGCTTCATCAGCTGACAGGCGCCCCGGTCAGTTCCCAGGCTATACACACACACACACACAGTACTGTTCACACACCAGTCACAGTGACTCTGGACTTCTGCCTTATAGTCTTGCAGTGCGCCTTATGCTGATCAGGCTGCGCACCCCTTCTCCGGCCGGACCGAGCTGGGACTTAAAACCCACTAAAACCCTGGGGATGGGACTCGCACCCATCTCCTTGGGAATGGGACTCGCACCCATCCCCCTGGTACGCCTTACGGTGGCCAGCCCGCGTACCCCCCCTGCCTGGTATGCCTTATGGTGATCAGCCCGCGTACCCCTTACAGTGCACTCTGTTACCAGACCAGAATTTAGAATTTAGGCGGGAATTTAAGACTCACCTTCTCGGTGCCTCTCGGTGCCAAAGATCCCAGGTGAACTCACCCGATGGTGCCAGATAGTCGTTTGGAGACGAGGCCCCGACAGTGGTCGCCTAGGGTCCCATCTGGGGTGCCAAAACTGTTATGGAAATTAGGCTTGTCGGCCACCCTAACAGGGCCCGACCCTAGGTTCCCGCAGAAAAGTTCAGAGACAAATCAAAGCAAATTAAATAATTAAATTTTAATGACGCGTATGCAGTAATTACAGCTCGAGCTGGGTGCCTCCGAAGAGGGACCCCGAACAAAGAAATCCCTGGGCAATTATAGCTTTTTCAAATTAAGTTTCCCACCCCTCACGCAGTAGTTCAGACCAATAGTAATTTTTAGGTCTGGGGTCTCCTGCTCCTTATTGGGTCTCATCGTTGTTCCTAGGCAGGCTGTTTTTCTCCCTTATCTTTACTGTTGCAGTTTCTGCTGACGGTTGTACCTTTGTTTCTTGTTGGGTCTTACTGTTTTCTCTCAAGGTCCTGAGAAGGAGGAGGTGATTCTAAATCATAACAATTAACACTGCCCCAGCAGTGAGCTGAGGCTTTGTCCCTCAAGGTCCTAATGCCCTGCACTGGTCTTATTTCAAAGCCTTGACACCCTCCCTTTCGGAGTGTGAGACACAGGAATGCAGACTGCTTGTAGCTTCCTTATCTTCCCAGCTGGAACCAGCTCTGAGGCCCTTTTCTTACTGGACTAAGTAAAAGTTCATTATTTTATCTAAGTGCGGCCTAAGGCTTCAGCAAATTTAGCTACTCATGCTAAGCAAGTTTTATAGAAGTCGTGCTAAGCGGCTACCTCTTGACAGTTTCAGTTTGCTATTCCTTAACAGATGTCTAGTCTAAATGTTCCCTAACCTGATTCTCCTCCACCAAGGGAAAGTCTTCCTTGCTCCAGCCTTCCCCTTTGGTTTCAGAGGCCTGAGATTCTTGAAGACAAGTCTGACTGGTAAAGACTGAGGCAAAGAAGGCGTTCAGTACCTGTCCCTTTTCTGTGTCCTTTGTCACCAGGACCCCAGCCGCATTTATCAGTGGGCCCATATTTCCCATAGTCTTCCTTTTGTTACTGATGTACTTGTAGAAGCCTTTCTTGTTGTCCTTCACATCCCTTGCCAGATTCATCTCCAGATGGGCTTTTCCTTTCCTAACTCCATCCCTGCATGCTTGGACAGTGTCTCTATAGTCCTCCTGGCTCACCTGTCCCTGCCTCTACCACTTCTATGCTTCCATTTTATATTTGAGTTTAGTAACAAGCTCCTTGTTCTTCCACGCAGGCCTCCTGCTCCCTTTGCTTGACTTCCTCCAAACTCAAGAATGGTCCGTCCTGACAAGCAGAAAGTGATCCCTGAATATGAGTCAGCTCTCTTGGACTCTGCTTAGTTCTAGGGTCTGCTCTCCTGAAGTCCAGGGTTATGATCCTGCTTTTTGCTTTGCTCCCTCATCTCATGATCTTGAACTCCACTGTATCATGGTCACTGCAGCCAAGGATGCCCCCAAACCTTCAAGTCCCTGACCAGTTTATCCTTGTTTTTATGAGGTCTAACAGAGCATCTCTCCTCTTTGATAAGCTGTGTTAGGAAGTCATCATCAGTGCAGTTCAGAAGCCTCCTGGATTGCTTGAGCCCTGCTGTGTTGTTCCTCCAGCAGATATCAGGGTGGTTCAAGTCCTCCATGAGGACCAGGGCCTGCAAATATGAAGCTTCTTCCAGTTGTCTGAAGAGGGCCTGTAGTGAGAACACCTGTGGAAGATCTGGCAAGGAGTCAGTGACTAGTAGAGTATATGAGAGCAGCCCCAGAGTGTGTTCTCTACACACTGACTGAATTCCTGTCAAGGTCAGACATGCATATTGTGTTTTGTCAACAATGTCTAGCTGCTTCCCAGCCAGTAGCTACTAAAGGTTAGCACAGCTGACACAAGGAAATAGTTCCAGGGGATTTAAGGGGCCTGTAAGGGTGAGGCAGGGGCACTGCCTGGACTCCCAGCAGGGACGGATACACAAACACAAGGCATACGATGGTCGATATGGAGCATTTATTACCTCTGCGTCTGAACAGGGGTTCCCCGGCGTTTTCCCGATCAAGGCAATAATGGAGCGGGGGATCCCTGGCACCGCTGAGCGTCAGTCCGGGTGAAGAACACCATGGAGGGGGCACTAGATGAAGTTTTTATGTACTATACACATGTGCAGTAAGCATGTTGAGCTCATTGTTATTCTCGATTCAAGGCCCAGGTGCAGCGCCACCCTGGCACAGGCTCAACCATGTGACTATGGGTCAACATGCCCTGTTGATGCTCCTTTTCCCACAGAACGGTCTGGCTAGCTTCCATCGCCTATCTCCTCGACATTCTTCCGCACTTTCCAAAACAGGGCCCTTAGAATACAACAAGTGGAGTCCCGTCTGGGCGTCCGACCCATGTGTCCAGCAGCCTCCCATCAGCAACCCCTCCATGTGGTTCCTGGGGCTCCCCGTGCAGCTTGGAGTGTAAGTCCTTTATTAAATATATCCTGTTTAACCCCTCATGAACCTTGAGTGTCTCTCTATGCGGGTATCTGACCTTCCCTTTCCCGCCTTTAGTCACAGGGCCTCATCTACATCTTCTTCCTGGGCAGGCAGTCTGTAGCAGACAGCCATGACAACATTGCCCATGTTGGTCTGCCCACTAATCCTGACCCATAAGCTCTCAGCTGGCTCATCACCCATTTCCAGGCAGAGTGCCATATATTCCAGTTGCTCTCTCACATAAAGGGCAACTCCAACTCCCCCCTCCCCACCTTCCCAGCCTGTCTTTCCTAAAAAACCCTGTATCCATCCATTGCAGCGTTCCAGTTGTGTGAGCTATACCACCACATCTCTGTGATTCCTATGAGATCATAGCCTTGTAACTGCACACAGACCTCTAGTTCCTCCTGTTTGTTTCCTATACGTCATGCATTAGCATACAGGAACTTCAGAGAGGCACTCAGGACCATCCTCCCCAGAGCCATGTAGTCACACTTGATACTTTCCAGGTCACTCCTGGCAATATTATTGATGCCCCCATGGAAGAGCAACAGGGGATAATAGTCTGAAGGCTGGACAAGCCTCAGCAGCCTCTTCACAACATCTCAAATGTGAGCCCCTGGCAAGCAGCAAACCTCCCTAGATGACAAGTCAGGTTGATAGATGGAGGCCTCCATCCCCTACAGCACAGAATCTACCACTACTCACACTCACCATTTCCTCCTGCTGCTCCTGTGTGATTCAGGCTCAGCCAGCACAGATATTCCATTTGACAGTGCTCCCAGCTCCTCATCAGTTACAAGGGAAGTGAACCTATTCCATGGTTGCAAGCCTTCAGGAGGAGCAGAAGTCTTCCTCCTGGTGCCAGAATTTACCAGCTTCCAGCCTTCACCCTCACGGGAGTTTCCACTTTCTGACCCGATAGGCACTGACTCTGCCTGCCCCTCCACTACAGTTGAAGGTTCAAGCTCCTGAAGCTGCAGAGTCTCAGAGAAGATTTGGTCAATCTCTTTCTCATCTTCTCTGATGTTGCACAGTTTGCTGACCTCCTCCCACAGCTTCTTCACTTGGTGGCACAGCTCCTAAACAACTGCACGCCTCCTGCAGGCTAGAAGACCATTTGCCCCAGACTCAGGAAGAGGTCCCAGGCATTTCCTGCAGCCTGAAACTTGCATAGCTGTATACTCCTTCTGAAGCTCTGCCTGGGTCAAAGCCTCCAACATTACAGGAAAAGTTGCTCCAACAGCTGCTGGGGACTGTGCCCTGTGGCACATCACCACCATAATTGAGGATGTGTTTGCTGGTCTAAGCAGAGCTGCTAGCCTCTTCTTTGCCTCTTTCTACACAAACTGCTGTGCAACTTGCTGTATCTGTTGATAGAGATCTGTAGTGCTTGCTAGCAGCTTCCAAGAACTCAAGGCCTCCCTCACAGGGTTCCCAGGAGGCTGCTGAAGATCTCAAAGGCCCCCAAAGAGCAAGAAGATCTTGAAGCAGAGTCCAGAACATGCTGCGCAATCTGCCACATCTGTTGGCTGCACTCTGGGAGCTGTGCTCTAGGCCTGGCTCTTATATAGGCCTCTCTCTAGCACCAGCTAAAAGAATGCTTGATCCTACCTAAAATTATTCTTAAAATGAATAATTAAAGTCTAATGTGAATAGTAAGTAATTAAACAGTAATACAAAAGTAAAAGGTAGGTTCAGGGCCCCCCACTTTAAAAGAATGCTGAAAAAACCCTAACATGTTTGGCTTGGGGGTGGGTGGGTTCAAGGGTGGGCGGGGTGTGCCAAAAGGGTGGGAAATCACAAAAAAGTTGGAACATGCCTGAGGGCTACGGACCTGTCCTCGGAGGCCCACCAAGGGCCCTCCCTGGGCAGCTCCCACCATGTGCAAAGAAACCAATCCTGTGAGCTGGACCAAGAGGCCCCTGCATCTGATCCTAGCCCAACAGGATGACCATGCAGTATTACTGGGGCAGACTTTGGGCTTTGCACGGTGCTGCCAAACACAGACAACACTGCAAAAATGGAAAAGCAGAACAAAACAACAACTTCAGAAGAACACATGCGTGGGGACAATAAGGAAAAGCTCCATAGGGAATCCCCAAAAAGACCACATGAACTAGAAGAACCAGCCAATGGGCCCATGAATTGGAAACTATATTTCAAGGTAAGTTTCACACAAAGAGGTCAAGTGGTGGTGGGGGGAGCTCCCTCTACTCATGGCTGTGGGGGCTCTTACAGCTACCTGTAGGACCATTACAGGGTGCAGGCTGGTGCTATATGTGTTTCCTTATCTTTAGGTCAATGACCTTATAGAAAGTTTCAAAAATGTCTAGCTGACTGACTGAGGAGGGAGAAGACAGAAGTGTGCTGTGATCTGGTTGCATTCCTGTCTGGGCCTGCAGCAGTCAAAGAAAGGAGAGTGGGCATAGAAGTGATGGCAGTGTTTGGGTTAAAAAGGAAAAAGGCTGAAGAAGCCTGACTGGCAACTCCCCCCCCCCCCCCCCATACCTTGTTAATAAAGTTTCCCTGTACATGAATTAAATTGATTGTCCATTGTTTCATTTCATACATGTGTATAGTAGCAGCATGACAGTAGACATGTCTAAGCCACCGCTTCTGTTAAAAGACATTTACTATGCTCCTAGGAAGGTGGGAAGCTTTGGGTGCATAAATCCCCTTTTTGAAGCTGCTCATTTTCCCTGTCCAAATGGTACTACTCTTCCATTTCTTTGGTTCCCATAATTAGCTAAATCCTGCATTTCTTATGGTTATATGGTTGTCATGGGACATCCACTATCTTTACAGTCCCGGACCATGTGGGTTTCATGTGGCACGAGGGAGGGGAGGAGAGGGAGAAGGAGATTTACTGCATGATTCCACAACTTGTCTCAAAGATCAAAATTTACTGCACAAGTTACAACAGTACAAAGCAACAATTCTTATTAACAGAAACTTAGCTCAACTAGAATACTTATTTTCTATTTACACTAAAAGTTATGCTAACGGCAACTACTCAGTAAACAGACAAAGCTAGCTAATTTATACTAATTGTAACTACCCAAACGAATGAACTAGGCAAACCAATTCCAATTGATCTTACCCACCATTACCTCAGTGGCCAGCATACACTCAATCCCAGGGAAGTAACTGCGGGAGGGCGTCCCCGTCCCGAGGGGATCCGCAAGTTGGCAAACCCACTGTCACCCACGAAGAGCCAAAGACAGCCTCCGGGGCCAACCTATTTATACCCTGCAGGGGAAGGTGGAGGTGGAGTCGCAAGGCCAGTTGCAGTTCTCTTTGCGCAGTCGCAGTCCCTAGCTCTTGGCTGTTGCAGGGTTCAACTCTCCTCCATCATTGTTGTGACGATCGCACCCACAGTCATGGGGTGAGGGGGAGTGGCTGAACACCCCCAATGGCAGGGTAGCTGCCTTGAGCACTCTTCAGCACTGGAGAAAGGAGTTTGAGTGACTGCGAATGACTACTTTACTCTTGCAGGGGTGGTCCTAAGGAGAGATCCCATAGCTGGGGTAAGAAGGAGATAATTCCAGTCCGCAATGATTAACACTGCCCCAGCAGTGAGAGGGGGCTTTGTTTCTCAAGGTCCTGGCACCCAAGCAGGCCTTATCTCAAAGCCTTGACATCCTCCCTTTCAGAGTGTGAAGCACAGGAATGCAGACTGCTTGTAACTGGCACCAGATGGGGAGGAAGCTAGGAGCATCCCCCCACAATGGTAAATATTTAAGGTAGCCTTTTTTAAGCAAAAAAGAACATAATACATCTGACACTCAGAATCAAATGATTTTATTCTCATTCTTATTGCCATGGTTTCCAGATGAATGAGATACACAAAGTATGGCTTCAGATTTTATGCACAAAACAGTGAATTGCTGGTGTAACGCCACTAAACTTGATCCCTTATATCAGGGAGTAATTTTGTCCAGCAGGATTAGACAAGTCATTTATATAAAATTGACATTGTACATCATGTGTCAAGTTGATATATTTGCTGAGAGTTTGACTTTAGTAACAGTGGGTGTGACTGCAAGGCTGGAAAGGGAGGGTCAGATACCGGCGTAGAGAGACACTCAAGGTTCACGAGGGGTTAAACAGGATAGATTTAATGAAGGACTTACTTACTTACATTCCAAACTGTGCGGGGAGCCCCACGAACTGCGCAGAGGGGCCGCTGATGGGAGGCTGCCAGATGCATGGGTCAGACACCCAGGCAGGACTCACTCATATCCTAAGGGCCCCTTTTTTCTACTAGAATTATTTCTGTATCTCAGCTGTGCTAAACTTGAGTAGCTACCAGCTGGGAAGCAGCTAGACATTGTTGACAATACAGAATATGCATGCCTGGCCCTGATGGGAATTTGGTCAGTGTGTAGAGAGCACACTCTGGGGCTGCTATCACGTACTCTGCCAGTTACTGACTCCTCACCAGATCTTCTGCAGATGTTCTCACTACAGTGGGTTTGCATCACGCATTATAATTAATAATTAGCTTCTTATTGTGATGTATATTACATATCCCAAAGGTTTCAGAAAAGATATGCAATGCCATTGAAACATGCGTCAGCTAAAGAAATAACACATGGACTTTCTCTTTGGAGGTTGCAAATGAATTTAGAAGTATTATTTTTTAAATAGTAGGGATTAAGTGGATTGAATGGCCTTAATTGAAAAGAGCATTTAATCTCTGTCCTGATGGTTTTGTTTTTTATTTAATTTAAATTAATTCGATGTATGACAGAAGTATAGCGCATTTTAAACCCTAATTCAAGTCAATGCTTTCATGCTGCTCAGAACGTTTAAAAATTAAATAAATAAATCAAGTCTAAGTATTATGAAAGTGGGCTGGCTTACCTGTTGTTCCCGTGCAAATCCATGAGATTCTCCAGGAAGGTAAAAAAACATAAGAAATACAGGATTTAGCTAATTATGGGAACCAGAGAAATAGAAGAGTAGTACCATTTGGACAGGGAAAATGAGCAGAGAACACCAGCCGGCTTCCCTTACTCCTACAGCAGAGTCTAAGAAGTCAGTGAATGATGAGGTACAGAGCAAGTCAATCTGGATGAGTGTACAGTTGACAAGAAATAGATCCCATACTCCCGAAGGAAACACTTTCAGGGAGCAGAAGGTGTGGCTGTTCCACAAGGGCAGGCGAGCTGGGAGCTGAGGGTGACAGCAAGGCAGGCAGGGGCAGTGCCCTCACCGGCAGGGCGCAGTCCCACAGTACCTGAATGAGGAGAGCAGAGCAAGTCTGGTGACAGTGACCAGGGTCAGCCACAGTCCAGCAATCACCGGGCAAGTTTGTAGTGATGAGGCAGGTGCAAGGTCAAGCTGGGAAGTCAAGTTAGCGGGTCAGGATCAGGGTCCAGATCAGCAAGGTACATGGCCAGGCACAGGCATAACTGCACCATAGCTCAGATAAGAACCAAGGCCAAGAGCCCAGCTTAAATTCAGCTCCTGAGCAAAGGCCGGGGGTGGACATGCCCTGTTGAGGCTTCTCAGAGCTCTCTGATTCAAAGCTGGACAGCTGCACTATCAAAATAGCACCTTACCAAGCATCAGAAGGAGGTTAATGACAAAATCCTGAAACTTTATAGAAGTGTGGAAAGTGAATTCACAAGTGAAAGGGAGGAGAAAAAAAAAAAACCTGCAGGGGATTTGGAGGAGGAAAACAAAGGGCTGTAACTTGTTCCACTTTAAACAGGGACTCCCTAAACTGTTGTGTTTCAGTAACCAGGGTAACCAGGGCAGCCTGAGGATGACAGGAAAGAGGGAGATGTGCAGGATGGGGAAGGACAGAGTCTCTAAGTGTCTGGGTGCCATGGTTACCCTAAGGGGAATGGTCTCATAGGTGACAGGCCACACACAGGTGATCCTCCCATCTATAGCAGTGACTGTGGTTGGAGTGGGTCAGGGCTACATAGGAATCCAGGCATTCTAGACAAACTCAGAGGCTTCAAAACTATGGGAGGCCCCTCAGTCCACCAAAGCAGTGGTTCAGATTGTGTGCCCACCTGGGAAGATGATGGTGAGAGGTATTGTGAATTTGGGTCTAGTGCATATGCCCCTGACTGCACTCCCTTTGCAGTACTCAGGGCAGGGGGTTTGTTGGGGTAAGTGGCAATGCAGTGGCTTTTCTCACCATAATAAAAACATGCCCTCTCCCTCCACCTGCATTCTTGCTTTTGGTGTGAGGAGTGAGGTTGTTGGCACACCTACCTCGATGGACTCCTTCTCTGGGGGTAGCAAGGGAGGTGGAGCAAAACATGGCAAGGCTCCTTGAAGGGTTTGTGAATGTTCCCTGGCATGCTGTCAGGTGCCTCTCTGGAGTGACAGTCAGGTGTGACAGCCATCCCAAGTTCTGAGGAGAGTCAACTCTGGCCATCTCTCATCTTTGACAGCCTCAGTCAGCCCTAACCTGTAGTGGACCATAAGGGCTCATTCCTCCCACCTGGTTTCCACAGCCAACTTAATGGATTGAATTGTATAGTTAGGGGCCAACTGACTCCCCTGCCAGAGCTCCAGCAATGCTGCTTCAGCCATAGCTTCATGATTATGGTCCCCTAAACCCAGCTCCAAATCAATGAATAAGGCATCAGGGTTCTGGAGCAAGGAGTCATTGTGCTCCATACAGAGTGTTATGCAACCTAAGGCCATCCCCAAGGCCTGAGAGATTACTACTGCTAAGCAACTACTGTCTGTTGGGTAAGGCCCTGAGTAAAGATTAGTGGTAAAGATTAGCTGCAGCTGACTAATGAACCCCTTTACCCTTGCCCAAACTCCATTGAAGGGTTCAGGGAACTGGGTGGCAGGGGTTGTTGTGGTTGTTCAAGCCACCTGTAGGGCTGTGACATGCCTCTGTAGGCTGACCATAGGGTTCCTTCCTGCAGGGTTTGGAGGTTAATCTGAAACTGTGAGGGAGCCATGGTAGCAAACCCCTGCACAGCCTAAGGGCCAAGCTTCATGGTGCTTGGCTCAGGGCTCAAGAAGGCCTGAGCTAACTGTCAGGGAGCAGCAGGAGTAGGGCTGCTCCACAAGGGAAGATGAGCTGGGAGCCAAGGGTGACCCCAACGCAGGCAGGGGCAGTGCTCTCACAGATCAGGGAGAAGTCCCACAGTAACCAAGCAAGACAAGCAGGGCAAGTTTGGTAATAGTAACAGGGGTAACAGGCTCCATCAACAGTCTGATAATCATTAGACAAATGCAAGGTGCCAAATCAGGTCTGGGGTCAATTAGGGAAGTCCAATCAACAAATTAGGACAACAGAAAATAGGACTGGAGACAGTTCAACATAGCTAAGGCAAAGGAGGGCCTGACCTGAGCTTAAAAGGAGCTCCTGGGCCATGGACAGAGTGTGTGTGGGTGGAGGTTCCAGGTGAAGCTAGTCAGTGTAATTAAGGCCTATTGGTACACTCAGGGCCCTGACACCTTGAGTGAAAAAACATAAAATTACCTCTAATATGGATTTGGAAAGAGTTTTTCCTCCTGTTTATGTGTGTGTGTGTGTGTGTGCATGCATGCATATGTTCTTGAGTTATCAGCTATTAAAGACTGATCTCATTTGTGTCAAACATGCCACTAATAGGTAGGGTTTTGGAGCAGTCAAGTTACAGAACATAGATAAAAAAGAAGAGGTAATGAATATGGAGTGTAAGTGCCTTAGGAAAGTAATTGAGACATGTACTAACAGCAAGTGAAATTTCACCTTCTGACTGAAAACCTGATAGTAAACCAATTGGTGAAATTTAGAAAATTAGATTAGTGTCAGTGGTGGGCACAGAATAAACATTGGGGTGCAATACAGTCTTATTAAACATAATGTACATTTAATGCATAGTTTTATTACAACCAATTTCATGCTACTGCCTTAAATGAGTCTGTGTCTGCTTCTGTTGTAGCAGTCCACTACCATTAGCGCCTCTTAAAAGAATTGCAAGGCCAGTACGCTATCACTAGTCTGAGCGCTCCCTTAGCCTATACTTTGTGCTTCATAAACTCTCCCAGCTCCCACAGCTTGTAGTGATATCTCGTATTCATTCAGTACATGGCTTTTAAAATGCTAAACTGCTTTGGCAAGTCTTTCACAGATGGGAATGTTACAACATTTCCATTTTATGCTGATGCAGTAAAGCAGTGAACATTTGCAGCTATAGATCAGTCATCTGAATCCCAGCCTTACAACAGGACTTTCTGGAATCTATACAATCAGCCTGGTGCTGAAGATTTCTCAAGCAAAACAGGCAAAATCCTATTTTTCTAAGTGACAGCAATTGTTTTTTTCCTCTGACAGTAACAAGGAATAAGAAAAACAAATGATGCCAAGTGCTAAGAAAGTGAGTAGTTCCCTCACAGACTGATAGAGTATAGCTGGATTAACACATAGGAAACTGCAAAGAAGGGACAATAAGAAGCTTGAATGAGCAGTGGATGGGGACTCCCCAGATGGGGAAAGCTGGAAGCTTGTGACTTGTGGCAACAGGAAGAAAGCTCCTCTTCCTGCAGATCTGCAATTACAGAACTGGTACAGTGCCCTAGGAACAGGTGAGGAGGAACAAGACCCATCAGGGGCAGCATCAGAGCCAGGTGAGCCTGAAACAAGTGTCTGCATGAAGAAGAAAAGGTAGGTGATAGTTATCAGAGACTCCCTCCTGTGGGGGACAGAGGCACCCATCTGCCAACCTGACTTGATGTCTCAAGAGGTTTGCTGCTTGCCAGGTGCCCAGATCCAGGAATGTTCAGAGAGACTGCTGAGGTTCATCCAGCCCTTGGACTATTACCCCTTGGTGCTCATCCACATAGGCACTAACGATACTGCCAGGGGTGACCTTGAGCATATCAGAAGTGACTACAGAGCTCGGGGGGGGGGGAGGATGAAAGGCATAGGGGTCCAGGTGGTGTCCTCTCAATCCTGCCAGTGAGAGGGAAAGTCTGAGGTAGGGGTGGATGCATCCAGTGGGTCAACACCTGGCTGCATGGCTGGTGTCCCAGGCAGGGCTTTGGCTTCTATGACCACAGAACCCTCTTTGAGGAATGAGGCATGCTGATCAGGGACAGGATCCATCTGACAAAGTGGGACAAAAATGTTGCTAACGGGTTTGCTAACCTTGTGAGGAGGGTTTTAAACTCAGTGCATTAGAGAAAGGTTATCATAATCTGAAGAGAAGTGAAGGCATAGGATGCAGTGAGGAAATGCCTGGGGGATAGCACGATGGGGGAGGCTCTTGCACTCCCCTTGTGAAAGTAGCACAACTAGGAGGGTCCATCTCAAGTGTCTGTACACAAATGCATGCAGCATGGGAAACAAACAGGAGGAAGTAGAAGTCTGTGCACACTTTCAGAGCTATGACCTCATTGGGATCACAGAGATGCGGGGGAGGATAGCTCGCAGTACTGGCGTGCTGTCATGGATAGATATGGGTTCTTTAGGAAACAGCCTGGGAAGGTGAAGAGGAGGGGTTGCGCTCTATGCAAAGGAGTGGCTCAAATGCACGGAGCTTTACTTTGGGACATGTGATGAGCCAGCTTATGGGTAATGTGACTGTTTAAACACATGTGCCATGCTGGTGCAATAGATCAAGTCCTCTATCCAAACCAAACCAGAGAAGCCACCCATTAGAGATGACATGGTCCAGTGACTCAACAAATGGAAGGAGGACCGTGAAGAACTGTCCCTAGAATTACAGCTAACTTGTGGTGTGGTAGCAAATTAATTTGTCTCTTTAGGCTTATTTTTCTCTTCCCACTCTTCTGTGAGCTCTTTGGGGCAGGACAATCCCGGCACTCGTTTTTGCAGTGATAAGCGCATCAGCTCTCTGCCTAAATAATGCTGGAACAGAGATGAGAACAGAGCCTTTGCTGGGGTTTATAGAGGATGTGCCCAGTAATACTACCTGTATGGGAAAGTGCGGAAGAATGTCGAGGAGATAGACGATGGAGGCTAGCCAGACCGTTCCGTGGGAAAAGGAGCATCAACAGGGCATGTTGACCCATAGTCACTTAGTTGAGCCTGTGCCAGGGTGGCGCTGCACCTGGGCTTTAAATCGGGAATAACAATGAGCTCAACATGCTTACTGCGCATGTGTATAGTACATAAAAACTTCATCTAGTGCCCCCTCCATGGTGTTCCTCACCCTGGACCGATGCTCAGCGGTGCCAGGGATCCCCCGCTCCATTATTGCCTCGATCGGGAAAACGTCAGGGACTCCCCGTTCAGACGCAGAGGTAATAAATGCTCCATATCGACCATCGTATGCCTTGTGTTTGTGTATCCATCCCTGCTGGGAGTCCAGGCGGTGCCCCCGCCTCACCCTTACACTTGGCGTAGTCGGCAGGATACACAAACGACAATGCCGTGGCCGAGGAGAGCGAAGGGGGAGGGCGAGAGTCAAGAAGGGACTGCTCGCCTGCGGCTGCCAGGATGGCCCCAGACTGAGCCATGGGGGCTAGTAGCTGCATTGCTTGCCACACTGGCAGTCCCCAAACACTGGCCAGAGTTGGCACAGGGGGGAAATGTTACCCCAAAGGCGGTTGAATCCGCTTTACAGGTTATGCCCTTCCATGCCGCTTCGGAAGCAGCTCGGAAGCTGGCCGGACAATTAGGGTGGGCACTGTTGACAGGCATTCGAGCCTTAGATAACGAGGTATCATCTTTGCAGCAACAAGTAAAGGATCTGGAGAAGGAGAGTGGAGATTTGTGTGATGCGAGGGCGGTAGCACAGGAGCTGATTATGACCCAAACTGAAAAGAGTCAGGAATTAACCCATAGGGTAGAGTGATTAGCTTTGCGGATGGCTAATAGGCACTGTGGGCATTATGGGAAGGTGCCTGCTACTGTTTCTCAGGTGCGGGCGATTATAACTCGACCCTCCTGGGACCCAGAGGAGTGGGATGGCAATATTTGGAGTACTTCCTCTGACTCGGAGGTGGAATTTGCATTAGAAGGAGAACTGACTACTCCCCAGGTCTGACCTCTTGTGCAGCTGAAGGGGGAGAGACAAATAGATAGGGATACTGTAGAGCAGTCAAGGACTTATACGTCAAAGGAATTGCGTGAATTTTTAACTACTTTCCAGCAGCAGCCCAGGGAGTCTTTGTTAGCCTGGTTAGTGAGAGCATGGGGTGCAGGTGCCGGATCGCTTACTCTCTTAAGAGAGGAGCTGAATTTAATGAGCCCCTTATCAACTGAAGCTCAAGTACAGTATTATCTTACCCAATTAACTTCTGCATGGGATGGGGCAGGAAATATTGTAGCTCCAACCTTAGATCAATGGTTGTGCGCCGCTGTGGTAGGTGCTTACCCGTCCACCGGTGAGTTAGCTGCTACAGTGGGGGCTTTGGTAAACAATATAAGGAATTTTGCACTTGTTGGTGAACTGGATACTAAGCCAGTGAGAGCAGTTCGGAATTCCAAGGTGAGAAGATTGGCAGGGACTACTAAATTGAGTGGAAAGCTAACGAGGTGACAGATGTGGACTGATTTGCTGCAGGCAGGGGTATTACATGATGAGATAAATGGTCTTTCTACTGCTGACTTATTTAAGCAAGGGTTACCTGCTAATCAGCAATATCAGACACAGCCTACCACCCCAACTGCACCCAGTGCTCCCTGGAAGCTGCCTGCTAAGAAACAATGAAGGGGAGGCGGGTCCCCCAAAATCCAAGGGTCGGTTGCAGCATATCATCCGGGGGACCAACGCCCATATGTACCCCTGCGAATTAGGTGGTGCTCGGGAGGGGAAGTAGCTGTGCTTGCTTTAGTAGATACAGGAGCAGAGGTTACAGTGTTGCATAGTGCTGTAAACCCTGAGAAGGTACAGGGGCCGGACACCAGTGTGCAATGCTTAGGGATAGTCTGGAGGCGGCAGACGAAAGCTATCCCTGAGAAAGTGCGCAATACTATTCAACAGTACCCTGTTCCCACTGCTGTAAAACAACTACAAGCTTTTTGGGGCCTTTTGGGGTTCTGGCGGACCTTTATACCCCACTTGGCATATTTAATGCAGCCACTACAGCGTTTGACCAAAAAAAAAGGGTAGCCAGTGGCAATGGACTAAAGAGCAGCAGCAAGCCTTTGACCTGTGCAAGGAGGCGGTGGTCCAACGTTCCAAGCTACTCACTCCATACGAGGGACAACCTTTTGAGATGGAGGTAACAGTTATGGGGGATACGATGTCTTGGGGGTTGTGGCAGCAATGTGCCCACGCAAGCCAGGAACCTATAGGTTTCTGGTCCCGTTCCCTGCAAGGGGCCACAGCAAATTACACACCTCTGGAGAAACAGCTTTTGGCTGTGGTGTGCGCTTTGTTCCCCCAATAGACCCATTACCTGTCCAAGAGGCCCCTCCTTTTGGGACATTATCTCCTGAGCGAGTACAAGCCAAACTGACCCTAGCAATCCCTGCTCGGATATCTGTAATGGAAGCGGGGGGGGATTGCCCCCCGCGTACTCGCCTCTGGGCAGGTAGAATTCTATACATCTGAGCAACTGATGATTACTGAACAAAGAGTTATAAGCTTACATTTAAGACTTGACTGCCCTTCACAGTGTGTATGGCTGATTACACCTTTGATACCTTTTAAAATAGCCCCACTCTTATTGACTTCTTCTCAAGATTTGTCGTTCCAGGTATCTGCATCTGTGCCAGGAAATATTCCACAGGGAGCACCAATACTGCGAGGAATCCTGATCCACAGTCCCGGAGTGCCTCAAGTTCAGCAAACACCCTCAATACACTCTTTAGCCAGCGTGTGGATACTAACTCCTCAAAAGGAAAAAACAGCCTGGCACTGTTTTAGCAGATGGTCCAGGAGCCACTGCTCTAGTTCTTCCTGATGGCGATACCATGCCTTTCTATCCTCTCATCAACAGGTTATCACGCCGGCATCTGGAAGTTGCCGTTGGAATGTTGCCTCTTGCTGACCATGACAGATGCCCTTGATCTACAAGACCATCCAGCTTCCCATGTAAATACATGGATTTGGCTGGCACAAAGATCAGCTAACCTGTCTGCTTTCTGTATTGCAGGGGGACGATCAGTGGATGATGTCTTAACTACATGTTACATAAGTGTACCAGCTCCACTCGTGGTATTGCAGAGTTATACTTAAAAAAAAAAAAAAAGAGAGAGATATTTCTGTTACTCCCATGAATTTATATGATTTGAGTATTGTTTCCCAAAAGCTGACACCTTGGGCTTACTCTTTCCATAGAGCTAACATATCTAAAGCAGATACTTGCTTTCGCTTTGTAAATGCTGCCTCTGTTCTGCAGAATGTAACCAATACACAGTTAATTTGTAGTGACACTATGGATATTACCTATGCGTCTGCTCACCTTATACTACTATTAGGATGGTTCCTTCTGTGTGGCAATACAGCATATACATATGTGCCGGCCAATGCCGCAGGTGGCCTATGCACTGTAGGTTATGCTACTTTAAGCATCCCTCCCTTTATGACGGAGCGGCGGAGGACCCTGTAGCATATCCTAAGATGCCGTTTGTAATCGCCATATGAGTTTATTTTCTCATGCAGAAGCTCTAGGCCTCTTGTTGAGCCTAGCTGGGATCCCGGGGGTGGTGGCACATAATTGCAAACAGTTAGAGCATGTTGCCTGTGCTTTGGCTCAAAGCTTAAATTGGACATCTAGAGCCATTGCCTCTTTAAATAGGGAGTTGGGAGCAGTGTAGCAAGGAACACTGCAAAACCACCTAGGGATCGACTGCCTCCTACTGCGAGATAACCACAGACACCATGACTTCGCCAAGATGTGCTGTTTCAACATCACCGATGAATCGGCATCTATTGAGAATATCAGCCACCTCATACAAGGAGGACTCTTGTCTGTCTCTTGCTTTGTATTATGCTATGTTTTGATTTCATTACTTTGTAAACTCCCTTGCCATCATACCCCATGCCCTTCTGAGGATTGAGATGGCCTGTAGCTAGCTTTCCACCGCGGGGGTGGAGTGTATGGGAAAGTGCGGAAGAGTGTCAAGGAGATAGAGGATGGAAGCTAGCCAGACCGTTCTGTGGGAAAAGGAGCATCAACAGGGCATGTGGACCCATAGTCACGTAGTTGAGCCTGTGCCAGGGTGGCGCTGCACCTGGGCTTTGAATCGAGAATAACAATGAGCTCAACATGCTTACTGCGCATGTGTATGGTACATAAAAACTTCATCTAGTGCCCCCACCCCCAGGGTTCCTCACCCTGGACCAATGCTCAGCGGTGCCAGGGATCCCCCGCTCCATTATTGCCTCGACCAGGAAAACGCCGGGGAACCCCCGTTCAGACGCAGAGGTAATGAATGCTCCATATCGACCATCGTATGCCTTGTGTTTGTGTATCCATCCCTGCTGGGAGTCCAGGCGGTGCCCCCGCCTCACCCTTACACTACCTAAGGATCTACCTAAGGATCTGTCTGAACAAAACACCAAGAAAACACATACAATATCAAAACTGATTCACTTGGGCTGTGCTTGCACATTTGCCTCCAGCTGCTGAGGTAACTGCCCCTAGCCTGCATCAGCTGCTTTGCCAGCTCCTGCTGTAAATTATCCCTCCTCCTACTCTACTCATGTGAATAGCCCCTAAGCCATAGCAAGGGGATGGTTATGAGGATTATGCACCTCTGGCTTGGATGGGTAAACTGGTAATAGAAAAAGTCCTGGTCACTGTGATATCTGTAACTTCGGGTTTAATGTTATGAGCTTCCAGACATAGGAATTTTAGAAAAAGCCCTGTACCAAGTACTCAAGTCATATGGTAAGGCCTACAAAGGACAAAGAGAAGGATTTTTATCCCAGGAAAGTCACCCTGACAGACTACAACTATGGCAGTATGAACCTTGTGGAAAAATATGGTGGCTAAAAAGAAAATCAGTGGGCTTTCTCTCAGGGTTTAGTCTGCAACAGGCATTTCTGCCATTTTGGGGAAACAAAAAAAGGAAAAGCTGCAGCCATGAAATACTATTAAAAACAAACAAAAACTCTGCAACCTGGACATGTTTCAAGAGTTCAAGACTCATACTCCTATATCTTAGTGGTCTTGGCAGGATAAGTTAATAAACCAGCAGTTTTATACCAAATGTCCCTTGACTGAGTCTCAGAAAATCTAAGCTTATTATCCTGGCAGAAATTAATTTGATACTCCTAGATTATTTCCTACTGGTCAATAATTAATTTTATGAAACACTCTCCCCTTTCTCCTCTTTATTGGAGACAACATTGGCAGTCGTTCCTCAGGAGAAACACATGACTACCTAAGTTTACAGATTCTTTTCTTCTCAGCACAAAGGTCATAGATGCAGTCATTTCCAGGGTAATATAGACAGTTTTGCATGGTATCTGAATGGCTTTTCATCTTACATAGAAACTCAGGTGCAGCTGGGAAAAAAAAACCTGATCTTCAGCTGAGGTAAAACAATGTAGCTGAGAGGACTATGCTGATTTTTACCAAGTGAGGATTTGGCCCATCCTACCCAGCTTGGAGAGGCAAAAAAAAAAACATGTCCATTTGACTGCTGGAATTCAAGTCACCGTTTGCCTATCTTGAGCGAGATAATTTGTCAGACACCAGCGGCTGTTACTTCTTTCCTCATAGGCACACTTGTTATTATGTTATAGCATGTGTGAAGAATGTAGGACATCACTAAAGTGAAAATGATTATAATTGCATTTGCACAAATAATCTGTGGACTTCTTTGTGTGAGAGTTTCTATCACGCATAGTGTGTCAGTAAAGCAATAATCAGTGTTAGGAGGAAAAAGAAAAAAAAAAAAGCACACTGGCAATGAAGGGGGAAATACTTTTGTGACCACACAATGAGATTTAGCACCAGATGGAAGTGATCCCCCCACTGCTTCTCTGCCTTCTCTGCTTCTCCCACATCCCTGAAAGTGTTACTCAGGAGGATTTAAAGGGTAGGTTTCTAGAGCAGCACCCTGTCTAATTATGAACAAGACAGAATGAAAAGGTATAGGCCTGTCTTTCCAGTTGAGAAAAAAAAAAGTGTTGTCCTGCAAATAAGAAATGAACAGGCTGCCCTTTTTATAGCTGCTGAAAGAGAAAAACAGATTTATTCCTCAAGAGTCACTATAACTGAAGAGTGATAAAGGCTTACATTGTACACTTGTATAAAGGAAAGCTAACCAGAAAACAGAAGCTGATCATAGTCAGGCCAGGCTGTGCTATTGTCCAATGCACAAATGGTTCAGCATTGGCCTAGACCATATTACTGGTATATAAAGCACAGACTAGTGGGAAAAAGGGGAGAGGGCAACTTTTTATTCCTCTTGCGTACAGGAGTTTACATGAAACTACTAACAGTTATAGGATCATAGAGGAAGAATGGGATTTGGGATCTTTTTCCCACAACACACAAGCACAAACATACACATACTCCCTTTCTAACATTATGTTCCTGTAATATCTGAATTTACCCATCTGCCAGATGAATGGACAAAATGCAGCCTGTCTACCAGGGTTCAGATGTAAGGGGGTGGATAAAGAAGAAACATCATGCTGTTGAAGAGGCTGGAGCTTACTGAACTGCAAAACAGGGGTCTCCAGAGCTCAGGACAACTAGTGTGAAACAACAATAACTTTAAGTTACCCAAGGACTAGGAACTGGGTGGGGAACATTTGGATGGCATGACCTCTCCCATACCAGGCAGGCCTGTGACACCACCATAAAACCTAGAGAAAAGAAAAGGGGGGAGGGAATGATTTTGAGGAAAAAAACCCAAAAAACAAATCTCAGCTCTTCCCACTTCTGGGAAGCAAGCAGGCTTCTTTTTAGGCAGAAGCTACTTTTTTTTTTTTAAGCCCTGTGGCTGTGAGCTCTCTGGATTCTTAAGCATCACAGACCTGCCAAAGAGTCTCTCTGCTGTTTTTGAATGCCATGTCACTACTTTCAAGCCAAGGCTAGGTCTGAGTGAGCACATCTTACCCATTAGAGCTGATTATTTTTAGAGTGGGCATGATAAGCTTCTGCCAGGCACCATCCACAGCCAAATATGTCCATGCAGAAGTGTAAATCAACCTCAGAGTTCACTGGAGACCTTGCCTTTTCTTATTAAAAGTATGCACTCTGAAATAACTCTTTGGGGCTGTTATCTGTGAATGCACTGGGAGAGGAGTTCCCTGCCTCTCACTGCCTTTCCAGAAAGCAAAGTGCAAAAGAGTTGTGAGACATTTTTGTTTTTGCTGAGTATTAGTTCTGTTCTTTATAAAATCAGTTCAAGGAGAGTTATTGCTTGCAACAGACACTGAAGGCTGGCCCTGATGCTTGCCTACAGAAGATGAGACAGGGCGTTCCATTGCAAAGTGCAGCCCTTTGGCCATTGGGAGATGCTCTTGGCTCTGCTGCTTACTAGCTGAGTGACCTTGGGTGCATCACTTTACATTTCCTTGCCTACTTCTGTTTTTTTCAGGACAATACACTTTTAAGGATGCTCTTCAGAGCTGGAATTAAATCTCACTGTATGTACAGCTCCCAGCACAATGAATCACTTGACCTGAATTGAGGATGGAACAGCTGTTTGTATAATATATTAATTAGGACCATAGCTAACAGGTACAAGCCCTCCATCAATCAGCAAAACAAAGTAACAAAAGGTAAAAGCTGAGGCACCAGACAGAGGACAAAGATATCTGTCAGCTGTGAAATAAGACAGGAATGAATCTATTCCCCTCTTCTGCCTTGCTAATGTATTTCAGCCCAAACCTGGGGAGATGACCCCAGAGAGCAGGCTAATCTGAGACTCCTGGGCCATGTTTTATTTTGCTGTGATTAGCAGGAAAAATCCAATTAATACCAAGAGTGCTGGGTTTTTTTCTTCTGATCTCTGCAAGGAACCATGTTGAGAAACCATCAACTCATTTCATGCTGTCCCCACAAGACCTCTGCAAGCTTCCTGGACAGTTTGCTTTGCTTTCCCCACATCAGCAAAAATGGGAGAGATTTGGGGTGGGGTGGATGGACAGGAGGGGAGAGAAAGTGGCTCACAGGGAAATAATGTATTCCTGCCATACATCAAGAGAATTAAACAGCATATGTCTACACAAACATGCACACACACACACGGCTGAGGGAGCATGCTGAATAACTTTCAAAAGGCTTGCTCCATGAATGGGTATTGCCTGGCTATTTATAAGAGACAGTCATTAAAATCCACAGCACAGTCATTTAGAATTTCAAAGGATTCTTCTTTGAGGGGTGGAATACAAAAGACACCACAGTTATTCACATAACACAAATAAAATAAATAAGGTTGGGGAAACAGCAGCATGCCATCAGGTAAAATTGAGCAGAAAATCTTTCTGGAGAAGGCTAGGCTCTATTAATTTGAAGTAAAGAAGTGACCATCTTTTCTTATTTAATTATTTATCTGTATGCATGCGCGTGTGTGTATATATACAGAGAGAGCTAGTTTATCCCACTTTGGGAAGAGCTTGAGAGAGGATCTGAAATGTGTACTGGGGTGCATGAAAGAAAAGGAGGGGGAAATATATATATATTCAAAATACATCACACATCTTTCATGCACCTATACAAACATGCTCACATTTCTTTTGCTGTGAGCTTCAGATGTCAATCAGCAGAGAACAAACAGCAAAATGAAAACCAGGAGCTCAACCATACACATGCGCAGTAAGCATGTTGTCATTCAACATTTCCCTGGTTTTGTTTTTGTGCTAAACTAATTCTTTGGCTGGAGCAGCAAAGAATGCGAAGCTCACACATGTAAAGCATTGCATCCTCTGACATACTATTACATGGAAGGCTCACAGTCGCCCCCACTCCAGTGTTGATGAATTACATGAGATGAATATCACAGATCTGGGTTTTTTAAACCATGAGCTTTGGCAGGAACAACAACTGCAAAGTAGACAATGCTTTCTGAACCTCTATTGTTTCTATTTCAGGAGTGCACTGAGTGGTTTGGGTAACAGTAACATCATATTACATTCTACAGGCTTGAAATGTCTTTTAAAACAGTCAGTACTGAAGCCATGCAATACAGTACTGTAGACAGAGCCAAGTGGAATACATCAGAGTGCCTTGATGCAGATGTTTCATGCAGAAGAAAATTAGGTCAGGGATCATTTCAGTTTCAGCTACTGCCAGGCTTGTTTGAGAGCTTCCAGTGAATTCCTAAGGAATAGCTTCTAGAGCACTTTTCTCTCATTCAGTTGCAAACTGCCATAGACGGATGAGCTTTCCATACGGAATCTTTTCTCATTATTTAAAATAGTATTATTTTGTGTTCAGAGAATCCAGAATCTTCCTAACAACAATAGCAACAACTGCCCCCCCCCAATAAAACATGAGAAAAAAGAAAAAGGTAAGACAAATGAAGTAATCTATTGATATATAATATATGCTACAGAACCTTTTACTGTTTTTACATGGATACATAAACACTTGTTAAGGATTATTCTCAGATGCAGGGCTTTTAGACTCTCAGGTGCTCAAACTTGTGGAGGCAAAACAGTATCTGCAGAAATTCAAGTGTTCTTTTGATGTCTTGCTTTTTTTTTTTTGGATAATATAATGAAGCTTTTCTGTGGAAGGACTTTAGGGAACAGGCACCTTTCCCCCAGTGATAAAGATGTCACATCTTGTCCTTTCCCCATCACAATTCTTCTTTTCAAATATATTATCTCCCTCATAGGACTTTCAATATTTTAATCCACCCTTTTTCCATGTCCTGCCTTGAGCTTTCTTCAGCCTCATTTTTACTACGGTTCACATCATTTTGCCAGAATTCATTGTCCAGTGCTGCAAGGCAAGAAATAATTAAAAAATGGCAAAGACTGAGGGTGCTTTAAAGCAGATGAAGTATGTATATTTTTTTTAAGCCTGTGCATATTCCAAATAGCACTGCCTACTATTACTATTGGCTTGTTCCATTTCCTATGGAAGAGGAGAGTTTATTTCAGACCTGATCACAATGAGACTATGATGAAGCCTTACGAACTTTTAATGAGCCACACTGTCCATCCAGATCTGTCCTGAGCTCACACTCCCCACCCCCCTACCCTTCACAAGAATCTTTGGGAGCCACCCTTGAACCTTGTGACAGAAAAGCAAGAAGTGTGTTAACTGAGCAGTTCAGTTCAGGCTCTTCAGTGGTGTTGAATATAAGCTAACCAGAGCAGTTTGCAATTGTATACTTGGTGTACACCAAGGGAATACAAGTTCATGGCATCCATAAAGATAAACAACAGCCTAGCTCTTTATCAATCAGGCAAAAGTCTTGAGCCCTTGTAAAGCAGATGATCTTCTGGTCCACCTTTATCTTGGAGTATAAAGGCAGTTTAGCAAATTGGACTCCAGAGACCAAAATTCCAGCCCCAGTTCAGCTAAAGCCATCTTCTTTGATCTCAGGTAAATCACTTAATACATGCTAAGCCTGAATTTTCTTCTTTTATGTGGGTGGTAGGAGGCCAAATCTGAAGGTAAAGTGAAATCTATAGCGATCAGAGGTATTTGAGGAGGCAAACAGGTGCTGGGACATGACATTAATATGATATAGGTATAAATGTAGTGGTTGCAGAAAACCTCAGCTACTCACTCATCAGACTACCATTCAGACCCTATGCTGTGAGGAACATCATAGCATAGCAGCAGTGTCCTCACTGACACAGCATCAAGATCATCGATGAGCAATTTTACCTTGCATTTATGGATTTATGAATATAAGAAACAAGATAGTATAGCAATAGCTTTAGAAGGATTCCCAGGAACAATCAGATTATCGCCTGTGCTGGAGATGTATACACACCTCTCCGTCCTTCGGCCCCATCTGAAAGCCCGAGTGCTACAGCGACCTGCACCAGGGCGCACAGTGTTCACCGACGCGTCATCGGTGACCAGGGCAGCGGTTGTTGTGTGGCAAGATCAAAAGGCCCAATGGCACCGAGTGAAGATCAGCGAGCCGGACAGTAGCGTACAGCATCTAGAGGCCCGAGCTGTGGCGCAGGCATTGCAAATGCGGCCAGAAGAGCATTTGAATGTAGTGACAGACTCCATGTTCGTCTTTAAATTGTTACACAACATGTCATATCCCGGATGGGCCGGATCGCCCATTGCGCTAATGCTAGAAGAAGCCCTACAACAACGGCGGGCCACTGCCTCTGTTATTCATGTTCGGAGTCATGAGGCAATCCAAGGAGTGTACCAAGAAGGCAACAATAAAGCCGATCAAGCGGCCAAAGGTGTGTGGACAGTCGCAGAAGCAAGGCAGGTGCACGACCTTCTCCATGTTGGTGCAAAAGCACTGGCAAAAAGCTGCAACATCCCCCTCACCACGGCTCGTGAAGTGGTTGCGGCTTGCCCGTATTGCCAAAAAACCCCCCTGTGGGGCGCCGGCATCAACCCCAGGGGGCTGAAAGGAAACCAAATATGGCAAACGGACTTCACAATGTGCCAGCGACTTCGACCACAGCCCTGGCTGGCTGTCACAGTGGACACACACAGCAGTATCATCGTGGCGACCCAACATAAACGAGTCACAGCGCGGGCGGCACAGTTGCATTGGCACACGGCAATGGCCTGGCTGGGTGCCCCAGAAACTATTAAAACAGACAACGGCACGTGTTTCACAGCGCAAAGCACGAGAGAATGGGCCGTACGCTGGGGAATTAAGCTAGTGCACGGTATTGCCTATAATAGCACAGGTCAAGCCATTGTCGAGCGAGCAAACCGCACTTTAAAGCAAAGGATCGAGATTCTTGGGGAGGGGGAAGGATATACACAAAGAATCCCCGTGCACAAACAATCAGAAATAATTATGCGCGCCTTATTCGGTCTGAATCAGTTCATCAGGGGGGAGGAGAACAAGACGCCAGCGGAAAAGCATTGGGTGGTCCGAGCGATGCACGAGGGACCAGACGTAAAGGTTCGAATCCCGGAAAAAGGGGAATGGGAAGAGGGGTGGCAGCTGGTAACCCAAGGACGAGGGTATGCAGCGGTCAGGCAGGGGGAAGTGGTAAGATGGGTCCCTATGAAGTGGGTGCGCCCAGACCTCAGGGCAAGGACAAGACAGGAAGCAGAGAGTCAGGTGAATTAATGAATGTCTGAGTTTTATTGCAGGGGAGGACCACCCTGAAAAGCCGATGATCCCTTCTAGCAGCAAAGACAACAGACAGGAGAAGAAGAACAGATGAGAAAAGGCGCGTGAAACCGCAAGAAGAACGCATAACCAGAAAACCCTAGAAGATGGCAGGGGGAGCAACCCAAGTAGCTCTCCTCGTAGCGATGCTGGGACTGGAACTCCAAGGGGTGAAAGGCGAACCAATGTTAGCGAAATGGGGTAGTAACAATCTATGGCTCACCTGACAAACCGGACAGGAAATAAGCAATTTTGCCTGATGTTGGTGGGTGCGGGGCAGCCCTTTTAAGACATGCTTAATAGGGGTCCCATTGAATTTGACCGTAGACCTACCAAAGCTGAGAGAGCATTGACACGCTGAATGCGTCATTGCCCTGGGACCCGCAAGAGCTTGACCTTCTGGGTTCAGTAGTGGTAATTGGCTTGGGCTAGGACCATGGGCCAGGCAATTACTAATAGAAGAGTTGCACCTGCTGCTGATGCTCGTGCTAGGCATATTAGTATGTAGACTAGTGTTTAGATGCTTGGTAAGACAACTGCTAGAAAAGGGGTGGTCCCACCCACACCCACACTATGAACGCTTAACCCGCGACACGGCAATTTAAAGCAAATAGCATAGTCAAAGCATGGGGAGGGGGAGATGTAGGGAACGGCGATCGGAAGATCTCGCGATGGCATGGAAAGAGGAAGGAAGAGGAAGGATATGACGTAGAGATAGCAGTATGCTTGTAGGTATATAAGCAAATACATGCGTACAATAAACGCCATTTGCAGCATCCTCATATTGGTGTCAGTGCTCATTGGCCCGGAGGCTGGGGGAGCCTCCGTGCCATCTCAGGCGAACGGGAGATTGTCGCATCAGAAGGCGACAGCTGTGCTAACCTTGAGAGACTACTGTCCCAGAAGCAGCTAGACATTGTCAAAATGGAATATGCATATCTGGCCCTGATGGAAATTTGGTCAGTGTGTAAAGAGCACACTCTGGGGCTGCTATCATGTACTCTGCCAGTCACTGACTCCTCACCAGATCTTCCACAGGTGTTCTCACTATACTTGGATAGCCTTAGAGATTTATGCAGCAGACTCATCTCAGTCTTTCAGGAATGCCAGGACTACCTTAATCCAAGGAAGGAAAATTTTCCAATTTTTGTCATTTCAAAGCTGCCGATGTCAGCCTTCTCACCGTATTGAAAGGTAATGATTGGAAGAGAGGTGAATACATTAGGCTTGAAGGCTTGGGACAGTTCTAGGTAGTAATCTAAGAGCTTTCTGAGTGAAAGCAGTAGCTTCAGTATCCTTGTGACTTCAGCCACATGTCAGCCAGTCCACATGCATGAATAGTTCATGTGTCTGACTGCAAGCTGGAAGTCTTCCTAATGTCCCATTGATTTCACTGGGAGTTCTGGATACACAGGACCATGTGAGAAAAGAATTGACAAAGCTCTCCGATTTATCCTGTTCAAATATGCTTTTACCTATTATAAAATAGAAGCTTGGCTTTGCATGGCTGAGACTAATGGGAGTTTTGATTCTGATTTCTTTGGTCTTTTCAGTATGGAATTTAATCATTTCTGTGCTCCAGTTCACAAATTACAACTGTAGCAAAAAAATTTACAAAATGCTAAAGTGCTGCATAAGGCAAGCAAAGCCAGAAGATAGGAAAGCATAGCTTCTCTATACAAATTGTCCAATTGTTCCCAAAAGGAGCCTTGAAAGGGTGAAATTGTAAGCCCTTTTCTGTGCATTGACTTGAGTGGGGCTGGTCACAGAATGATATATTCAGTCCATGGTAAATCTTCACAGGACCAGGCCCATGATCTGCTCCATTCTACTGAGTACTGTTCTAGTTCTTGAATTCTCTTTCTGGATGATTAAAGGTAGCAGGATCTGTCTCTGCATGATTGAAGTGAAAGTTAACTTTTCAAAATCTGAAAATGAGAACAAACAGAACTGGAAACACAGGTTATAGAGAAAGGAAAATTTACCTTTCAGGTAAATGATTTTAAATGATCCTTGTTCTTTAATTCTTCAAAACAGCAACTATGTAATCAGGTCAGGGAAAATTGCTAACCTGAAACAATAATTATGATTTTCCTTTTGTGATTTGGCAATTAATTAGCATATGACTAGTGAATATTAGGGTTATACAAAATTGCAAATCTGTAGTTCCAACCTCAGTTGGATGCCCTGTTAGACTGCACTACTGGGATAAATCTTAATAATTAGATTGGTAATCTCCATTATAGGCTTCTCTCCTCTTCAGAGGGTAAGAAACATCCTATTTCCTCTAGGTCTGAAGCAGGATTAATGGATTGTCTTATATGAACCTGAAAACCATTAAGAGCATGCAGGATGAAAAGCAATTCAAATTGTTTTATTACCATTTTCTAGTAAAGTACCAGTTTAGACTCTGGACCTACTGTGAAGCATCAGGTTTCCACATATTGACTGTGCTGCCACATGCTCCTGGAAAAGAAGAAATGACTGGTTCTTAAAACCAGAAACATCTGCTCAAGTCATGAACAGGCTTTCTGGCTGAGGCCAAACCAAAAGTGAAAACCAAAGTGAACTGCTGAAGAAAGGCCATGTGCTCTGCCAACCCCAGCAGCCAGTGCCACTGCAAAAGGGAAGATGAATGCAGAACCACACTAATTGGTCCTTCATCCTCAGGATGAATATATGCATATAATCTAGAATGACAGAAGGCCAAAGGACAGGAAACAAGGTAATATTCAACCCTGTACCAATGAGCATTATGTGTAGGTGCTTATTCTGCAAAGACAGCCTACAGGCTGAATTTTTACACATTGTCAGCCATCCCATTGAAGTCATCAACAGTAAGCATTTGCTAAAGTCTTTGCAGAACAGGAACCATAGATGTTATCTGAGGCTCATGCAGGACTTCCACATAGGTGTGAACTCTCAGAGAAGAAAGGTGCAGTCAGTTTGTAGGACTTGTTCTGAAGTTCTATAGCACACCTTCCCTTATAAACTCTTAACACTTGTTCTCTGCTTTGCAGCATTCTATGGGAATTTTTCTACCTTGGAACCAATCCTGCAGCCTTTGATCCTGCAATGAGTCCTACTGGAACTATAAGAGCAGCTCCTATAATTGAAATCTACAGTGCAGGGCTCGCTCTTCCCACCTTAAACACTCGTGAAACCATTTCTCCATCCGCATTTCAGCAATGCGCTCAAGCGCATGCTTAACATTAAATTCATGGAGGACTTAGGTATGTGATTAAAATTAAGCATGCACTAATTGCATTAAAATGAATTTAAATGCATTAAAATTAAGCATGCTGTATGGAACTGGGACCTCAATGAGAATGGCTGTTGAATCAACCTCCTATGACCTCTGCTGAACTGATAACTCAAGTTTTGTAGCTTCTATTTTTCCCTCAAAAATCATAGTTTATTGTCTCATATTCTAACAGAAATGAGAATTTTCATTTTTTCCTCTATAACGATGTGCAAGTGAATTTTTTTTTAAGCCCTGTAAATATTTGAGATAATAGGAAGAATTTCCTGCCCCCCCCAAACTCCATAACACCTTTTGTGCATTAAGTATGTGTAGTAAAAAATATTGTATGTGCTTTCAAAGTTCAAGCAAAAATAAACACTTTCTGTAAAAACGTCAAGTTTCTACAAACCAAGTTTCAGAGGAAAAAGAAGAGTTAGGTTTGTGTCTGTAGAAGAACAAAAAACTGAATCACTTACACCACAAAGATTACTGTATTGTCCACATTCTAGCTACCAAATAATTCTGAGGCATAAGTAATGAGATGAATTTCCTTTGCTGCTTATTCTAAAGGAAAACTCGTATCTTACTGAGAGCACAGAAAGGTCTCAAACTATGTTTGTAGGAATGAGAATTCTTGTTCTGCAGATTCAGATCTATGATTCAGACCAGTTTATTGTCCTGACCAAAAAAAAGCAGCGAGAACACCTGCAGAAGATCTGGCAAGGAGTCAGTGACTGGCAGAGTACGTGGTAGCAGGCCCAGCGTGGGAATTTTGTCAGTGTGCAGTTTCACATCAGGGCCAGGCATGCATATTCCATTTTGTCATCAATGCCTAGCTGCTTCCCAGACAGTAGTTACTCAAAGTTAGCACAGCTGAGATAAGGAAATAGTTCTAGGAGATAAAAGCGGTCCTTAGGATACAAGAAGTGGAGTCCCCCCAGGCATCCGACCTGTGTGTCCAGCAGCCTCCCATCCACAATCCCTCCATGTGGTTCCCAGGGCTCCCAGCACAGCTTGGAGTGCAAGTTCTCTATTAAATCTATCCTGTTTAACCCCTCACAAACTTTGAGCATCTGTGCCAGCATCCAACCCTCTCTTGCCCATCTTGCAGTCACATTTGGTGCATTCAGCAGGATACTGGTGTAGAGATGCCTCTTTGGGGGCGAGAGAACAAGGAGGAGGCAGGGAGCTGCATTCCCAGATGGCCCACTACAGGTCAATGGGCACCCATGGCTCACAAGCTGGCAGGGTGGGTCATCCCCACAGCATGACCGGAGCTAGAGTGATCCAGGGCCTCATTTTTACTACGGTTCACATCATTTTGCCAGAATTCATTGTCCAGTGCTGCAAGGCAAGAAATAATTAAAAAATGGCAAAGACTGAGGGTGCTTTAAAGCAGATGAAGTATGTATATTTTTTTTAAGCCTGTGCATATTCCAAATAGCACTGCCTACTATTACTACTGGCTTGTTCCATTTCCTATGGAAGAGGAGAGTTTATTTCAGACCTGATCACAATGAGACTATGATGAAGCCTTACGAACTTTTAATGAGCCACACTGTCCATCCAGATCTGTCCTGAGCTCACACTCCCCACCCCCCTACCCTTCACAAGAATCTTTGGGAGCCACCCTTGAACCTTGTGACAGAAAAGCAAGAAGTGTGTTAACTGAGCAGTTCAGTTCAGGCTCTTCAGTGGTGTTGAATATAAGCTAACCAGAGCAGTTTGCAATTCTATACTTGGTGTACACCAAGGGAATACAAGTTCATGGCATCCATAAAGATAAACAACAGCCTAGCTCTTTATCAATCAGGCAAAAGTCTTGAGCCCTTGTAAAGCAGATGATCTTCTGGTCCACCTTTATCTTGGAGTATAAAGGCAGTTTAGCAAATTGGACTCCAGAGACCAAAATTCCAGCCCCAGTTCAGCTAAAGCCATCTTCTTTGATCTCAGGTAAATCACTTAATACATGCTAAGCCTGAATTTTCTTCTTTTATGTGGGTGGTAGGAGGCCAAATCTGAAGGTAAAGTGAAATCTATAGCGATCAGAGGTATTTGAGGAGGCAAACAGGTGCTGGGACATGACATTAATATGATATAGGTATAAATGTAGTGGTTGCAGAAAACCTCAGCTACTCACTCATCAGACTACCATTCAGACCCTATGCTGTGAGGAACATCATAGCATAGCAGCAGTGTCCTCACTGACACAGCATCAAGATCATCGATGAGCAATTTTACCTTGCATTTATGGCTGTTGTATACTCTGTCCACATATTGCACAGGACCAAATCAAGAGAAATGACTCAGAGTGCCATTGGAGAAAATCCAGAAACTGACATAAACCTCAAAGTGTCCAACTGCTATTTTTGACCAAGTCTTGGACTCATGACAGAACACTGTGACCTCCCTTTTGCTCCCAGGGGCTCAGGTGAAAAAAAAAGCATAATATGAATTTGCAGCAGAACAGCCTTTGTTCTGCATCTCCATTTTCCTGTGCAGAACTCAGAGTCCTACAGAACGTCATAGATGCTATTATCTCCACCCTAGACAACAACTGTGACCCTTACCATTTAAAGCCAGTATTTCAGAGGTGGTTTGATATTTAGGATGCTTTCCATTTCCCTGGGAAATATTAAAGCCCTAGAATCTGATTTTTCAGATCCTAAAGTACCCACAGACACAGTCAAAGGCAGAGAGAATTTCCAGTTGCTACCTTGTCTGACAATGGGAACTCAAAAAAGAAAGCCTACAAAACAAAAGGTCATTTATGATTTTTAGGCCCAATTTTCAAGGTCACCAAACAGGGGAAAAGTCAAGAATCAAACCCATGTGACCAGAGTCTGCTTCCTAAAGTCAAGACATTACTGAATGACATTACTGGCTATCATGACTTATGGCAGTAATAGGGCATCTCTTGCTCCAGTGAACACCCACCAGCGTGGCAAACTTCTGTCCCAGCGGTCCTATCAACAGCCACTCCAGATATCTCTTTGGTGAACCTCTCGGCTAGGTTGTATTTAATCCTATTTCTTCCAAGGAACAACTTGTCCATAAAAACCCTTACCTAAATGCTGTCCTGCCCCATTCACTCTCTCTCAGTACCACATCTGTGCTTCTCTTAAAATGCTCTCATCTTTTGTGGTATTGAGACCAAAGGCTTCTTTTGGAAGCCTCTCTCTTAAGACCAAATCCCTCCAAGAAACTTCCAGGCAAAATGAAAAGTAACATAGGCATCTTTCCCTCACTGCAGAGCTTGAATTGCTATTCTCTCCTGAATGCAACTTCACAGACATCGGAGAATTTGTGCCCTGCTCTATGGGAAGCCTTGCACCCTTACCCTCGGTTCTCAGGGCCCACAAAAAACTGTGGCTCATCTACCACCTCAATGTATTCTTTTCCTACCTCAACTGTTCAACTCCAGGTTCCCTAATTCAATGACTTATCCTAATCCAAGTGCAGTTTCCCAGGCCTGAGCTCTCAGGCTCCTATGACCTTCATTTTGGCTGGTCTGAAGCCTTAAAACCCCCATCATCCCAACACACAATCTTTGCATAAGGGAAAAGGGTATATAGCGAGAATACCTGTGGAAGACCTGGCAAGGAGTCAGGTGACTGGCAGAGTACATGAGAGCAGCCCCAGAGTGTGCTCTCTACACACTCACCGAATTCCCATCTGGACCAGGCATGTGTATTCCGTTTTGTCAACAATGTCTAGCTGCTTCCTGGACAGTAGCTACCCAAGGTTAGCACAGCTGAGATAAGGAAATAGTTCTAGTAGATTTAAGGGGCCTTTAGAATACGATGAGTTGAGTCCCGCCCGTGCATCCAGCAGCCTCCCATCGGCAACCCCTCCACGCAGTTCCTGGGGCTCCCCATGCAGCTTGGAGTGCAAGTCCTTTATGAAATCTATCCTGTTTAACCCCTCATGAACCTTGAGTGTCTCTACACCACTGTCTCATCCTCTCTTGCCCACCTTCCTTCCTGTAGGGGCAGACAGCGAGGGATCAGACAAGATAGAGTTAAGGAGCCGAAGGCCATGGGCTGAATAGATAGCAGTATGGGAACATAGGGAGTAACCGCACAGAGTAAGGGAGTGATGATGGGAACATGACCTTCGGGAAGGTATAACGTGGCGCTTGCAAGGAGAATAGAAAGTACTGTAAATCACTGCGGGAAAGTGCCTATCCGGGCTAGAGCTTATATATAGGGCTTGCTTGCTTGAATAAAATTGATTCTGATCCAGCACATCAGAGTCTGTGAATCAGACCGCCACACCTTCCCATCACAGACACCAAGGAAAGGAGGGAGGAAAAAAACCCAAACAACTGAACAGTTTTCTTAACACCTTTGATGGAGAAAATACCACAACTCACACTTAGTCTTATCAGCTTGCATTTTGGTATGAAACAGCAGCAGCCCCAGGGCATTTGTATACATATGAACTCAGTATAATTGCTGAGAAGTCTGTATTAATGCCAAGGTAAGAAAGCTCTCTATTCTTTTATAGACTGTCAAAATTTCTATATATCTTTATGTTCAAAAAGACTCAAATAGATTAAATATGCAAGCATTAATCATAGAATCATAGGATTATTTAGGTTGGAAGGGACCCCTGGAGGTCCCTGGTCTAATCCCCCACGCTCGAAGTGGGTCCTGTTACAGCAGGTTGCTCAGAGCCTTGTTCAGTCGTAGTTTGATTGTCTCCAAGGATTGAGTTCCCACAACTTCTCTGGGCCTCTGTTCCAGTGTTTGGCTGCCTTCATGGGCAAAAGTTTCTCCTTATATCTAATCAGACTTTCCCAGGTTCTAACTTGTGTCCATTAACTCTCATCCTATTCCTGTGCATCTCCAAGAAGATTAACTCACAGAAGAGTTCTAGAAGGTAAAGCATAGGTGTAGTGAAAACACCTGCAGAAGAGCTGGCAAGGAGTCAGTGACTGGCAGAGTACGTGGTAGCAGACCCAGCATGTGAAACTACACACTGATGGCTCACACCCATGGCTCACAAGCTGGCAGGGTGGGTCACCCCCACAGCATGGCCGGAGCTAGAGTGAGCCAGGGGGATCCCCAGAGCAGCTCCTGGAACTGGTTTCCAAGCTCTGGCTGGAAAAAGCAGGGCTGGCAGCACAAAAGGCAGCAGGGAATCTGGGGTGGATCTTCCTGACTGCACTCTGCACCCTGGACAAGGCATTGGTGACAGTGCCAGCAGATTAGGCAGTTGGAAGGTATCTCGAAGCCACTAAGGAGGCTCACCAACCGTCCCAAGAGGTTGCAACTGCAACCACGGATCAAGCCGAGAAGCTGGAGCACCGATGTGCCGTTTTGACCACCTGCATTGCAAATCACGACAGCGGGGGCAGCAAGATATCCGTCTCCTGGCTGTGCGGACACTGGTGTGAAGAGCCGATTGGGATCCAGAAACTTGGGATGGGAATGTCTGGGACCCTGACGAGCCCCCCAGCTCAGAGTCAGGCACAGAGCATGAGGGGGGCGGAAGCGGCCCGGCCGGTGGCATAGCAGCAGCTTACCAGACCCAATGCAGCCAATTTGCAAGGGACCACAACTACTCGTGATTTTAAAGCATCAGAGCTGCAGGATGTGCAGGGGCGCTACAGACAGCAGCCCCGTGAAGGGCTGTTAGAGTGGCTGTTGAGGTTGTGGGATGATGGGGCAGGATGCCGTTTATTTTACTAGAGAGGAGCTCGACAGAATGGGGGCTCTGCCCCAGGATCCCAGGCTGTGCAACACCCTCCGCACCCTGCAGCAACACAACTGAACCATTTCCCCCTCCCTAATGGAGTGGGTGCTGGGCATGACGTGGTTAACCTGGCCGACCGCCATGGGCATTGATGATGGGCTCACCAGGTGGACTACTATTGCAGCAGGGATAAACCAGCTGCAGCAATTAGGAATGTTGTCCGGAATTTATTCCCCCGAGTTTACCGGACTGGATCAGATCCCCATGAGCAAAACCATCTGAACTAGGATGCTGTGAACCACCCGTCCCCATCTTAAAGCGATGGTGCGACCTGTGATTGATGAGGGCAGGTACGGTGGGGGAAGTCGCAGCATTGCCATCTCAGTTAGCAGAGGCG
The DNA here is from genome assembly GCF_036370855.1 of Dromaius novaehollandiae. NCBI lineage: Eukaryota > Metazoa > Chordata > Aves > Casuariiformes > Dromaiidae > Dromaius > Dromaius novaehollandiae. The sequence continues at coordinate 6,462,601 of NC_088130.1, forward strand.
TCCTCTATTAGCAGAGATAGGAAATCAGGAAAAAGGCGGGTAAACATGAAACAGAAAGAAAGGGTGAATCGCGGCATTATGTTGCATGACCTGCTGTGAGCGGGCATGCCAAGGCGGGAGGTGGCCGGTAAACCCAGTACAGAACTGATCGAGCGGTGGCTGCAGCTTCAGCCAGAGCAGCGCACACAGCCCCCGGGGGTGGGGGAGCGCTGTGAACAGCCTGGAGAGAGCAGGGGAGAACCAGCGATACCCACTGTCCCACCAGCAGAGTACACCGAGGGGAAGCTGCCAGCGGCACAAAGAGGGGCCAGGCAACGTTGCCCCCGTTGTACCCACTTAGCTCCACAGCAGTTGCGGACCAATTCGGATCTACTCGTGGTCAAGGTTGTCAGTTTCCATCTCAGTCTGCCAATTCCTTGTCCTTTTCCAATATCCGCTTTCTATCCCCTGGCTGAAATATCTGTTGCAACAATACTTGAACATCCCCCCAACAAGGGTGATGTCCCTCTATTATTGTAGAAAACAGTCAAGCTGCCTTCCCTGGGTCTTCCCACAACTGGGGCATTTGCTGTGCCCATTGAATTTGATCTCCCGGAGCCCACGGCCGACAAACTTAGGCATGCAAGACCAGTGTGGGGGGCTGCTGGCCTGGTGCCGCTGGTGCCCTCGCAGCCAGGTTAGGCATCACAACTCCAATCATAGGAGCTTGCAAATCAACAAATTAGTTTCCCCGAGGGAAGCGATGGGTATAGGTTAGAAGTTTGAGCAGAAGCGGATTCGGGTGCTGAAGCAGAGTGAAGGGAAGCAGAAGAAAAGCCGTTACTCGAGTCTTCCAGCATTTGTCGCGCAAACATACGTCTTACCTTACTTGAATCTCCGAATCCCCCGAACAATTAAATGCCCAGTTATGCCGAATATACCAGTAGTTCATTTGCTGAGGTTTCCGATCCTCCAAATGAACCATCCTGAGGCCATAGCTCAGAGGGCATTCCCCCTTCTCGAGGCTGTAGTGGCCTGACAGAGCCTGTCTTCCTGACAGAGGGTAATTGCTCTACACTTACTGAGACCTGAGGTACCTCCAATTTTCTTCCAGTTTTCCAGAATTTCCACTAGCAGTGAACCTGTTCTCCTTTCCTACCGAACCCCTCATGTCTCGTGCTGACCCGGTTTTAGTACCTCCCTGGTGAGCGTCGCCACCACGACGATGGTCAGGTGAACTCACCCTGTGCCGGCTGTGTCGAACGCGGTTCCGGCACTCACCAGATCTGAAGCCCGCTGTCCCATCTGGGTCACCAAACTGCCTCTTGGCTGGGAGCACAAGAAGGGACCTTATTGCTAGAAAAAAAAAAAAAAAACCCTTGGAAAACCTTGGAAAACCTTGGAAAACCTTGGAAAACCTTGGAAAACCTTGGAAAACCTTGGAAAACCTTGGAAAACCTTGGAAAACCTTGGAAAACCGACTCCTGCTGCTCATTACCAGTGCCCACAAACGCACAAAAGAGAACAGATAATTTTAACAGTTTACACTAAACAGTACTGTATACCCGCAGGGCATGATGAGATAACGGATACCGTCCGTGGTCTTTTGGCTGCTGGCATCATTCACCCAGCAGCCAGTGCCATCTGGGTGGAGCTAGGGGCACTCAATGGGCTAGCGATCGAGGTCTTCACACCACCATCGCAGCACAAACACAGGCCAGGCAGTGTTGCCCCCATTGTACCCACTTAGCTCTGCAGCAGTTGTGGACCGAAAAGGGGTATACTCGCAGAGGACAAAAGCCTGGGGAGGGGTGGCAAATTGATTCTATTGGACCCTTACCAGAGAGCCAGCAGCACAGATATGTCCTGACCCCTGTGGATATCTGCTCTGGTGTATTGCACACCCACTCTTCCTCCACAGCTACCCAGGCTCACACCATTAAGGCATTAGAAGACTTGATTGGGTTATATGGTTCCCCAGTGGAAATCCAAAGTGATCAGGGCACTCATTTTACAGGGAATGACATTCAACATTGGGCCAGAGAGCAAGGAATACCCTGGACATATCATGTACCCTACCATCCGCAACGGGCAGGATTGATAGAGCGAATGAACAGGCTGCTCAAAGAGCAGCTGTGCAAATTGTCCCCTACTGGTACCCTCACGGGTTGGAGCAAAAACATTCACCAGGCAACTGCCTGCCTCAATGACCGACCACTGCGTGGCTCTACCCCGTATGCTCATTTCAAAGGGGAATCCATCAAGCGGCCGCATGTGCTTAAGAGTGCAAAGGCTGCACCCCCAAGCCTGCCTCCTCAGGCGAGCTGCGCCTGGAGTGCAGGATTGGATCTGCGATTGCCACACAAAGAAATAACCCTAGAACTGGAGAGCCATCCTCTTGTGAGTATGGGGTTGGCCATCACCATACCTCAAGGGTATTATGGTCGCATGGTGCCCTGTAATAGTTCAGCTTTCTGAGCGGGTGGACATCAAGGCAGGGGTCATTGACTCGAACTACCTTGAGGAGGTGAAGGTTGCAATCCATTACACCGGATCCCAACCCCTGCGATGTACACAGGGAGACCAAATAGCCCAACTGATATGCAAGCAGATAGGGGTCCCCACTATCCAGGAAGTAGATTCCTTGCGGCCCACCCAGCAGCTAGGTGGTTTCGGGTCTACAGGGAGTGCTGTGTGGGTGCGTGATCTGACTAAAACCCGAACAGTCGGAAGGGGAAATCATTGCTGATGGCCCAGGAGACACCCACCTGGTACTAACCAAAGGGGAAAGTGTCCCAGTCTATGTCCCCTCTAGGACACTCTCGCCCAGGGAACCGAGACCTGGCGAATATGCCGAGCAGAGCCACAACGTTGCTGCTCTCCATCCTAACCCTGTATACTGATGGTAGCTGGGACACCGACAAAACTGCGGTGACCACATCGAACCCAACATCCACAAGATAAAGAGCCTACTTCAAGGACTACACAATGTCAAATCCAAAGAATCGGCACGGGACAGCCCCTGGCAGTGACTGTCATCATGCCTGTTGAATTTAGGACTATGGGGAAAACGCATTATGCTCCTGGTCTTCTGGGCTGATCAGTTTTGTGTGCATACATGTTATAATTTACTATTATATATATATATATATATATATATATATATATATATATATATATATATATATATATATATATATGTATATTCACTCTGATTTAGTTGCCTGTACACCTTGGCTGTTAATTAGGCTAATACCTGAGAGGCCTCTCTATGCCAGTATCTGACCCTCTTGCCCACCTTGCAATCACGCTAGGCAAGGGAGACCTGATAAGACATCTACTTGTTATTCATATGGCAGAAGTGCCCAGAAGCACCAGCTGTGATCAGTGTTGCTGTGCTCATCATTGAATATGTGCTGAGGAGAAAATCATTGTTCAGATTCAGATGTTCTACATTGATCAACCAACAATAAACAGACAGAAGGATAAGTAAGGTACAGGGAAGTGAAGTTGTGCTCCCATTAACAGCCCAAATTCACTGCGAGAAACAATATAGTGGCAGATCTCGCAAGTCATTCTCTTCCTCCTGAAATGTCAAATCAGTTCATCAGGGCTATAAGAGAACCATACCCAAGAGAATAGAGGTCTCCTATGCACACAGATATGGGCTTACCCTCCTACAAAATTGTGCAAGTAGTATTATTCATAAATGCATTACTAACATATCTTTGCTTCAGTACAATTAAACATCTTTGGGCAACTCTCCATTCTGAGCACTTAAGAGAATCTGGATAGCCTCCCATTCAAATTGGGATGTCAATGGCAAGGAGTCTTGTAATAAACTATTAGCCTAACCACAATTATTAAAACCAGTAGTTGGGGTCACTTCAGCTCACACCAGTAAGAAACAAATAGAATTAATGCCTTGCATCAGGCACATCAATCAAACCTACAGGGAAGATTAAGGAAGGTGTTTTGCACTGATGCAAGGAAGGGAAAGCCTAAACAGGGCCTTGGACCCTATTTGCTCTGGCCACCTCTGTCATATTTTGAGAAAGATTGCCCTTCAACAACATGCAAGAGAATAGTCACTGTCAGTTTAACCTGCAGTATAGCTTATTTAGTGGATGTGCGCCTAACCGTTAGCTAGAGAGAACCAAGTTCATTAGTGCCAAATTAAAGCTCCCTGCTCAAGTTGCAGTTTCTCCATGTAAGAAAGTTGTTTTCCTGAAGCTGACTCCAAACAGGAGATGAAGATGTATGCTTCTAAGGCTAACAAACAAAGCCTTGTTACTGAAGGGCAGCCAAGAAGGTGATAAGTTTTTTTCTTCCTCTGGGTACATTTTAACATTATTCTTTTGCAACATTAAATGCTAGGAGCTTGGAAAGCAGCATGGAGCCTAAGGTGTAAAAAGCCACACATGCACAAGAACACTACACTAAGCAGTTCAGTGATTATACACTCACTTTGCTTAATTCCAGGAAGATAAGAGTCAAACCATTTCTCCCATCTCCCCACATCCCCACTCTCTCATCTCAGGAGTTGTTTCCAGCTCAACTTTCTGGTAGGCCTTTTTGCAGTGTCACTTCTTAACAGTTCTTGTTCTTTTTGGAGACTGAACTGGAACACTTGCTTGCTGTAAAGGACACGTTTCCCTGTAGGTTCCATTTGCTTCCACACATTACAAAGAATAAAAACTTCAGCATGTACTTAAAGTAGATTAAGTCTCACTTTGGTCCTGTTTCCTAACACCAGTAGTGTCAGAAATCTAATCTACTGGTAGAGCTTTAACTGTAGCCCATTCAGTCATCAGAAAGCTGCTGGCTGTAATAGCTGATACAAGATCTAAAAGAACAGAAGAGATACTTTTGTGCCTCAGTTGGTTTTGATGTTAGCCACTATTGCTGCAGAGAAAGTAGTTGAATAGACATAGGAGAGTTGATTTAGCTTTTTAGGTATCAAGTCTGTTTACTTTCTTTGCTATTAGATCATTAAAGACAACAGAAAGGAGCCTCTACAGCCCATTTAAGTCCTCCAGGACTAGGTTGCACTGGGCTTAGAATTGAGAGACTTCAGCTCTCAAACTTCCAGTGGTCTGAATAAGCTACAACATTCTCTTCCATTGGCCCTGCTGGCACACTGCCATAGGGCATCTCTCTCACCATAGAGACAGAATATTCAATCCACCTACCCCAAAATATGGTAGCAGTGCTGACCTTCATGATTTTCTAGAAGATTAGTGTTTAGCTTCAGCAAAAACTCAAAGTAAAGAGACATCTGCTTTATGATAATTCTGAACCACTATTATAGCTTTTTAGCTAGCACAAGAAAAATACAGGTCTAGACCAAATCAAACACATCAGTAGGGTTTTTCTTCTAACTGCCTCATCATTCTTGATGCCTCTTTGGCATTAAACATCTATTAATGATATTCAGTAAGATCCTTCCTCCCTGATACTCCTATCAGAGTACAGGAAGGACCAAGCTGCTCCCTAACAGGCAGGGAGTCAGGAGTCAAGCATGATACCACAGCCAGTAGGACAGGAGCCTCACCAGCCAAAGCACAGTCCCACAGCACCCAAGCAAAGCAAGCAGGGCAGACCCAGAGATCATAGCCAGGTTCAACCAGGAGTCAAGATTACCAGGTAAGTTTGCAGTGATGAGGTAGATCTGAGATCAAGCTGTAAAGTCAACCCACAGGTCAGCATCACATCTAGCAATTGCCAGGTAGGCCCACAACAACAAGACACATCTGAGGTCAAGCTGGGAAAACAGCCTACAGGTTGGAATGTGACTCAATAGGGTTTGTAGCCAGACAGGGGCATAACTACAGCTGAGCTAGAAAACACTTTACACCCAGACCTGGGCTTAAATGGAGCTCCTGGGCCTATGAGCAGAGGGTGTGGGTGGAGGCCCCAGGTGAGACTGGTCAGGGCCATTAAAGCCTATTAGTGCACTCAGGGCCCTGACAGCTCCTCTGAATCATATAGTTGCTTCTCTCCTGCTCAGGCAGTTTCCCTCTTTTTTTAGCTGATCCTACAAGTAAACAAGAACCATCTGCCAAGGGTCCTGCTCAAGGGTCCTCATCTTCAAGCCTCCTCATCTTCAAGCCTCCTCTCCAACTTCTAATCCCTTATGCTTTTTAAAGGATGGCATCAACACCTAGTTACTTCATTCTGGTTTGGGGAAAATTCCACTGCCTAGAGCTCAACCTTCTACATGAATGGCTAGGCCTCAACCATCCCATTACATTATGGTGCTTCTGCTTGAATGGAAGAGGTTTAAGTTAATGACCTATCATTGTTAACCATGTGTCACACATGTGCACACACACACAATGCAATTTCAGTTCAAAATGGTGGTAAAAATATAGCAAGGAAGGGTAACTGCCTACTTTCAAAACAGTTTCCAGTCTGCAAAAGAGAAAGTCCTCAAATATTAAGAAGAATTAATAAGCTGTCCATGATATTCCCAAGTTTGCAACTGTGCCGCTAGATGTTGATTCATATTTTGGTTTTGTTTAGATCTGTTTGATATCTGTGGAGGTTTTCTGAATGGACCAAAAATCAAATAATTTCATTTATTTGCTAATAATGTAAATATGTAGTTTAAAAGAGTTTTTTAAACAAATACTTAGATAAAACTCATAAAGCATCTTGAAAAGAGTTAAACAGGTCACTGTCTTCAAAGCTAAATTTCTTGTATACTGGTGCACTATGTCTGGAAAGTGTCTTGGAAACCCCTTTGTTTCTTCCATAGATAAATAAATATTAGGGCTTTCAAACCTAGTTGAGACTGAGATAACCGAGCTGTGTTTGGAGAGCAGCTTGGAATTTACTTATTAAATTTCATCAAGATCACATCAATCCACTATGATCTCAATTCCTCCCTTTACCCCTTTCTTGCTAAATTAATCTTTTGGATAAACTTTTTAGGTCATAAATTTTAGAGAAAATAATTCAAAACCTCTACCATGAGTTATTCAAAATTGCAAAGCACTGGCCAAACAAATCTTTCATTGAAGTCAGTGATAAAACATCCATGGACTTTAAAAGAAGACTTTAGCCAACACAGAGTCCTTATTAAAACTGCACCTTTAGTGCATTAAAAATAAGAGGATGTTTAAAAGTATTCACTGAGGAAATTCAATGTCCAAATCCTATTGTAAATCAATAGGGATGGAGGGGGCGTGTCAAACTCCCTTAGGCTGCCTTGCAAATCTCTCACAATAGATGCCAAGATGGCTCCCATAATGAGCCAATCATTTCGTTATCTCAAAGGGACAGGATGATTGCTGAGTGGTGATACCTGGCCTTAACTGAAATAATGTGGTACTATGGAAGTATTACTTGTCCATCTTTGTGGTTCTGTGAAACAAATCATCTCTATAATTAGAATGGATGAAGAACAACCTAGCTTGCTGCAGGAGAGGATGGGGCTGGTTGCTGAGTCTAAAATGGCCATTCAACATCTCCAGAATGGTTCTCCTCTATTTCTAGGAACCTCTGAACCCTAGAGAGAGAAATGTGGCAAGGAAGTTGCAGGCAAAATGCCAAAGGCTTGAAGGATTGGTTTGATTAATCACCCAAACGATCAAATGCTCTTTTTCATCGTTGTCTCTTAAGATGAAGTCAGGGCAATGGGTAGCTGCTTCCTCAGTTATCTGTCCCTCACAGGCCAGGAAGTGCTGACTCTTATCCAGTAGCCGGTAGGCTTGGAGAAAGCACTCCTTCTCCTACTACAGCAGAAACTTTGAAAGCCACATCCAGGAATGACAGAGCCCCCCCCCATGAGTTCAGCCCTTATGCAACACAATCAACTCTGCTCTCAGTCTCACAGTGTTCACAGCAGAAACAGGAATGATTCCCACTGACTCCTGTCATTCATGGCCTCTTACTTTCACTTGGGATATGACCAGAGCATCTAATGCTCTGTCTGCATGTAAAAATATCCACCTGTAAGAGCACAGGGGGATAATGCTAGGGTAGGAAAAACAAATTCGCCCCACTTTACACCCAAAATTTGAATTTACCCAAAGAAAAAGGCTCTCATTGGCTCAGTCGATTCTTAGGGATTTTCTAATATACAAGATTAAAGGAATCTATTGTTTTGATAACTCAAAATTTTAAACCTTTAGACCAATTTTTGCACTAGATGAACTCCTTTACCTCAAAACTACTTACCGGAGACCAGGGGAAAGAATCCAGCAGTGACTCAAGAGATCATTTGTGTCAAGTGGAATCTCATCAGGGGTTCCTTCAAAGATGTGTTCCTCATTCTCAAATCATGTGTCATGGTGTTGCTTTTAGCAGAAAAATTCTTATATTATGCATGATTTGGGTTTGTTCATAGTGATAATCAGACAGTGGGCACTGTTTCATTAATAATCCCCAACAGCAGACATTTCCAGTTTGTTGGCATTAGTTACAACAGAGTAGGTTAATATTACATATTAACTGATTACTAACACAACGTCACGTGTCATACGGATATGGTTGCCCTTAGCAATGATGCATTGTTCAGAGGGAGTCCAAGCTAAAGCCCATGAAAGCCCATGAAAGTTAATCAGAACACTCCAGTTGACTTTTTGGGGCAATAAACTCTTGTTTAACATCAGACAAAAATTCATAATACTGGCAACTCACTGTCCTGGGTCTAAAATTGATATTTATGTTTGCCTAATTATTTTCAGTTCAGTGTTCCTGAAAAGTAAATACAAGAATTAGAGCTGTTGAGATACAATTACCTCCTCTCCCTATACATAGCAAATAAGTCAAGTAGCTGTAAATATTCACTAGGAGTGGCTTTCAGAGGGATTGGGTCTTAAGTATTTCACATGTGGACTGTGGAGTTATTGATATGCGAAAGGAATGGCTGACAGAGTTGTCTAGGGTTAGTTTCGGGGTTATTACAGAAGACAGGAAATAATTCTGACCACAGTCAACCATACACTTTTGGATGAATGCATCATGGTTCAAAGGAGGACACTATAGTTGAGGTAAACAAGGCTCACACAGAAGGGCAACCATGGACTCTTGTGACCACAAGGCAGGAAAGGGAGGGTCAGATACCAGCGTAGAGAGTCACTCAAGGTTCATAAGGGGTTAAACAGGATAGATTTAATAAAGGACTTATATTCCAAACTGCACAGGGAGCCCCAGGAACCACGCGCAGGGGTTGCTGATGGGAGGCTGCTAGAGGCATGGGTCGGACACCCAGGCAGGACTCCAATCATTGTATCCTAAGGGCCCCTTAAATCTAGGGGAACTATTTCCTTATCTCAGCTGTGCTAACCTTGAGTAGCTACTGTCTGGGAAGCAGCTAGACATTGTTGACAAAATGGAATATATATGCCTGGCCCTGATGGGAATTCGGTGAGTGTGTAGAGAGCACACTCTGGGCCTGCTATCATGTACTCTGCCAGTCACCTGACTCCTCGCCAGATATTCCGCAAGTGTTCTCACTATAGACTCCCACATTGTTTTTCTGTAAAAATTACTTGTAGACAAATAATTAGGGTTAGTTCTTCATCAAGGGAAAGGTGGTGTGAGATGTAGTGGGTATGAGGCTGGACAGCAACTCAGTAGACCATGGTTATTTGATTTTGCTGCTGAAGGAATGTTTTTTGAGTGAGCCCACCTCCCAATGGTTCTGTTTTTCTCTCTTTTCTTCAGCTTATTTAGAGCTTCTGCACATGAAACTATTCCAAATTAACTGCACGTGGGGATGCATTTACTCTGGAATAATCATGCCTTTTTATAGCTTAGTTTAATTCACTTTCAGAGTAGCAAGGTGAAAATAAAACCAGTTCCATTCTTAACAGTGCGTGGCTCTACCCCGTATACTCATTTCAAAGGGGAATCCATCAAGCGGCCGCATGTGCTTAAGAGTGCAAAGGCTGCACCCCCAAGCCTGCCTCCTCAGGCGAGCTGCGCCTCTTGTGAGTATGGGGTTGGCCATCACCATACCTCAAGGGTATTATGGTCGCATGGTGCCCTGTAATAGTTCAGCTTTCCGAGCAGGTGGACATCAAGGCAGGGGTCATTGACTCGAACTACCTTGAGGAGGTGAAGGTTGCAATCCATTACACTGGATCCCAACCCCTGCGATGTACACAGGGAGACCAAATAGTCCAACTGATATGCAAGCAGATAGGGGTCCCCACTATCCAGGAAGTAGATTCCTTGCGGCCCACCCAGCAGCTAGGTGGTTTCGGGTCTACAGGGAGTGCTGTGTGGGCGCGTGATCCGACTAAAACCCGAACAGTCGGAAGGGGAAATCATTGCTGATGGCCCAGGAGACATCCACCTGGTACTAACCAAAGGGGAAAGTGTCCCAGTCTATGTCCCCTCTAGGACACTCTCGCCCAGGGAACCGAGACCTGGCGAATATGCCGAGCAGAGCCACAACGTTGCTGCTCTCCATCCTAACCCTGTATACTGATGGTAGCTGGGACACCGACAAAACTGCGGTGACCACATCGAACCCAACATCCACAAGATAAAGAGCCTACTTCAAGGACTACACAATGTCAAATCCAAAGAATCGGCACGGGACAGCCCCTGGCAGTGACTGTCATCATGCCTGTTGAATTTAGGACTATGGGGAAAATGCATTATGCTCCTGGTCTTCTGGGCTGATCAGTTTTGTGTGCATACATGTTATAATTTACTATTATATATATATATATATGTATATTCACTCTGATTTAGTTGCCTGTACACCTTGGCTGTTAATTAGGCTAATACCTGAGAGGCATGTGTGGCGGACAGATGAATGAATTTTTTGCCTTAAACATTTCTTGGTGCATGGGGTGCAGGCAGGCCACAACCCCGAACAAGCCATCTGTCCCTGGCGGAAACAGGACTGGGCTGCTGCGACCCCCGAGATGGTCTCCCTGCGACCACCCGGGACACACCGAGCCTGCACTGAACGAGACCACAATCGGGCAGAGACTTTGGGATCTGGACTGTAAATTATTGTCCGTTTTTAGCACAACTTCTATAAAACCTGCTTGGCATGAGTGGCTAAATTTTCTGAAGCCTTAGGCCGCACTCCCTAGTACAGTGAGAAAGGGCCCAGAGCTGCTGCAGGCGGGAATGATAAGGGCGTTACCAGCAATTTGCATTCCTGTGCACTGCTGAAACAGTGCTAATTGCTGGAGTTATCACCTTCTTTGTCAGGACCTTGAGAGCTAATGGCTGGACCCAAGAATGGAGACACACCTGTCAGCAGAAACGGCAACAGTAAACGGCCTACCTAGGGACAGTGATGAGACCCAATAAGGAGCAGGAGACCCCAGACCCAAATATTACTATTGGTCTGAACTACCACGTGAGGGGTGGGAAAACTTAATTTGAAAAAGCTATAATTCTTCCAGTCCTCAGGCACCTCTCCTGTTCTCCATGTCCTTTCAAAGATGATGGAGAGTGGCCTAGCAGTGACATCAGCCAGCTCCCTCAGCACTCCTGGGTGCATGCCATCAGGGCCTGTGGATTTGTGTATGTCAAGTTAGCCTAAATGATCTCTAACTCGATCCTCCTCGACCAAGAGAAAGTCTTCCTCTCTCCAGACTTTCTCTCTTGTCTCCGGGGTCTGGGATTCCTGAGAGCTGCCCTTAGCAATAAAGACTGAAGCAAAGAAGGCACTCAGTAATTCTGCCTTCTCTGTATCCTTCGTCACCAGGGCACCCACCCCATTCAGCAGCGGGCCCACATTTTCCCTAGTCTTCCTTTTGTTACTGATGTATTTAAAGAAGCCCTTCTTGTTGTCCTTGACATCCCTTGCCAAATTTAATTCCAAATGGGCCTTGGCCTTCCTTGTCGCATCCCTGCATACTCTGATGATGTTCCTATATTCCTCCCAAGTGGCCTGTCCCTTCTTCCACCTTCTGTACACTTCCTTCTTCTGTTTGAGTTTTGCCAGGAGCTCCTTGCTCATCCATGCAGGTCTCCTGTCCCCTTTGCTCGACTTCTTGCTCATAGGAATGCACCGATCTTGAGCTTGGAGGAAGTGATTCTTGAATATTAACCAGCTCTCTTGGACCCCTCTTCCTTCTAGAGCCCTAACCCATGGGATTCTTCCAAGTAGGTCCCTGAAGAGGCCAAAGTTTGCTCTCCTCAAGTCCAGGGTTGTGATCCTACTTATTGCCCTGCTTCCTCCTCTCAGGATCCTGAACTATCTCGTGTCATTGCAGCCAAGGCTGCCCTCAACCTTCACATTTCCAACCAGCCCTTCCTTGTTTGTTAGTACAAGGTCCAGCAGTGCACCTCTCCTCATTGGCTCCCCCATCACCTGTGTCAGGAAGTTATCATCAATGCTATCCAGGAATCTCCTGGACTGTTTGTGTCTAGCTGTGTTGTGTTTCCAGCAGATATCAGGGTGGTTCAAGTCCCCCACAAGAACCAGGGCCTGTAATTGTGAGGCTACTTCCAGCTGTCTGTAGAAGGCCTCGTCTACTTCCTCATCCTGATCAGGTGGCCTGTAGCAAACACCCACAACAGTGTCACCCATGTTAGTCTGCCCTTTAATCCTTACCCATAAGCTCTTGACTCGCTCTTCATCCACCCCTAGGCAGAGGTCCATACATTCCAGTTGCTCTCTCACATAAAGAGCAACTCCCCCACCTCTCCTTCCTGGCCTGTCTCTCCTAAAAAGCACGTAGCCATCCATGACAGCATTCCAGTCATGCGAGCTATCCCACCATGTCTCTGTAATCGCAATGAGATTATGGCCCTGTGACCACACACAGATCTCTAATTCTTCCTGTTTATTCCACAAAATGATCCCACAGAGAAGGTTCCATATAACCCATCACCTTGTGGGAATTGTTGTGTTGCTGACAGGGCTGAGAATAAAAAAAAAAATACTTGGCTGATTTGGCATATTACTGATGGTTTCTGTCAGGGAGCAGCAGGCATGTTCCACAGGGGCAGGCAAGACAGAAGCCAAGGGTGACATCAAGGCAGGCAGGGCAGTGATCTCATTGACAAGGCACAGTCCCACAGTACCCGAACAAGGAGGGCAAAGCAGGTCTGGTGACGGTAGCCAGGGTCAGCTGTAGTCCAGTGATCACGAGGCAAGTCCATAGTGATGGAGCAGGTCTGAGGACAAGCTGGGAAGTCAAGTCCACAGGTCGAGGTCCAGATTAGCAAGGTACACAGCCAGGGACAAGCATAGCTGCAATGTAGCTCAGGCAATGCCCAAAGGTGAGAGCCTGAGCTTATAAGCATCTCCTGAGTGAATGAAGTGGGCCAGGCTACTAATAAGGCTTCTCACAGCTCTTCCTCATTCAGCTATCTGAACCAAGATTATACAGTTCTCTGATTCAAAGCTAGACAAAGTTCACCCTTAGGCAATGCTGCCAAAGCCCTGGAGGGGTGGGGATTCGCTCAGGACTCTGACAGTTTCATTGTTCAGGGCATTCAAGTACTGAACTGAAATGAGAGGAATGTAAAACCTTCCCTACAGAAAATATAAATAAACATATTAAAATTTCTTAAGGGACAAGAAATTTTACATGCCCCATTTTATTGAGAGAGGAAAGGTTTGTAGAGAGAGACAATGTCTTTTATTAGACCATGTTTGGGAAAGTGCGGAAGAATGTCGAAGAGATAGACGATGGAAGCTAGCCAGACCGTTCCGTGGGAAAAGGAGCATCAACAGGGCATGTGGACCCATAGTCACGTAGTTGAGCCTGTGCCAGGGTGGCGCTGCACCTGGGCTTTGAATCGAGAATAACAATGAGCTCAACATGCTTACTGCGCATGTGTATAGTGCATAAAAACTTCATCTAGTGCCCCCCCGGTGTTCCTCGCCCTGGACCGACGCTCAGCAGTGCCAGGGATCCCCCGCTCCATTATTGCCTTGATCGGGAAAACGCCAGGGAACCCCCGTTCAGACGCAGAGGTAATAAATGCTCCATATCGACCATCGTATGCCTTATGTTTGTGTATCCGTCCCTGCTGGGAGTCCAGGCGGTGCCCCCGCCTCACCCTTACACTTGGCGTAGTCGGCAGGATACACAAACAACAATGCTGTGGCCGAGGAGAGCGAAGGGGGAAGGCGAGAGTCAAGAAGGGACTGCTCGCCTGCGGCTGCCAGGATGGCCCCAGACTGAGCCATGGGGGCCAGTAGCCGCGTTGCTTGCCACGCTGGCAGTCCCCAAACACTGGCCAGAGTTGGCACAGGGGGAAAGTGTTACCCCAAAGGCGGTTGAATCCACTTTACAGGTTATGCCCTTCCGAGCCGCATCGGAAGCAGCCTGGAAGCTGGCTGGACGATTAGGGTGGGCACTGTTGACAGGCATTCGAGCCTTAGATAACAAGGTATCGTCTTTGCAGCAACAAGTAAAGGATCTGGAGAAGGAAAGTGGAGATTTGCGTGATGCGAAGGCAGTAGCACAGGAGCTGATTACGACCCAAACTGAAAAGAGTGAGGAATTAACCCATAGGGTAGAGTGATTAGCTTTGTGGATGGCTAATAAGCGCCATGGGCATTATGGGAAGGTGCCCGCTACTGTTTCTCAAGTGCAGGCGATTATAACTCGACCCTCCTGGGACCCAGAGGAGTGGGATGGCAATATTTGGAGTACTTCCTCTGACTCGGAGGTGGAATTTGCATTAGAAGGAGAACTGACTACTCCCCAGGTCTGACCTCTTGTGCAACTGAAGGGGGAGAGACAAATAGATAGGGATACTGTAGAGCAGTCAAGGACTTATACGTCAAAGGAATTGTGTGAGTTTTTAACTACTTTCCAGCAGCAGCCCAGGGAGTCTTTGTTAGCCTGGTTAGTGAGAGCATGGGATGCAGGTGCCAGATCGCTTACTCTCTTAAGAGAGGAGCTGAATTTAATGAGCCCCTTATCAACCGAAGCTCAAGTACAGTATTATCTTACCCAATTAACTTCTGCACGGGATGGGGCAGGAAATGTTATTGTAGCTCCAACCTTAGATCAATGGTTGTGCGTGGCTGTGGTAGGTGCTTACCCGTCCACCGGTGAGTTAGCTGCTACAGTGGGAGCGTGGCGTACTTTTGAGGAAGGGATCAACGTGTTGCAGCAGCTAGGGGTAGCAATTGGATTAGCAGATGGAGACGGACTGGATGGTGTGGAAATAACGCAGCAGATGAAAACCCAATGATTAAGGGGGGCTGTCAGTGCCTTAAAGCCGTTACTACTTGTCACAGTAATGCCTGCAACTGGGACAGTGGGGGCTTTGGTAAACAATATAAGGGATTTGGCACTTGTTGGTCAACCAGATACTAAGCAAGTGAGAGCAGTTCGGAATTCCAAGGCGAGAAAATTGGCAGGGACTACTAAATTGAGTGGAAAGCTAACGAGGTGACACATGTGGACTGATTTGTTGCAGGCAGGGGTATTACATGATGAGATAAATGGTCTTTCTACTGCTGACTTATTTAAGCAGTGACAGTGGTTACCTGCTAATCAGCAATATCGGACACAGCCTACCAACCCACCTGCTCCAGCCACAGTGTGGAAATTGCCAGCCAAAAGACAATGAGGGGGAGGCGGGTCTCCTGCAAAATGAGTGTCCATTGCGGCTTACCATCAAGGGGACCGACGCCCTTATGTACCCCTGCGAATTCGCTGGTGCTCTGGAGGAGAAATTGCTGTGCTTGCTTTAGTAGATAGTGGGGCAGAAGTTACCATACTACATAGCGAGGTAGCTCTGGGGAAGGCCACTATCCATATATGTGGGTTGGAAGGATCGGCCACCCCAGCGATACAGGCTGTAGTTACGTTAACAATTGTCGAAAAAAAAAAACCAACCCATTTTCTACTCTGGTTTTATTAGCACCAATTCGTGAGTACCTCTTGGGGATCGACGTGTTACTGGGCAGAGATATTCAGACCCTGCAAGGATTGTTCTCCTTTGGAAAAAGTCCTGCGTTACTGCAGGTGAGATCCATTACTTTGGTTAGAGGGTATCCAAAATGGGACCCAGTGGGTTTACTGGCTCCCCCAGCTGTGGTGCAAGTGAAGCAGTATAGAATTCCTGGTGGGGAAAAGGAGATTCAGGAAACCATAGATGTTTTATTGCATACTCAAATAATACGCCCTGCCCTGTTGGCTTTCAATAGTCCTATTTGGCCTCTTCGGAAGCCTGATGGTTCATGGCATATGACTGCAGAGTATAGGGAGCTAAATAAAATTGCCTCGCCATTAGCGGCCGTAGTACCTGACATGGTAACTCTGCTAGGAGGAGTAGGGAAACACCTGCAGGAATGGAAAGCTGTCATTGATTTGGCGAATGCATTCTTCTCCATCGCTATATCCCCGCAATCGCAAGATCAGTTCGCGTTTACATGGGATAATAAGCAATATATGTTTCAAGTCCTTCCTCAGGGCTATAAACATAGCCCCACCATTTGCCACCAGATGACCTCAGCTGCTCTCCCTCCCCCCCCTTACAGAGTATACCATCCATCATTATATTGACAATATTTTGATAATGGGACTGTTTGAAAATCAGGTGAAAGAGCAGCTAATGGCACTGATGCATGCTCTCCAGGATAGGGGATGGGCTTTGAACCCCAAAAAGGTACAAGGACCAGATATTAGTGTTCAGTTTCTAGGAGTAGTGTGGAGAGGACAGACGAAAGCTATCCCTGAGAAAGTGCGCAATACTATTCAACAGTACCCTGTTCCCACTGCTGTAAAACAACTACAAGGTTTTTTGGGCCTTTTGGGGTTCTGGCGGACCTTTATACCCCACTTAGCATATTTAATGCAGCCACTACAGCCTTTGACCAAAGAAAAGCAGTCAGTGGCAGTGGACCAAAGAGCACCAGCAGGCTTTCGATTTGTGCAAGGAAGCAGTGGTTCAACACTGAATTATTTTCACCCTATAAAGGTCAACCCTTTGAATTAGAAGTTACAGTTGTGGGGGATACAGTGTCTTGGGGGTTGTGGCAGCGATGTGCCCATGCAAGGCGGGAACCTATAGGTTTCTGGTCCCATTCCCTGCAAGAGGCCACAGCAAACTACACACCTCTGGAGAAACAGCTTTTGGCTGTGGTGTGGGCTTTGCAGGATACCGAACGAGTTACAGGACGTGACCTGGTGACTGTACACACCCCTCCTCCCCATTCAGGCATGGGTGATGGATGATACAGTCAGGGCCCATGTCGGGGTGGTCCAAGCTGCAATGCAGTGGAAATGGAAACACTACCTACAAGCTCGGTTTATGGGAGGGAGAAAGAACATGAGTACCCTGCATGCAACCTTGTTAGGGGAAGTACAGTGTGAGCACATGCCATCACTATCTGAACCAGAGGGTCTACCTCTTCCTGCCCCCGCCAGCAGAAGTGTTACCGGTACAAGAAGCTCCTCCCTTTGAGATGTTATCTCCCGAACAGCAGGAGTGGGCTTGGTTCTCCAATGGTAGTGCAGTGTACTCCTGGGCAGGAGAACGCGTATGGCATTCTGTAGCATACAACCCTGCCACAGACACTATCTGTTTTGCCTCTGGCACAGGATACCCCAGTCAATGGGCTGAGCTAAAAGCCGCAGCTATAGCTTTAGATGAAGGAGGTGCACGCTATCTCTACACAGATAGTTGGGTGGTATATAAAGGCTTGCAAGCCTGGCTGCCAACATGGGCTGCTGCACAATGGAAAACACATGATAGAGAGCTTTGGGGAAGCTCCCTGTGGGAGAAAATTTGGAGTACTGTGCAGACAAAAGTCATTTCAGTACGACATGTTGATGCCCATCAAAAGCAAGAGACTCTCGAGACACAGTATAATTCAGCAGCTGACCAGATGGCAACCCCCTCAGAGTTAAAACAGGCCCGACAAGCACACGAACGGGCAGGGCACCGAGGCCCTGTTACCGCTCAAGCTTGGGACTTGTCACCAGGCCACCCCATGCTAGCGCTACACTGGTATAAGACTGCACGTGCTAATTGTTCCACCTGTATGAAGGTAGCCAGAATGCCTCTAGCTAGTACATATGGCCGTATTAAATGAGGTGAACAGCCATTTACTACCTGGCAAATAGATTATATAGGCCCATTGCCCCCTTCACAGGGACGAAAGTATATTCTAACCGCCATAGACACCTACACGAGTCTTATGTATACATATCCCACCTCTCATGCGAATCAATCCACCACTATATGAGGTTTGGAACAGCTGATGTATACCTATGGTATACCTAGAGAAATACAGAGTGATCAAGGTACCCACTTTGCAGGACATGTAGTGCAGGAATGGGCAAAGGATTTGGGGATTACCTGGATTTTACACATCCTGCGCCATCCCTAAGCTAGTGGGCTAATAGAAAGAATGAATGGTCTGCTGAAAGAGCAAGTTAGAAAGCTCACTCCAACACAGACATTAAAGGGATGGGCAAGTGTATTGCCTCAGGCACTATTCATGCTTAACAACAGGCGTGTGGGGGTACTCACTCCCGATGAACGAGTGCAAATTAAAGCAACATTGACACTCCCTGCCCGAATATCAGTTATGGAAGGAGGGGTTGCCCCCTGCGTGCTTGCCTCAGGAGAGGTAGAATTCTATGCACCTGAACCGTTGCTAATTGCCGAGCAGAAAAATGTAAACCTACACTTGCAGCTCGATTGTCCATCACAGCATTTGTGGCTATTCACACCTTTGATATCCATTCAAATAACCCCACTTCTATTAACTTCCTCTCAGGATTTATTGTTCCAGGTATCTGCACTTGCGCCAGTAAATATTTCACAGGGAGCACCAATACTGCAAGGAATTCTGATCCACAGTGCCCCAGTACCTCAAGTTCAGCAAACACCCTCAATACACTCTTTAGCCAGTGTGTGGGTACTAACTCCTCAAAAGGAAGAATGGCCTGGCACTGTTTTAGCAGGTGGTCTGGGAGCCACTGCTCAAGTTCTTCCTGATGGTGATACCATGCCTTTCTATCTTCCCATCAACAGGTTATCACGCCGGCATCTGGAAGTTGCCGTTGGAATGTTGCCTCTTGCGACCACGACAGATGCCATTGATCTACAAGACCATCCAGCTTCCCATGTAAATACATGGATTTGGCTGGCACAAAGATCAGCTAACCTGTCTGCTTTCTGTATTGCAGGAGGACGATCAGTGGATGATGTCTTAACTACATGTTACATAGGTGTACCAGCTCCACTCGAGGTATTGCAGAGTTATACTTTCGTAAAAAAAATGTTGACATTTCTGTTACTCCCATGAATTTATACGATTTGGGTATTGTTTCCCAAAAGCTGACACCTTGGGCTTACTCTTTTCATAGAGCTAGCATATCTAAAGCAGATACTCGCTTTCGCTTTGTAAATGCTGTGTCTGTTCTGCAGAATGTAACCAATACACAGTTAATTTGTAATGACACTATGGATATTACCTATGCATCTGCTCACCTCATACTACCATTAGGGTGGTTCCTTCTGTGTGGCACTACAGCATATACATATGTGCTGGCCAACACCACAGGTGGCTCATGCACTGTAGGTCGTGTTACTTTAAGCATCCCTCCCTTTATGATGGAGCGGCGAAGGACCCTGTGGCATATCCTAGATGCCACTTGTAAGCCCCATATAAGTTTATTTTCTCATGCAGAAGCCTTAGGCCTATTGTTAAGCCTAGCTGGGATCCCGGGGGTGGTGGCGCATAATTGTAAACAGTTAGAGCATGTTGCCTGTGCTTTGGCTCAAAGCTTAAATTGGACATCTAGAGCCATTGCCTCTTTATATAAAGAGTTGGGAGCAGTACGGCAAGGAACACTGCAAAACCATTTAGTGATTGACTGTATCCTACTGCGATATAACCACGGACATCATGACTTCGCCGAGATGTGCTGTTTCAACATCACTGATGAATCGGCATCTATTGAGAATGATATCAGCCACCTACAAGACATTATCCAACATATCCAGCAGAACGACGGAGATGCCTGGCTGGCTAATTGGTTTGGCTCCCTAACGGGATGGCTGGGCCACCTCATACAAGGAGAACTCGTTTATCGTTTGCCTTGTATTATGTTATGTTTTGATTTCATTACTTTGTAAACTCCCTTGCCCTCATGCCCCATGCCCTTCTGAGGATTGGGACAGCCTGTAACTAGCTTTCCACCGCGGGGGTGGAGTGTTTGGTGAAAGTGCGGAAGAATGTTGAGGAGATAGACGATGGAAGCTAGCCAGACCGTTCCGTGGGAAAAGGAGCATCAACAGGGCATGTTGACCCATAGTCACTTAGTTGAGCCTGTGCCAGGGTGGCGCTGCACCTGGGCTTTGAATCGGGAATAACAATGAGCTCAACATGCTTACTGCGCATGTGTATGGTACATAAAAACTTCATCTAGTGCCCTCCCCAGCGTTCCTCACCCTGGACCGACGCTCAGCGGTGCCAGGGATCCCCCGCTCCATTATTGCCTCGATTGGGAATACGCCAGGGAACCCCCGTTCAGACGCAGAGGTAATAAATGCTCCATATCGACCATCGTATGCCTTGTGTTTGTGTATCCATCCCTGCCGGGAGTCCAGGCGGTGCCCCTGCCTCACCCTTACAGACCACTTGGTAGATTTGGGGGGAAAAAAGGACATTATTTCAGGCATGCAAGCCCTTCTTCAGGTCTGAAATATATTTTCACTGAAACCAGCCTTAGGCTATCTCAAAGGGGCATGTCTGTCTTTCAGCCTCACCTAACTGCTTTTGAAGCAGTCAGTTCATTTCAATTACATTGGGGAGGAAGGGGTAAATGTTTCACAAATATTACATTTCCGTAAGCTTCAAGAAAATAGGTGGTGTAAGCCGGCCCCCACTGCTCAGTCTGGGGCCATCCTGGCAGCCACAGGCAAGCAGTCCCTTCTTGACTCTCACCTTCCCCCTTCGCTCTCCTCGGCCGTGACATTGTCGTTTGTGTATCCTGCCGACTACGCCAAGTGTAAGGGTGAGGTGGGGGCACTGCCTGGACTCCCAGCAGGGACGGATTTTTTGCTTTCTGAAAAAGAAAAAGAGCTAGGCAACACGTTTCCAGTACATGTTCACAGTGTCGTTAATAGCTTCAACTGTCCCCTGCTAATCACTTCCTCCTTGAGAGGAAAGACAATCTTGTGGTGAAGGCACCTGTCTAGTCCTGAGGCAATTTGAGTTCAGTTCCTAAGAACAGACTTTCTGTGAGAGTATGGGTAAGTCATCAAGTCTACATCTCAGTACTTTGTCTGCTTTGACTGCAAATGCTGGAGGTTCACAGTGTGCTAGCACTAAGGGCCCACATCCTGGTTGGGCCTTCAGGTGATACCATAATACAGGTGGTAACACAAATAGAAGAGTAACATATGATGTTTGGATTGTTAGTGGAACATACATTACACAGAATTCCAGAGAGCGAGGGGAGAATTCTGTTTGGAGGTAGCAGGGAAAAAGCTTGAGTATGCTTTTTTTGCAATGCAGCTATTAAACGTTTTTCTTCTGTGGTCATTTAAACTAGAGCTTCCTCCCACAGTTAACTTCTTCTATACTTAGCTATTCTACCTACTAACCTAACCAGGCATTATAATTTTTAATCTACTAAAATACAGGGGTGTTAAATACAAAGAAAAAGGTCCCTACTATGATAACAACATCCCATATAATGCAATTAGTCCAAGTAAAATTAATATTGTTCCCCAAGGTTCTTTTACAAAAGCTTTTTGGAACCAAAATTCTCTACTTTAGCAAATTTCCTACTGACCTTGCAGGTAGAAACTTCTGAGTTTGGCCCATCACAAGACAGACTATGAAGTGATAATCCACATATCTTCTCTATAGAATGACAAAATAATACATATAACCAATATCCAAATACCAATATATGGCACCCTGTGGCTCTCAGAAATACATGGTAAAACAATAAATTATTTAGGAATATGGATTTTCTGTCACATGCAAAATCTCAGTCTCAAAATGTTTTAATAAAATGTTAGTGACTGAAGAACCTGCAGGACTTGGTTCAGAATGCCTGTTTAAAACAGAACCCCTATTATAATCAAAAGGAGCAATATATTTATTTGATCTTGTTGCAACTGAATATATGTGTATATGTATTTATATAGAGCTATATCAGGGTATTAGAGATCACTGTGATGGGAGTGTTCAGAGGACTGACAAATCAGGACAGTTTTAAACTGTAAAACTATAGTAAAGTCATTAACACCATACTTCTGGCTAATGGTTAGTTCTTACATGTTATTAATCATCACTACATATACAAAACTGTTAGTCTTTAACACTAATATTCTAAATTAGCTGTGAGTATACAATATCACAAAGCTGATGCCGTATAGTTAGCACTGATGGCTATGGTCCTTGATGGTCTTAGTTGCCAAGGTTAAGATAATCAGGCTTGAGAGCTCTTTGACTAGAGAATTTGGAACCGAAGTAGCGTCTTCTTTCTGCTCCGTCTTTCCTCTCCATGCCTGATGTTTTTATGCTATTTTCCCCCCTGCCAAAATGGGGATCTCATCTGCTCCTGATACTGCTTATCTTGCTTTTGGTTTTGCCAGTCATCCTTCTTGTGTATTCGGGAGGATGCCCTGTCTATTTGCAGTTCCTTGTGCTTATCTTGTCTTGCAACACTTTGTTATTTGGACGACTCCTATGTACAGCTATACAAGTCTTCGTTTTCCTTTTTGGTGGTCACATTGCTCACATACTTATGTAAAATGCTTATATATTGTGTCTGGCTATGCCATCAATGTTACAAAATACTTGTATACTGTTGTATACTGTTTTGGCTAAAATCAGTTTTAAGAATGAAATCAGCTCAAGGTCAATTGCTGATTAAGAACAATGGAAGAAAATTAGGTTAGATAATTTTAGAGCTGTTTGAATTATGACAAAGATCCAACCCGTTTGAGAGCTAGTTTATAAGAAATTATCTCAATTTAAATAATTTGAGTGTTTTTACCCTGGTATCTTAAAAGAAGTTGATCTACATATGAATTAGAAGATATTGTTACATATAATTTTCTCCCCAAAACTCCCCAAATCAGAACTCAAACACAGAAAACATGTGCCGTGGAAGAATAATCTAGCAGGTATGAAAGTTCTGTTTCCAAGGAAGTAGCTAAATGTTTCAGACAATACACAGGGCAGCTTCCAAAAAGCCAAGAACAGCTGAGATTCTTTTAGTGAGGAATCAAGCAGCCCAACACATTCTAAACTAGCTAAGCTTCTCTGGTTAATAACCAAATGCTACCTGCAAAACTCCAGTAAACTCCCTTTTGTCTTCTTTTAACAAGTACATTCTCTCACATATAGAATAGGAAGTTTAGCTGAAGACAGCCATGACCATCTTCCCTTTCTCTACAAATGAAAGGGTCTGCACTCCTGCTACAAAATGGTTATCAAATGCAGTGTCAGAGCAAGTGTTTCCCCTCCATTATGACAGACAAGCTGAATTCTTTAAGCACAGTGTCTTCACACCCAACTGCAGCTGCATACACTCCAAACATTCTGCTAGTGACTTCCTGCTTGCATTCCTTAATTCATGAGAAGGAGGATATTTTTAAGTCTGCTGCCTGCTTCTGGTTTTCCAGCTCTCTGTCTCTGTCTGTCTGCCTCTCTTTTTCATAGGATAATTCAGGTTGAAAGGGATCTCAGGAGGTCATCTAGTCCAACTTCCTGCTCAAAGCAGGGTCTTTGTTCTCCTTTTGGGGAATCTTTGAGATTCATTCTTTGAGACCCATTTGAGAGTGAAGCTAATGGAGGCAGCTGACAGATGCAGCAGTTTGTGTAGCAGTTTCTGGACTCTCCTTAGAGATCCTCTGGGGACTTTCTTTGAGATTATCAGAAAGCTCCTGGGAACCCTCTGAGGAACTTGAGAGTGCCTGCTGCAGGCAGGTAAGGATAGCCATAGGCGACCTTGACTTCTGAGAAGCTTTAGCAAGCTCCAGCTGTTGCTAATGAGCTCTTTCAGCTGCCCTTGATCAAAGGGTGTTGAGTCCTTTACTCCAGCTGACCTTAAGGAAGGTCAAGTTGCCTTTTAGTCAGTGTTAGTGAGAAGCCTGTATAGGAACAAAGCCTAGAGTACAGCTAATAGAGGTAATTAGCAGATACAGTAGTTTATGCAGCAGAGTACAAAGAAGGGCCTAACAGCACTACCCAAACCAGTGTGCATGTTCTGGTGATGCACCACAAGGTATGGTCCCCAACAGCTATTAAAGCAACTGCTCTTGCAACATCAAAGTTTTCAACTCAGGTAGAGCTTCAAAAGGAGGATACAGCTCTGCAGGTCTCAGGTTGCAGGAAGTGCTTAGGACCTCTTGCTGAGACTGGGGCCAATTGATTTTTTTGTTTGTTTGCAAGAGGCATGTAGTTGTTGAGGAGTTGTGCTGCTAAGTCAAGGAGCTGCAGGAAGAGATCAGCACACTATGCAACATCAGAGACAATAAGAAGGAGATTGATCAAATCTTCTCTGAGACTCTGCAGCTTCAGGAGCTTGAACCTTTAACTGTAGCAGAGGAGCAGGTGGAGTCAGCACTTAGCAGGTCAAAAAGTAGAAACTCCCATGAGGGTGAAGGCTGGAAGCTGGTAACTTCTGGCACCAGAAAGAAGACTTTTGCTTCTCCTGAAGGCTTGCAACCATGGAATAGGTTCACTTCCCTTGTAGCTGATGAGAAGCTGGGAGCACTGTCAAATGGAACATCTGTGCTGGCTGAGCCTGAGTCACACAGGAGCAGCAGGAGGAAATGGTGAGTGTGAGTAGTGGGAGACTCTGTGCTGTAGGGGATGGAGGCCTCCATCTATCAACCTGACCTGTCATCTAGGGAGGTTTGCTACTTGCTGGGGATGAGCATTTGGGATGTTGTGAAGAGGCTGCTGAGGCTTGTCTAGCCTTCACACTATTATCCCCTGTTGCTCTTCCATGGGGGCATCAATAATATTGCCAGGAGTGACCCAGAAAGTATCAAGTGTGACTACATGGCTCTGGAGGGGTCAAGGACGTGAGGGCCCAGGTGGTGTTCTCCTTGACAGTGCCAGGGAGGGGGAAGTGCTTGAGGAGTGGATGGATCCTGCAGGTCAAAAACTGATTGTGCAGCTGATGTGGGCAACAGGGTTTTGATTTCTATGACCATAGGACCCTTTTTGAGGATCAAGGACTACTTTGAAGAGATGGGATCTACTTGTTCAAGCAGGGCAGAAGTATCTTTGACAACAGGCTGTCCACCCTAGTAAGGAGAGCTTTAAACTAGGAATGATGGGGGAGGGAGAGAATGACCAATGATCAGTGAGGAAGTGGTAAATGGGGCTGGCAAGCAAAGTGGATGGGATGATGTAAACAGGAGGGACCTTGTAATCAACAAAACAGGGCTGAAGGGACCTACTCCAAGCCTATGCATATAAATAAGGAAATGCCTACCAGACAGCATTATGGGGAAAGCTCTCATGCCCTTTGTGGGAAGTCAGCATGCTTGTGTGCCTGAGTGAAGTGCCTGTACCCTAACACATGCAGTATGGGGAACAAACAGGAGGAATTAAAGGTCTGTGTGCAGTAACAAAGCTGCAATCTCATTGGAATC
The DNA here is from genome assembly GCF_036370855.1 of Dromaius novaehollandiae. NCBI lineage: Eukaryota > Metazoa > Chordata > Aves > Casuariiformes > Dromaiidae > Dromaius > Dromaius novaehollandiae. The sequence continues at coordinate 6,488,119 of NC_088130.1, forward strand.
ATGGAGATGTAGTGGGATAGCTCACACAACTGCAATGCTGTGATGGATAGATACAGGCTCTTTAGGAAAGACAGGCTGGGAAGGTGAGAAGGAGGAGTTGCCCTTTATGTGAGAGAGCAGCTGGAATATATGGAGCTCTGACTAGAGATGGATGATGTGCCAGCTGAGAGCTTATGGGTCAGGATTAGCAGGCAGACCAACATGGGCAATGGTATAGTGTGTGTCTGCTATAGACCGCCTGATCAGGAAGAAGCAGAAGAGGCCTTCTTCAGGCAACTGGAAAAAATCTTATGTTTGCAGGCCCTGGTCCTCATGGGGGACTTTAACCACTCCAATACCTGCTGGAGTGCATTGATGACAACTTCCTAACACAGGTGTTTGAGGAGCCAAAGAGGACAGATCCTCTGCTGTACCTCATACTTAAAAATAAGGATGACCTGGTCAGCAATGTGAACACTGGGGGCATCCTTGGTTGCAGTGACCATGAGATGGTGGAGTTCAAGATCATGAGAGGAGGGAGCAAAGCAAAAAGCAGGATCACAACCCTGGACTTCAGGAGAGCAGACCTTGGCCTGTTCAGGGACCTACTTGGAAGAAACCCATGGAATATGGCCCTGAAGATAAGAGGGTTCCAGGAGAGCTGGTTGGTCTTTCAAGGGTCACCTCCTCCAAGCTCAAGAATGGTCCATCCTGATGAGCAGAATATCAAGTAAAGTTGGCAGAAGTCCTGCGTGGATACAGGGCAAATCCTTGGACAGTGTCCAAGCCTGCAGGGATGAGGCTAGAAAAGCCAAAGCCCATCTGGAGTTGAATCTGGCAAGGGATGTGAAGGACAACAAGAAAGGCTTCTACAAGTACATCTGCAGAAAAAGGAAGACTAGAGGAAATGGACTGCTGCTGAAGGGAGCAGGGGTCCTGGTGACAAAGGACACAGAAAAGGCTGAAGTACTGAATGCCTCCTCTGCCTCAGCCTTTACTGGTAAGACTGGCCCTCAGGAATTCCAGGCCCCTGCAACCAAAGGGGAAGTCTGGAGCGAGGAAGACTTTCCCTTGGTGGAGGAGGATTGGATTAGAGAACACTTAAGCAAACTGGACACATACAAGTCTATGGGCCCTGATGGCATGCACCCAGGAGTGCTGAGGGAGCTGGCTGATGTCACTGCTAGGCCACTCTCCATCATCTTTGAAAGGTCATAGCAATCGGTAGAGGTTTCTGAGGACTGGAAGAAAGCAAATGTCACTCAGGTCTTCAAGAAGGGTTACCTGGGGAACTACAGGCCTCACCTCCTTCCCTGGGAAGGTGATGCGGCAACTAATCCTAGAAAAGATTTCCAGGCACATGAAGGACAAGAAGGTGATGGGGAATAGTCAGCATGGATTCACAAAGGGGAAATCATACTTAACCAACCTGATAGCCCTCTATGATGAGATGACTGGCTTGGTAGATGAGGGGAGAGCAGTGGATGTTGTCTACCTTTACTTCAGGAAGGCTTTGACACTATCTCCCATAACATCCTCATGGGCAAGCTCAGGAAATGTGGGCTAGAGGAGTGGACAGTGAGGGGGACTGAAAACTGGCTGAATGGCAGAGCTCGGAGGGTTGTGCTCAATGGCACAGAGTCTAGTTGGAGGCCTGTAGCTAGCAGCGTAACCCAGGTAACAATACTGGGTCCAGTATTGTTCAACTTATTCATCAGTGACCTGGATGAAGGGACGGAGTGCACCCTCAGCAAGTTTGCTGATGATACAAAACTGAGAGGAGTGGCTGATACACAGGATGGTTGCGCTGCTATTCAGAGGGACCTCAACAGGCTGGAGAAATGGTCAAATAGAGGAACCTCATGAAGTTCAACAAAGGGCAGTGCAGAGTCCTTCACCTAGGGAGGAATAACCCCATGCACCAGCACAGGCTGGGGGCTGACCTGCTGGAAAGCAGCTCTGCAGAGAATGACCTGGGAGTCCTGGTGGACAACAAGTTGACTATGAGCCAGCAATGTGCCCTTGTGGCCAAGAAGGCCAATGGTATCCTGGGGTGCATTAGGCAAAGTTTTAACAGTGGGTAAAGGGAGGTGATCCTTCCCCTCTACTCAGCATTGGTGAGGCCACACCTGCAGGGCTGTGTCCAGTTCTGGGCTCCTCAATAGAAGAAAGACATGGAGCTACTAGAGTGAGTCCAGCAAAGTGCCACAAAGATGACTAAGGCACTGGAGCATCTCTTATATGAGGAGAGACTGAGTGTGAACATGAGGTGGGCAAGAGAGGGGTGGAGACCAGTGAAGAAAGACACTCAAGGTTCATAAGAGCTTAAACAGGGTAGATTTCATAAAGGACTTACACTACAGACTGTATGGGGAGCCCTGGGAGCCGCAAGGAGGGGGCACCGATGGGAGGCTGCTGGACGCATGGGTTGGATGCCCAGGCAGGACTCCACTCATTGTATCCTAAGGGCCCCTTAAATCCCCTAGAACTATTTCCTTATCTATCTCAGCTGTGCTAACCTTGAGTAGCTAGTAGCTGTGAAGCAGCTAGACATTGTTGACAAAATGGAAGAGTCATGCCTGGCTGTGATGGGAATTCAGTCAGTGCGTAGAGAGCACACTTTGGGCCTGCTACCACATACTCTGCCAGTCACTGACTCCTTGCCAGGTCTTCTGCAGGTGTTCTCACTACACTCCACCCCCTGACTGACAGAGACATGGTATTGGTGCCACCAGTGTGTGGACAAGGTTCAGACATGCTGTCCCGATCCAATATCGGGAGGGTTTCGTTACGATCCCAAGGACGAGATTAAGACGCTAAAACCGGTCAAATATCGTCCAACCTTTTACCTTTATTTTCCACGAAGTGGGGAGAAAAGGTGTGTGTGGGGGAAAGGCGAAGGGAAGAGGGGAACAGAACAAGGGTAAGGGGAAAAGATAGAGAAAGTTGGAAAAGGAGAGAGGAAGCCAGCTACCACCACTCCGAGGCCGATGATGTTCCGCTGACTCCGTTCGAATCACAGCTCAAGCTGGGTGCCTCCGACGAGGAGCGAGAGAGGGAGCGAGAGGGGGGGCCAAACAAAGAAATCCCTCAGCAATTATAGCTTTTTCAAATTAAGTTTTCCCACCCCTCACGTGGTAGTTCAGACCAATAGTAATATTTGGGTCTGGGGTCTCCTGCTCCTTATTGGGTCTCATCACTGTCCCTAGGTAGGCCGTTTACTGTTGCCGTTTCTGCTGACAGGTGTGTCTCCATTCTTGGGTCCAGCCATTAGCTCTCAAGGTCCTGACAAAGAAGGTGATAACTCCAGCAATTAGCACTGTTTCAGCAGTGCACAGGAATGCAAATTGCTGGTAACGCCCTTATCATTCCCGCCTGCAGCAGCTCTGGGCCCTTTCTCACTGTACTAGGGAGTGCGGCCTAAGGCTTCAGCAAATTTAGCCACTCATGCCAAGCAGGTTTTATAGAAGTTGTGCTAAAAACGGACAATAATTTACAGTCCAGATCCCAAAGTCTCTGCCCGATTGTGGTCTCGTTCAGTGCAGGCTCGGTGTGTCCCGGGTGGTCGCAGGGAGACCATCTCGGGGGTCGCAGCAGCCCAGTCCTGTTTCCGCCAGGGACAGATGGCTTGTTCGGGGTTGTGGCCTGCCTGCACCCCATGCACCAAGAAATGTTTAAGGCAAAAAATTCATTCATCTGTCCGCCACACATGCCTCTCAGGTATTAGCCTAATTAACAGCCAAGGTGTACAGGCAACTAAATCAGAGTGAATATACATATATATATATATATAATAGTAAATTATAACATGTATGCACACAAAACTGATCAGCCCAGAAGACCAGGAGCATAATGCGTTTTCCCCATAGTCCTAAATTCAACAGGCATGATGACAGTCACTGCCAGGGGCTGTCCCGTGCCGATTCTTTGGATTTGACACCTTAATGGTGTGAGCCTGGGTAGCTGTGGAGGAAGAGTGGGTGTGCAATACACCAGAGCAGATATCCACAGGGGTCAGGACATATCTGTGCTGCTGGCTCTCTGGTAAGGGTCCAATAGAATCAATTTGCCACCCCTCCCCAGGCTTTTGTCCTCTGCGAGTATACCCCTTTTCGGTCCACAACTGCTGCGGAGCTAAGTGGGTACAATGGGGGCAACACTGCCTGGCCTGTGTTTGTGCTGCGATGGTGGTGTGAAGACCTCGATCGCTAGCCCATTGAGTGCCCCTAGCTCCACCCAGATGGCACTGGCTGCTGGGTGAATGATGCCAGCAGCCAAAAGACCACGGACGGTATCCGTTATCTCATCATGCCCTGCGGGTATACAGTACTGTTTAGTGTAAACTGTTAAAATTATCTGTTCTCTTTTGTGCGTTTGTGGGCACTGGTAATGAGCAGCAGGAGTCAGATTTCCAAGGTTTTCCAAGGTTTTCCAAGGTTTTCCAAGGTTTTTTTTTTTTTTTCTAGCAATAAGGTCCCTTCTTGTGCTCCCAGCCAAGAGGCAGTTTGGTGACCCAGATGGGACAGCGGGCTTCAGATCTGGTGAGTGCCGGAACCGCGTTCGACACAGCCGGCACAGGGTGAGTTCACCTGACCATCGTCGTGGTGGCGACGCTCACCAGGGAGGTACTAAAACCGGGTCAGCACGAGACATGAGGGGTTCGGTAGGAAAGGAGAACAGGTTCACTGCTAGTGGAAATTCTGGAAAACTGGAAGAAAATTGGAGGTACCTCAGGTCTCAGTAAGTGTAGAGCAATTACCCTCTGTCAGGAAGACAGGCTCTGTCAGGCCACTACAGCCTCGAGAAGGGGGAATGCCCTCTGAGCTATGGCCTCAGGATGGTTCATTTGGAGGATCGGAAACCTCAGCAAATGAACTACTGGTATATTCGGCATAACTGGGCATTTAATTGTTCGGGGGATTCGGAGATTCAAGTAAGGTAAGACGTATGTTTGCGCGACAAATGCTGGAAGACTCGAGTAACGGCTTTTCTTCTGCTTCCCTTCACTCTGCTTCAGCACCCGAATCCGCTTCTGCTCAAACTTCTAACCTATACCCATCGCTTCCCTCGGGGAAACTAATTTGTTGATTTGCAAGCTCCTATGATTGGAGTTGTGATGCCTAACCTGGCTGCGAGGGCACCAGCGGCACCAGGCCAGCAGCCCCCCACACTGGTCTTGCATGCCTAAGTTTGTCGGCCGTGGGCTCCGGGAGATCAAATTCAATGGGCACAGCAAATGCCCCAGTTGTGGGAAGACCCAGGGAAGGCAGCTTGACTGTTTTCTACAATAATAGAGGGACATCACCCTTGTTGGGGGGATGTTCAAGTATTGTTGCAACAGATATTTCAGCCAGGGGATAGAAAGCGGATATTGGAAAAGGACAAGGAATTGGCAGACTGAGATGGAAACTGACAACCTTGACCACGAGTAGATCCGAACTGGGATTATAAGAATACAAATGATCGGGCAGCATGCAAAACAGCATGGCAAAATCTAGTTTTAGCGATAAGAACTGCAGGGCAAATGGGCGTTAACTCGGAAAAAGTACTATCATTAGCAAAAATCTGAGGAACACCCGAGCAATTTTTGGAATCGCTTGCGGCAAACCCTATTATGCTATTGAGGGATGTCTGTGGAAAATTTTAGTGAAAGGCTAGCTGTAAGCGTATTTGTCCAGCAAGCGGCACCAGATATCCATGAGTATTTCAGAAAACATGCTTCAGGATGGCAGGGAGAGAATTTACAGAAGATACTATCGTTAGCAACTTACATATATGATGAAAGATCAGAAAAAGAAAGGAAGAAGAAGGAAAGACAAAAGCGTGAGGAAGTGAGTATGTTGGCAGCAGTGTTGGGAGAAATTCCAAAGATGAAAGGAAGGGGAATAAATGTGAGAGGATGAGGTCCAAGAGGAAGAGGGACCAGAGGAGCAGGAATGGGTATAAAACAGTACCCCTTTACTGGGAGGCCGAACAGGGAATTGAGCCTGTGATTGCTGATTTTATGCAAGAATGGAATTGTAGTACAATGTATTTCCCCTTGTAATACCCCTGTATTGCCTGTCAAGAAACCAAAATTGGACCCAAATGGGAAACTGGTATACCGCTTTGTACAAGATTTACGAGCAATTAATAAAATAGTGGATCTACCACACCCTGTGGTCCCTGATCCGATCCAAGTCCTGACGGAAATTCCCTCAGATGCAAGCTGTTTTACTGTTTTGGATCTAACAGCAGCTTTCTTCAGTATACCAATACATAAAGTCTCACAGTTCCTTTTTGCCTTTACTTGGAAAGGACAGCAGTATACATGGACCAGACTACCACAAGGATTTGTGAGTTCCCCCACGTTGTTATCAAGAATATTGAAAAGAGATTTACAAATGATTATGCTGTCAAAAACACTAAACTGATACAACATGTAGATGACTTGTTGATTGTGAGCACTGATTGTGATGTTTGTTTGCAAGATACTAAAACACTGTTGTGTGCTCTAGCGGAAAAGGGACATAAAGTCTCTCTTGCCAAAATGCAGTTGTGCCAGCAACAAGTTAATTATTTGGGAATGATAATTTGGTCAGGAGAGAGATTGATCTCATCGGAGTGAATACAAGCAATCCAAGAAATACCAGTCCCTCAGACGAAAAGGCAGGTTAGGGCCTTTTTGGGTGCAATAGGATTTAATAGGTATTGGCTACCCGGGTTTAGTGAAAAAGCAAAGGTGTTAACGCAGTTAACTAAAGATAGTGAACCATTTTTAGCGGTGTGGACTCCAGAGGCAGAAAAAGCATTTAAAGAGCTAAAGCAGGCAGTTATGGAAGCTCCCTCTCTAGCTTTACCGGACTATGGTATGGTACTTTGTGTTATATTTGCATGAACGAAAGGGAATCGCAAGTAGCGTTCTAGTTCAGAAAACTGCCCAGCGCTGGCGTGCAATAGCTTATTATTCAGTGCAGCTGGATCCGGTAATTCAAGGAATGATCGCGTGTGCTAGGGCTGTAGCGGCAACGGCTGTAATGATTGAGAAGGTGAGGAATATTGTTTTAGGGCACCCTTTAACTGTAATGGTGCCTCATGCAGTGAAAATTGTCCTGACTCAGTGGGGTTGCTCACTATTTACTCACCAACGTTTTACATCGGTATGAGCTAGTTTTGCTCACTGAACCAAATGTGGTTTTAGAACAGTGTGATATGCTAAACCCAGCTACTCTGTTACCAGAAATACTGCAACCTAAAGAAAAATTATTTCACGATTGCTTGGAAACAATAAATTTGAGGCCAACTGTTCTGCCTACTGTGAAAGAAAAGCCCCTGTAAAATCCAGATTTAATATTGTTTTGTGATGGATCATCATACTATGGAAAAGGTCAAAGGGTTTCAGGGTATGCAGTAACTATGCAATATATAGTGCTGGAAGCAGGATCCCTTCCAGGACGTTTTGGGGCTCAGGTGATAAAATAGATAGCCTTATCCCAAGCATGCATTATAGTCACGAATAAGCCTGCTAATGTCTATACGGACTCCAAATATGCATTGGGAGTGGTATTTACAATGGGAATAACTTGGAAAGAAAGAGGCTTCTTGACAGAAGCAGGACATCAAATAGCCCACCAAGATCAGATTTTAGAGTTATTAAAGGCTTTGGAGAAACCTTTACAGTTAGCAATCCTGTATCAGAGAGCTCACCAACAAGACACTTCCGATATAACTAAGGGAAATAATCTTGCTGATGCTGCAGCGAAAGCGGCTGCCCTACAACCACTGCCCACCAAACTGGAGCTGCGAGAAGAAATGGTAATGATTGAGACTACAGAAGAATTGGAGAAAGAACACCAAGAAACACCTAAAGAAGAGGTAGAAGGATGAAAGTGTTTAGGAGTGGAACAACCCCCCCCCCCACCAAAAAAAAAAAAAAAAAGGAATATGTTTTTTGCAGGGAAAACCATTGCTCCCTAAGATCATGTTGATACCGCTAGTAAGAGAACTCCATGGACAGACACACGGGGGAATGTCTTATTTAGAGAACCAAATTTCCCAGTCATGGGCAGCACCAGGTTTGACTCAAACAATCTTACAAATAACGAAAGGGTGTTTAGTATGTGTGGAATACAACGCTAAATCAAAGATAGAAGCTAAAATAAAAGGAGGGCACCCTTGGGCTTGAATGCCTTTTCAAAAATTACAAATAGATTTCGCAGACATGCCCCTGAAAGAAGGGCAGAAACAGCTGCTAGTCATAGTTGACCAATTATCCTGTTGGGTGGAAGCATTCCCATCCAGGAAGGCTGCAGCCCAAGTGGTAATAAAAGCCTTATTGAAAGATATCATACCACACTTTGGAATACCAGAGGAAATAGAATCTGATGAAGGAGCTCATTTTACCGCTGAAATACTAAAAGCAATATATGAAACATTAGGAATTCAAAGAAGACTACATACACCTTATCATCCTCAATCTTCAGGGCAGGTAGAAAGAATGAAGCATGCACTAAAATCAAAGTTAGCTAAAATTTGTAGGGAGACTCAATTAAAGTGGACAGAAGCATTGCCATTAGCATTATGGGAATTAAGACGATGCCCGACCCCTTTTGAAATTCTGTTTGGTAGACCAGATAGAATCCCCGGGACTTTTATCCTGGCACATACAAGCCTCTTGGCAGGAGATGAAGCTGTCACCCAATATGTTATGTATCTACAGAATAGTTTTAAAAATAAGAGGTATGAAGCTGTAATTACCCAACCTCTGCCTTTAGGAGGTTACCTTCATCTGTACTGACCAGGTGATTATGTTATGGTAAAAACTCATAAGGCCAAACACATGCTAGAACCAAAATGGGAGGGCCCTGTACAAGTGCTATTATGCCCTTATTCTGCTCTTAAGGTTGCAGGTAAAGAAACCTGGATTCATCACTCCCAAGTAAAGGTGGCCCCCAGCACTGTGACCTCCTCAGAGGACATTCCAGTTCCCTCAGCATCTATTGAAGAAGAGACAATACCTGTACAACAGCAAAAAAAATCTATTCAAGGAAAACTGTGTTTATTTGTTACACTCTAATTATTTTGTGCTATGTGTTTAAATGTGATTTTGGGATCATTTCAGTCTTCTATAGCTATTACAAGTTTAACTCTGGGCTGGGAAAATAATCACATTGTACAATTTATGAATAGGGTCTCACAAGTGGAGAATGTGTCAGAATGCTGGTACTGCCTACACCACCCTCAATCCCTGGACACCAATTTTGGTTGGCTAGCAGAGCCTGTTTCTGGTTTAGCCTGGTATCAGTTGAATTTGACATATTTACACCCTAATGTGCCAGATTTTCGGCAACAACCCTTTAAAGCAGGTTCATATGATTAAGCTCCATGATGTGTCAACATGCCTCAGGGAAACCTTACGATTTGGGTAGGAGACACAACTAACTGTAACTACACACTACTCTATAATTCTACTCAAGCAAGGTTTCAATTGGACTGTTCAGGTGCCAGCAATAATTCTGACGTAAAAACTTCATGGACTTATAAGAATAACTCGGTAATTTTAAATAACGCTGAGCTAGGGAAATTGCCCTCTTGGAACCTTATTTGGAACATAAATGGTACACACTGTCAAAGATATTATAATATTTCTTCTTCAAATGGCACATATATCTTGGGGAGTAATGGTCTACTTAGTCATGATAATACCAATTGCACCATGAGGACCATATGGAACTATAGTAACTGATGTATAGGTGAAAATCCTTTTCAAATGATCTATTTAGGCAAATGGAAATTATCAAAATGTAAAAATACCACTGAGGTTGATGTTACCTCCTGCCCTACAGGGCACAGAAACAAGACCATCCTAGTAGGGAAACCTACTATTCTGACATCCGGATGGTTCTGGTTATGTGGAACCAACACCTACAAAAGTTTATCACCACGATGGGCTGGCACCTGTACCATTGGACGCCTGGCCCCTTATGCCTATCAAACGAAGAAATTAACACTAGGCTTTATGCATAATCACTATCCAATACACAGAAAAAAGGGACACCTCTAACCCCATAGTGAAAAGGCCTAAAAAAATTCCATCAATTTGTGCGTGCACTGTTTCCAAATCTGGGTGTGGCTGAGTCAATATCTCCGCCACCCTTGAAATCATTCAAAATGCTACTGTAGATGCCTTAAAAAATCTACAAATAGAAGTGAGCCCCCATCCTATCGAGCTCCTCTCTAGTAAAATAAACTGCATCCTGCCCCATCATCCCACAACCTTAACAGCCCCGCTAACAGCCCTTCACGAGGCTGCTGCCTGTAGCGCCCCTGCACATCCTGCAGCTCTGATGCTTTAAAATCGCGAGTAGTTGTGGTGCCCTGCAAGCTGGCTGCATTCGGGCCAGTAAGCTGCTGCTCTACCACTGGCCGGGGAGCTACCTCCCCCTCATGCTCTGTGTCTGACTCTGAGCTGGTGGGCTCCTTGGCATCCCAAATATTGCCATCCCAAGTTTCCGGATCCCAAGCCGCTTTTCGCACCAGTGCCCACACAGCCAGGGGATGGATATCTCGCCGCCTCCCCTGTCACCGCCGGTGGTTTGCAATGCGGGTGGCTATAACAGCACACTGGTGCTCCAGCTTCTCGGCTTGATCCATAGTTGCAGTTGCAACCCCTTGGGTCAGTTGGCGAGCCTCCTTAGCGGCTTCGCGATCACTTTCCAGCTGCCCATTTTGCTGCCGCTGTGTCAGCAACGCCTCGTCCAGGGTGCGGAGTGCAGTCAGGAAGATCCACCCCAGATCCCCCACTACCTTTTGCGCTGCCAGCCCTGCTTTTTCCAGTCAGAGCTTGGAAACCAGTTCCACTAGCTGCTCTGGGGATCCCCCTGGCTCCCTCTCTAGCTCCGGCCATGCTGTGGGGGCGACCCACCCCGCCAGGTTGCGAGCTGTGGGTGCCCATCGACCCGTAGCGGGCCACCCAGGAATGCAGCTCCCTGTCTCCCCCTTGTCCTCTCGCCCTCAAAGAGGCATCTCCACACCAGTATCCTGCCGACTATGCCAAATGTGACCACAAGATGGGCAAGAGAGGGTCGGATACCGGCGAAGAGAGATACTCAGAGCTCATGAGGGGTTAAACAGAATAGATTCAATAAAGGACTGACTTACACTGCAATATGCATTGGCAGCCCGGGGAACCATGGGGAGGGGTTGCTGATGCTCTAGCTGACCCTGCTTGAGTGGGGCGGGGGGGGGGGGGGGAGGTGGGTGTTGGACTAAATGATCTCCAGAGATCCCTTCCAATCTCAACCGTTCTCTGACTCTGTGATTGCCAGAAACCCTCCGATTGCAATTTTCTCCCATTTAAAATTTGGTTTATAGACCAATTTACCAAAAATTCCTTGGAACATGCATAATTTGCAGCATAATCTTCCTTATGGCATACTGCCTCTCAGATGTGCACAGCAAATTCATGGAAAGACTACAACGTTTTTATTCACTTACTCAAAGTCCAAAACATTCCTGTAAAATTCCTGGCTAACATAGGGTTAAGGCTGGAAATTTTGGGGTATGAAATAGTTCATGGCACAAGTTTTCACCCTCTGGGCCACTATACGATATTCTGTCCATAATACTGTAGGAAATAATGTTCCAAGAGTGTAGCAAAGCTCAATGTGAGACCTTAAAGGAGAGGAAGGTGATTTTATTTTAAAACTGCAGTAAAACCATTTACACTCATTCATACTCTCATTCTCATACCCACTTACTCACAAAAACTAGGATGTGTTTCTAATAGTCAGGCACTAGGACTTGTGCTCCGTCCAGCTATCAGGCACCAGGACATATATCCAGACGGTCTGTCAAGGACTCCTTGTGATAACATGGAAGACAAGGGACACCAGCTATTGAGGCTTCTTCATGTCTCCTGGGTTCTTCTTCTACTGACCATATGCTGGCTTTGGATGTGCCTTTTTGTACTTCGTAGAAGCCGACAGTGATCAGTGTCTCTGTCCTGTCCCAAATGTCAGTCATCAGGTTTTAACCACTGTCCTTTGTCTACCAACCCGGAGTACCAGAGAAGTTGCAGGTAGATGTGTAATAGGATTTTGATAGCCTGCTAATCTAGGTGCCATCAACACTGACCATTTTTATACCCCTTCTGCTGTTTGCTCCTTCTGGTTTATGCACACCCAGACATTTCCATTCATTCTCCATTCCTAATATTTCTATTACAATTCTCTCAGTATTAGTAATTAAACATAGTTTTGTAATACAACAGTCTGAAATAGGATAGTTGTATCATTCCTATCTAATGGGTTGATTTCTGCAAGCTAACGGGCAACCCATTTTCTTCTCTTGACCCAAAGTCTAAAGGAACACTTCAAAGCAATGTTGGGAGCAACTGGAAAGACATTAACATTATCACTGCCTGATAACATCTGTAAGAGTGAGGCGGGGGCACTGCCTGGACTCCCAGCAGGGATGGATACACAAACACAAGGCATATGATGGTCGATATGGAGCATTTATTACCTCTGCGTCTGAACGGGGGTTCCCCGGCGTTTTCCTGATCGAGGCAATAATGGAGCGGGGGATCCCTGGCACTGCTGAGCATTGGTCCAGGGTGAGGAATGCTGGGGGGGGGCACTAGATGATGTTTTTATGTACCATACACATGCGCAGTAAGCATGTCGAGCTCATTGTTATTCTCGATTCAAAGCCCAGGTGCAGCGCCACCCTGGCACAGGCTCAGCCACGTGACTATGGGTCCACATGCCCTGTTGATGCTCCTTTTCCCACGGAACGGTCTGGCTAGCTTCCATCGTCTATCTCCTCAACATTCTTCCGCACTTTCCCATACACTCCACCCCCGCGGTGGAAAGCTAGTTAGAGGCCGTCCCAATCCTCAGAAGGGCATGGGGTATGAGGGCAAGGGAGTTTACAAAGTAATGAAATCAAAGCATAACATAATACAAAGCAAGAGATAGACAAGAGTTCCCTGTGTATGAGGTGGCCCAGCCATCCCATTAGGGAGCCAAACCAATTAGCCAGCCAGGCATCTCCGTCGTTCTGCTGGATATGTTGGATAATGTCTTGTAGGTGGCTGATATCATTCTCAATAGATGCCGATTCATCAGTGATGTTGAAACAGCACATCCCGGCAAAGTCATGATGTCTGTGCTTATATCGCAGTAGGATACAGTCAATCACTAAATGGTTTTGCAGTGTTCCTTGCCGTACTGCTCCCAACTCTTTATATAAAGAGGCAATGGCTCTAGATGTCCAATTTAAGCTTTGAGCCAAAGCACAGGCAACATGCCCTAACTGTTTACAATTATGCGCCACCACCCCCCCGGGATCCCAGCTAGGCTCAACAATAGGCTTAGAGCTTCTGCATGAGAAAAACTCATAAGGGGGTTACAAGTGGCTTCTAGGATATGCCACAGGGTCCTTCGCCGCTCCATCATAAAGGGAGGGATGCTTAAAGTAACACGACCTACAGCGCATGGGCCACCTGTGGTGTTGGCCGGCACATACGTATATGCTGTAGTGCCACACAGAAGGAACCATCCTAATGGTAGTATAAGGTGAGCAGATGCATAGGTAATATCCATAGTGTCATTACAAATTAACTGTGTATTGGTTACATTCTGCAGAACAGACACAGCATTTACAAAGCAAAAGCGAGTATCTGCTTTCGATATGTCAGCTGTATGGAAAGAGTAAGCCCAAGGTGTCAGCTTTTGGGAAACAATACTCAAATCGTAGAAATTCATGGGAGTAACAGAAATGTTGTGGTGGACAGATGAGTGAACTTTTGCCTTAAACATTTCTTGGTACATAAGGTGCAAGCAAACCATAACCGCGAACAAGCCATCTGTTCCCGGCGGAAACAGGACTGAGCTGCTGCGATCCCCGAAACAGTCTCCCTGCGACCACCCGGGACACGCCGAGCCTGCGCCGAACCAGGGCACGATCGGGCAGAGACTTTGGGACCTGGCCCTAGTTCAGTGAGAAAGGGCCCCAGAGCTGGTGCAGGCTGGAAAGATAAGGGAGTTACAAGCAGTCTGCATTCCTATGCTTCACACTCCAGGAGGGAGGATGTGAAGGCTTTGAAATAAGGCCTGCTTGGGCGCCAGGACCCTGGGAAACAAAGCCTCCTCTCACTGCTGAAACAGTGTTAATTAAGGGGGGGGGGGTGTCTGGATTGTATCCTCTTCGTCAGGACCTTGTAACTACTGCACGCGTGTCATTACAATTTATTTATTTAATTTGCCTTGATTTGGCTCCATACTTTTCAGCGGGAAACTAGGGTCGGACCCTGCTCGAGTTGTAATTACTGCACGTGCACCACTAAAATTTACACCCAGGGTGAAGAGGACCAACAGGACACTGCTGGATCCACGGGTGGTGATATCTCTTTCTCTCTCCCCCTTTCTCTCCCCCTTTCTCTCTCTCCTCCCCTTCGCCTTTCCCCACCTTTTCTCCCCACTCCGTGGAAAATAAAGTTAAAAGGTTGTACAATATTTGACCGGTTTTAGCGTCTTAATCTCGTCCTTGGGATCGTAACGAACCCTGCCCCCGATATTGGATCGGGACAAATGTCAACATTTTTTAGGAAAGTATAACTCTGCAATACCACGAGTGGAGCTGGTACACCTATGTAACAGGTAGTTAAGACATCATCCACTGATCGTCCCCCTGCAATACAGAAAGCAGACAGGTTAGCTGATCTTTGTGCCAGCCAAATCCATGTATTTACATGGGAAGCTGGATGGTCTTGTAGATCAAGGGCATCTGTCATGGTCAGCAAGAGGCAACATTCCAATGGCAACTCACAGATGCCAGCGTGATAACCTGTTGATGGGAAGATAGGAAGGCATGGTATCGCCATCAGGAAGAACAAGAGCAGTGGCTCCTGGACCATCTGCTAAAACAGTGCCAGGCTGTTTTTCCTTTTGAGGAGTTAGTACCCACACGCTGGCTAAAGAGTGTATTGAGGGTGTTTGCTGAACTTGAGGTACTCCGGCACTGTGGATCAGAATTCCTCGCAGTATTGGTGCTCCCTGTGAGACATTCACTGGCGTGGATACGGATACCTGGAAAGATAAATCTTGAGAAGAGGTCAATAAGAGTGGGGCTATTTTAACGGGTATCAAAGGTGTAATCAGCCATACACACTGTGAAGGGCAGTCCAGTCTTAAATGTAAGCTTATAACTCTTCATTCAGTAATCATCAGTTGCTCAGATGTATAGAATTCTACCTCCCCGGAGGCGAGTACGCGGGGGGCAATTCCCCCCTTCCATTACAGATATCCGAGCAGGGATTGCTAGGGTCAGTTTGGCTTGTACTCGCTCAGGAGATAACGTCCCAAAAGGAGGGGCCTCTTGGACAGGCAATGGCTCTATTGAGGGAGCAAGGGGTGGTGGGGGGGCAGTCCCTCTGGCTCAGACAATAGGGGCATGTGCTCAAAACGTACTTCCCCTAACAAGGTTGCATGTGGGGTACTCATGCCCCCTCCCCCCCCCCCCCCTTTAAACCGGGCTTGTAGATAGTGTTTCCATTTCCACTGAGTTGCAGCTTGGGCCACCCCTACATGGGCCCTGACTGTATCATCCATCACCCATGCCTGAATGGGGATGGGGGTGTGTACAGTCACCGGGTCACGTCCTGTAACTCGTTTGGTATCCTGCAAAGCCCACACCACAGCCAAAAGCTGTTTCTCCAGAGGTGTGTAATTTGCTGTGGCCCCTTGCAGGGAACAGGACCAGAAACCTATAGGTTCCCGCCTTGCGTGGGCACATTGCTGCCACAACCCCCAAGACATCGTATCCCCCATAACTGCTCTAAAGGTTGTCCCTCGTATGGGGTGAGTAGCTTGGAATGTTGGACCACCGCCTCCTCGCACAGGTCAAAGGCTTGCTGCTGCTCTTTAGTCCATTGCCACTGACTATTTGTTTTGGTCAAACACTGTAGTGGCTGCATTAAATATGCTAAGTGGGGTATAAAGTTCTGCCAGAACGCCAAAAGGCCCCCCAAAATAGCTTGTAGTTGTTTTACAGCAATGGGAACAGGGTACTGCTGAATAGTATTACACACTTTCTCATGGAGAGCTTTCGTCTGCCGCCTCCAGACTGTCCCTAAGAACTGCACACTGATGTCCGGCCCCTGTACCTTCTCAGGGTTTACAGCCCACCCCTGCTCCTGTAGGGTCTGTACTAGCAATGATAGCTGTTCACATACTCGTTCTTTAGAAGATCCCATTATCAAAATATCATCAATATAATGATGGATGGTATACTCTGTAAGGGGTGGGGAAGAAGGGAGACCAGCTGAGGTCATCTGGTGGCAAATGGTGGGGCTATGTTTATAGCCCCGAGGAAGGACTTGAAACATATATTGCTTATTATCCCATGTAAACGCGAACTGATCTTGTGATTGCGGGGATATAGCGATGAAGAATGCATTCGCCAAATCAATGACAGCTTTCCATTCCTGCAGGTGTTTCCCTACTCCTCCTAGCAGAGTTACCATGTCAGGTACTACGGCCGCTAATGGCGAGGCAATTTTATTTAGCTCCCTATACTCTGCAGTCATATGCCATGAACCATCAGGCTTCCGAAGAGGCCAAATAGGACTATTGAAAGCCAACAGGGCAGGGCGTATTATTTGAGTATGCAATAAAACATCTATGGTTTCCTGAATCTCCTTTTCCCCACCAGGAATTCTATACTGCTTCACTTGCACCACAGCTGGGGGAACCAGTAAACCCACTGGGTCCCATTTTTGGATACCCTCTAACCAAAGTAATGGATCTCACCTGAAGTAACGCAGGACTTTTTCCAAAGGAGAACAATCCTTGCAGGGTCTGAATATCTCTGCCCAGTAACACGTCGATCCCCAAGAGGTACTCACGAATCGGTGCTAATAAAACCAGAGTAGAAAATGGGTTTTTTTTTTTTTTCGACAATTGTTAACGTAACTACAGCCTGTATCGCTGGGGTGGCCGCTCCCACTGTAGCGGCTAACTCACCGGTGGACGGATAAGCACCTACCACAGCAGTGCACAACCATTGATATAATGTTGGAGCTACAAAAACATTTCCTGCCCCATCCCGTGCAGAAGTTAATTGGGTAAGATAATACTGTAGATGGGCATCAGTTGATAAGGGGCTCATTAAATTCAGCTCCTCTCTTAAGAGGGCAAGCAATCCAGCACCTGCACCCCATGCTCTCACTAACCAGGCTAACAAAGACTCCCTGGGCTGCTGCTGGAAAGTAGTTAAAAAAATTCACGCAATTCCTTTGGCGTATAAGTCCTTGACTGCTCTACAGTATCCCTATCTATTTGTCTCTCCCCCTTCAGTTGCACAAGAGGTCAGACCTGGGGAGTAGTCAGTTCTCCTTCTAATGCAAATTCAACCTCCAAGTCAGAGGAAGTACTCCAAATATTGCCATCCCACTCCTCTGGGTCCCAGGAGGGTCGAGTTATAATTGCCCACACCTGAGAAACAGTAGCAGGCACCTTCCCATAACGCCCGCAGCGCCTATTAGCCATCTGCAAAGCTAATCGCTCTACCCTATGGGTTAATTCCTGACTCTTTTCAGTTTGGGTCATAATCAGCTCCTGTGCTACCGCCCTCGCATCACACAAATCTCCACTCTCCTTCTCCAGATCCTTTACTTGTTGCTGCAAAGACGATACCTCGTTATCTAAGGCTTGAATGCCTGTCAGCAGTGCCCACCCTAATTGTCCGGCCAGCTTCTGAGCTGCTTCTGAAGTGGCATGGAAGGGCATAGCCTGTAAAGCGGATTCAACCGCCTTCGGGGTAACGTTTTCCCCCTGTGCCAACTCTGGCCAGTCCTCGGGGACTGCCAGGGTGGCAAGCAATGCAGCTACTGGCCCCCATGGCTCAGTCTGGGGCCATCCTGGCAGCCGCAGGCGAGCAGTCCCTCCTTGACTCTCGCCCTCCCCCTTCGCTCTCCTCGGCCGTGGCATTGTCGTTTGTGTATCCTGCCGACTACGCCAAGTGTAAGGGTGAGGCGGGGGCACCGCCTGGACTCCCAGCAGGGATGGATACACAAACACAAGGCATACGATGGTCGATATGGAGCATTTATTACCTCTGCATCTGAACGGGGGTTCCCCGGCGTTTTCCCGATCGAGGCAATAATGGAGCGGGGGATCCCTGGCACCGCTGAGCGTCGGTCCAGGGCGAGGAACACCAGTGGGGGGCACTAGATGAAGTTTTTAATGTACCATACACATGCGCAGTAAGCATGTTGAGCTCATTGTTATTCCCGATTCAAAGCCCAGGTGCAGCGCCACCCTGGCACAGGCTCAACTAAGTGACTATGGGTCCACATGCCCTGTTGATGCTCCTTTTCCCACGGAACGGTCTGGCTAGCTTCCATCGTCTATCTCCTCGACATTCTTCCGCACTTTCCCAAACAATGTCCATAAGGAATACGGAGGGTAGAAGCCTGAAGGCGTGTCACGTGATGGCCTGTCATCACTGAATTTACTCTAGAAAGCAGTAAATCCAGAATCTTTAGTAAAGGAAATCTGTCAGGAATGTGGCCTTGAGATTCTACCAAGAAGGCAGAAGAGCTGCACCATTTCAAGGTAAAGCTTGGGAATTAGGTGAGGAGAAGCCAGGTACTCACCCCCCTTCCCAAAGGGTGATATAAATGAGGTCTTCAGAGTCAGCTTCAATCAACTGTGAACAGGTGTTTCCTCTATGAGAAGCCTGGCTCCCATATTTTCACTCTGCGTTCTGTAGCTTGAATCTAAACTTAAATCATTTTCCCCTTTCAGAATAAAGGGTATTTAACCACCTATCAGATTCCCTTCCCTGCTATGAATGCTGACAATTTAATAAAGTCTAACTGATGACCTTTTTAAAAGGACTCAGATTAAGAATAATTAGTATACAAATGGGTAACACTCAGAATTCCAGTGATGTAGTGATTTGCTCAAATTCAGCATACCTTAGGGGATACCAAGTAATGTTAGAAATAATAATCAATCAGATTTAATTCAAGAAAAACACACAATGTTTATATGCTCCCTTTCTTTATTAATCAAAGATTAGCCTCAGAAAAAAAGGTATTGTGAAGAAATTGAGAAATCCTTTAGTTAATCATGATTTGGAAAGTAAAGAAAAAATTCATACAGTTGTGTTAAGATAGACAAGAATGATTATTCTAAGGGAAAAAGATACAGTCATAGATAATATATCATGTACAGAGAGACTACAATTGGAAAGAGATACTTACTCAAAATCCTCTGCACGTTCATGTGTGTGCAGCTCAAACTCATAAAAGTACCATCCAGTTTTTCCCACGTTTATCATTAAAATGGAGCAGGCGTATTTATAAAGCTTCCTTCTCAGGCTGAGTAGCTCCCCCAAAAACTATAAAGAGAGAAAGAACAGAGTATTTATTACAGCACGTTACAGCAGCTACTTTCAAAACATCTCTTTTAGGGTTTCATGGGCTTGTTTCTGCCCAACTTAAAGGGTCAGCCCACAAAAAAAGGCATGCCAGATAAAGTGTTTGTATAAAAGGCAGCCCTGTCCATCTCCATAATCTTCCATATAGGTTTGGGATGACTAGTGATTCTTCTCCTTTTTTCAAGGGATGGACAGGTAGAAGGGAGATTAAAAGAAATATGATTTTTTTTACAAAGTCATTTCTCATTTTAAGTGGAAAAAAAAAGTCCAAAAAATCTACAGAACTTTTTAAAATAGAAAAAGTTTTTTTTTTTTTTGGGGGGGGGGCAGGGAGATTGGGAAATATGACTGATCTGTGTGTGCATGAACAATTCTTGCCTATCTTGTTCATGTGAGTATTTCTGTTCACTCAGGTGTACAAATTACTATGAAAATGTAAAATTAAAAGTGATCACAAAAGGACATCTATTCCACCTCGCTGACAGATGTCTAACCCATTTTAATGATTTAAAACAAGGATACCAGAATAACCTTAGATACTTTGTTCTGATGCTTAACTATCCCTACAGTCAGAGAATGTTTTCTATCTAACCTGAATCTCTCTTGCTCCAGATTAAGCCAACCATTTCTTCTTATATCCTTTGTGAACATGGAGAAGAATTAAGTATCCTTTTCTTTATAATCTTTTTGCATACTTGATGCCCATTATGCCTCTTTTTCCTCTTTCCTTTTCTAGATTAAAGAAAATCAGTTCATTCAACTTTTCCTCACTGATCAAGTTTTCTAAGTCTTGTTCTTTCTACTCTCACAGAGTTTTTCCAAACTGTCTATATTTTAAAATGTGCTATCACCACTAGACAAAGACATAGCATTCCCAGTTCAGGCCTCCCTGGGCAGGGCAGAACAAAATAGTTACTTCCCAGTTACTCACAATAGTTACAATACCCCTGTTAATACATCCCATCATGGAACTTACTCTTTACACACCATCTTCACATTTCTGAATTTCATTTGTTGTGCTCTATATTAATACCCTTTTCCGAAAGCTGCTCCCAAACTAGTTGTTTCCAATTAATATTTTTCCTTTCTAAAAATTACTATACTTCACACTTACCTTTATTGAATTTCATCTGATTGATTTCAGACCATTTCTCCAATTTATCAAGCTTATTTTGAATTCTAATCCTGTCCTTCAAAGTGCTTGCAATCCCTCCTAGTTCAGTGTAATCTGCACTTTATGCACGTGCTATGTATTCCATCATCACAGCTGAGATTATTGACTAATACTGGATCTAGGACAGACCTCTGTGGGATCTTCTTTGATGTTTTTCCAGTTTGACAACAAATCATTGCTTTACGGATAAGTCCAGTTTTTCAATCTTTTTTGCACCCATCATTTAATAACTACATCTAGACCATATTTCTCTGGTTTACTTATAAAAATGCTATGTGAATGTGTGTTAAAAGCCTTGCTAAAGTCAAGATTATCACATATACTGCTTCTTCCTTATCCACTGGGCTAGTTACCATGTCAAAGAAGAAAATTAGATCCATTTGATGTGATTTGTTCTTGACAAACCCATGTTGGCTGTTTCTTATCAACTTATTTTCCTCTAGGTATTTTCAAATTGATTGTTTAATAATTTGTTCCAGTATTTTTTATGGTATCAAAGTCAAGCTGAATGGCCTATGTGATCGCGAGGTGGGCGAGAGAGGGTCAGATACCAGCGGAGAGAGACACTCAAGGTTCATGAGGGGTTAAATGGGATAGATTTAATAAAGGATTTATACTCCAAACCGTGCAGGGAGCCCCAGGAACTGCATTGGGGTGGGGGTCGTCAATGGGAGGCTGCTGGATGCATGGGTCAGACGCCCAGGTGGGACTCAACTTGTTGTATCCTATGGCCCCTCTTTTATCTACTAGAACTATTTCCTTATCTCAGCTATGCTAACCTTGAGTAGCTACTGTCCAGGAAGCAGCTAGACATTGTTGACAAAATGGACTATGCATGCCTGGTTCCAATGGGAATTCGGTCAGTGTGTAGGAAGCACACTCTGGGGCTGCTATCATGTACTCTGCCAATCACCGACTCCTCACCAGATCTTCCACAGGTGTTCTCACTACAGCCTATAATTCCCTGGGTCTTCTTGTTTCCTCCTTTTAAGGATAAGTACTGTGTTTGCCCTTCTCCCATCATCTGGGACCTCACCCATCCTCCATGAGTTCTCAAAGATAATTGCTAATAGTTCAGAGATCCTTTCAGCTTGTTCCTGAAGTATTCCAGGGTCAATTTCATGAGGCCCTTGTAGGGAACGGCGATCGGAAGATCTCGCGATGGCACGGAAAGAGGAAGGAAGAGGAAGGATATGACGTAGAGATAGCAGTATGCTTGTAGGTATATAAGCGAATACATACGTACAATAAACGCCATTTGCAGCATCCTCATATTGGTGTCAGTGCTCATTGGCCCGGAGGCAGGGGGAGCCTCCATGCCGTCTCAGGCGAACGGGAGATTGTCGCATCAGAAGGCGACAAGTGGTGACCCCGACGTGATAGCTGAGACGGCGGACCGCAGGCGGTCGAGAGGATCCGGATCATGGACGCGGTACTTAAGGTTGTACGCGTGGGTGCCCGGGAATGGGTGCTCTCTATGAGAGCGGATGCAGTTGCGAACTGCGTCGGGCGGCTCCTGAAAGATGGAGCGATAGTTAGACCAGGGGACATTTTTTCCCCTTCTAACTGGGAGAAATGCACTCGAGCACTTGCTCAGAGAGCTATGGCCACTAAGAAGGCCGCAGAGCTTAAGACGTGGGGAGATATAACGATCATTTTAGAAAGGACTAGGGAGGAGCTTGAGACCTGGCAGGCTGCCCGCGCGGCGCTGCACATGTCCGCGGAAATGGCGACACAGACAGCAGCGAACGCAGAGGAGCGAACGGAGGCGATAGAGGGAGAGACGATAGTAGGGGATGAAGTGAAAACAGAGAGTGTGGAAACAGACATAAAGGAGGAGGCGGTTTATCAAGAACCAGAGCGGGGAGAGGGGGAGGCAGAAACTCCAGAGGCTTACCCAATAATGCCCTCTTCTCCGCCACCGCCGCGGTATCCGTGGAAAGAAATGAGGGCGATGAAAAGGGGAGAACCAGGAGACCTTTGTGGAGACCGAGATATGAAAAAGCCAGTGGCGGGTAGAGGAAAAGAAAGCAAGGTGAAAGTGGAGGAGGCAGAAGAAAAGGAAAGACCGATTATAGTGGATGATCCCCGAGACTGGCTACCGGGGGCCATGATTCGGGTGCAGTGGGAGGACGAAAGAAGAGAAGAAGCAGGGGAAAGACCAGAAGCAGGGGAAAGACCGAGGGTGCCGCACCCGGGGAAAGATGGCGCTGGCCGAGAGAGGAGTGGGCGTCGACCAGCATTGCGGAAGGAGGAGACTGAAGACTCAGGTGCAGTAACTAGGGCGGAGTTCCCCCGCCGCAGTCAGAGGCGAAGGAAAAAAAAAAAAAAAAAAAAAAAAGGAGGAAAGTCACAAGAGATATGGAGCAGATGTTTATGCTGCTTACAGCTCTGGAAGAAGAAACAGCTAAACAAAGAGGGCTATCAGAGGCAACAGCTAAACAAAGAGGGCTATCAGAGGCAGCAGCTAAACAAAGAGGGCTATCAGAGACAGCAGGTTCCGCCCAAGCGGGAGGGGGAAAAGAAATTCCCCTAACAGACTGGAAACTGATAGCGACGGAATGTGCCCTGAGTGGCCTCAAGTTTCGTGCGCCAATAGGGGCCTTCCCAGTACGAGTTGCCCCGGGGAGGGGGGGGGGGGCAGTGGAATGGATGCCCCTCGACCCAAAGACGGTACAACAGCTATTGAAAGCAGTGCAAGAACAGGGCCTGCGACACCCGGTGACACAGACGTTGCTGGACGCGGCGCACGCGGGAGGCCTAATACCGTGGGATTGTCGCGCCCTCGCGCGACTGGTTTTATCACCCACGATGGTCCTTATGTGGAAAGAAGCGTGGACCTCGCGCCTGCAGCAGGCGCTGATGGCCGCGCAGGCAGACCCGCAGAACCCACTGGGCCAATCCACCCTACCGCGGTTAAGAGGAAATGATGCGGCCATGGCTACACCCCAGCAGCAGGCAGCGGGCCTGAGACCTCGGGAGATACTGGTGGCAACAGAAGCATCTCGAAAGGCCTTTGATGATATTGGGCCACTGGTGCAGCAGGCAGAGCCATGGACGACTGTGAAGCAGAGAGTGGGAGAGCCGTTTGACAAGTTTTGTGACAGGCTACAGGCAGCAGTAGAACTTGCATCTTTACCAGACGCTGCAAAAGGAGCAGTGATGTTGGAATGTATCAAACAACAGGGCAACGAGTTGACAAAAGAAATCCTAAGAACAGCGCCTAAGGGAGCAAGTCTAGGGCAGACGATCAAGTACGTATTAGAACACCGGGACAAGACCACAGCCCTACAGATTGCTGCAGCAGTTATGGCAATGCCGGAGGTTAGAGCTAGAGGAGGTCCAAAAGGAGGCCCATGCTTTGGCTGCGGGCGAATGGGCCATTTGAGAGCACAGTGCACGAATAAGGGAAGTTACGCGCGCCCAACAAGGGGTATGGGGAGCCTTACATGCTGGGCCTGTGGAAAACCAGGACACAGAGCACGAGATTGTCGGCGGTCGGGAAACGAGAAGCGGGGAGGGCAACTAGGGGGCCACCCCTCCCCGGTGAGCCGGCTTCAAGTAGCCCCCGTCAACAACAACACACCGCTGATGGACAGCTCCAGCGACCAAACTCCGAAGGGAAACCCCGCGTGGCCCTGGTCTTAGGGTGTGAGAAGAGACCCCGAGTGAAAGCGCATCTGATAGGCCCACCAGGGGCGGGTCCTCCTAGCATCCCCTTAATAATGATGCTAGATACGGGGGCAGATGTTACATGTGTGCCCTCGTGGTTGTGGCCATCGAGTTGGCCAGCAAAAGTGGCAAGCTCGTTAGATGGAGTGGGAGGCAGGGCGGAGGCTATGATTTCTGAAACCGATATCACAATTGTATTGGAGGACCCGGATAGGCCTGCTCAGATCATCCATGTGCGGCCGTACATAACTGCCATAGGGGAACCATTGTTAGGGCGAGATGCCTTATTGCAAAGCGGCTTTCACCTGACAAATTTAGGGTAAGGGCCACTGCCTACCTCCTCGGGGCTCATTTCGCTGTCCCGCTGACATGGTGCTCCAATGAGCCTGTGTGGGTAGAGCAGTGGCCATTGACAGGGGACAAATTGGCGGCTGCCCGACAAATAGTAAGTAGAGAACTAGAGCAGGGACACCTGGAGGAAAGCCACAGTCCCTGGAACACTCCTATATTTGTGATACACAAAAAGGATAAGTCTAAATTTCGATTACTGCACGACCTACGAGCGGTAAATCAGCAGATGGAAGCGATGGGTGCCCTCCAGCCGGGGTTGCCACTACCATCAGCAATACCAAAGAATTGGCCAGTGGTGGTGATGGATATCCAAGATTGCTTTTTCTCTATACCATTAGCCCCTCAGGACAAAGCTCGATTTGCCTTCACACTGCCCTCAGAGAATCTGCAGGAGCCAGCAGCACGATATCAATGGACCGTCCTCCCGCAGGGCATGAAAAATTCACCTACAATTTGTCAGGCGGCAGTAGCTAAGGTATTGCAGCCGGTAAGGGCGCAGCTCCCGCGCGCGCTTATCATCTATTACATGGACGACCTCCTAATAGCTGCAGAGACCCAGCAAGAAACCGATCAGGCAGAACAGGCAGTAATTAACTGCCTAAATGAAGCGGGATTGTACGTCCAGAAAGCGAAGACGCAAAGGGGAGAATCTGTCGACTATCTGGGAACCACCATCCTCCCCAGAGCTGTGGTCCCACAGCCGATAAAGCTCAATAGAGAGATACGGACGTTGCATGATGTACAGCAATTGGTTGGAGCTCTCCAATGGCTGCGAGGGCTGATAGGTATTCCCAAGGAGTGGATGGAGCCACTGTTCGAGTTGCTCAAGGGCCACAAACCATGGGAACTGAGGCAGATGACACCGAACGCGTTAGAAGCCCTCCGAAAAATAGAAGATCTCATGGCAAAGGGCGGAGTAACGAGATACGACCCGGCCAGACCTATCAATCTGTACGTGGCAGTTACAAGAACAGGAGCCATAGGCGTTCTAGGACAAGGGACACCGGAGCGTCCGGAAGTCGTATGGTGGATAGTGTCAAACCAAATAAGTACGGCATACGTCACAATCGTAACAGCGTTGGCACAGATGATACAGAAGGGACGAACCGCCACCGTTCGGCACTTCGCGAAGGAGCCTGAGTCCATTTACCTGCCGGTAAAAAGGAGTCAATGGGACAGCGTGGTCCAGAAACAAGATAGTATAGCAATAGCTTTAGAAGGATTCCCAGGAACAATCAGATTATCGCCTGTGCTGGAGATGTATACACACCTCTCCATCCTTCGGCCCCATCTGAAAGCCCGAGTGCTACAGCGACCTGCACCAGGGCGCACAGTGTTCACCGACGCGTCATCGGTGACCAGGGCAGCGGTCGTTGTGTGGCAAGATCAAAAGGCCCAATGGCACCGAGTGAAGATCAGCGAGCCGGACAGTAGTGTACAGCATCTAGAGGCCCGAGCTGTGGCGCAGGCATTGCAAATGTGGCCAGAAGAGCATTTGAATGTAGTGACAGACTCCATGTTCGTCTTTAAATTGTTACACAACATGTCATATCCCGGATGGGCCGGATCGCCCATTGCGCTAATGCTAGAAGAAGCCCTACAACAGCGGCGGGCCACTGCCTCCGTTATTCATGTTCGGAGTCATGAGGCAATCCAAGGAGTGTACCAAGAAGGCAACAATAAAGCCGATCAAGCGGCCAAAGGTGTGTGGACAGTCGCAGAAGCAAGGCAGGTGCACGACCTTCTCCATGTTGGTGCAAAAGCACTGGCAAAAAGCTGCAACATCCCCCTCACCACGGCTCGTGAAGTGGTTGCGGCTTGCCCGTATTGCCAAAAAACCCCCCTGTGGGGCGCCGGCATCAACCCCAGGGGGCTGAAAGGAAACCAAATATGGCAAACGGACTTCACAATATGCCAGCGACTTCGACCACGGCCCTGGCTGGCTGTCACAGTGGACACACACAGCGATATCATCGTGGCGACCCAACATAAACGAGTCACAGCGCGGGCGGCACAGTTGCATTGGCACACGGCAATGGCCTGGCTGGGTGCCCCAGAAACTATTAAAACAGACAACGGCACGTGTTTCACAGCGCAAAGCACGAGAGAATGGGCCGTACGGTGGGGAATTAAGCTAGTGCACGGTATTGCCTATAATAGCACAGGTCAAGCCATCGTCGAGCGAGCAAACCGCACTTTAAAGCAAAGGATCGAGATTCTTGGGGAGGGGGAAAGAATCCCCGCGCACAAACAATCAGAAATAATTATGCGCGCCTTATTCGGTCTGAATCAGTTCATCAGGGGGGAGGAGAACAAGACGCCAGCGGAAAAGCATTGGGCGGTCCGAGCGATGCACGAGGGACCAGAAGTAAAGGTCCGAATCCCGGAAAAAGGGGAATGGGAAGAGGGGTGGCAACTGGTAACCCAAGGACGAGGGTATGCAGCGGTCAGGCAGGGGGAAGTGGTAAGATGGGTCCCTGTGAAGTGGGTGCGCCCAGACCTCAGGGCAAGGACAAGACAGGAAGCAGAGAGTCAGGTGAATTAATGAATGTCTGAGCTTTATTGCAGGGGAGGACCACCCTGAAAAGCCGATGATCCCTCCTAGCAGCAAAGACAGCAGACAGGAGAAGAAGAACAGATGAGAAAAGGCACGTGAAACCACAAGAAGAACGCGTAACCAGAAAACCCGAGAAGATGGCAGGGGGAGCAACCCAAGTAGCTCTCCTCGTAGCGATGCTTGGACTGGGACTCCAAGGGGTGAAAGGCGAACCAATGTTAGCGAAATGGGGTAGTAACAATCTATGGCTCACCTGGCAAACCGGACAGGAAATAAGCAATTTTGCCTGACGCTGGCGGGTGCGGGGCAGCCTTTTAAGACATGCTTAATAGGGGTCCCATTGAATTTGACCGTAGACCTACCAAAGCTGAGAGAGCATTGCACAAACACAAGCAATATTAGTAACTGCTTGAACACGCTGAGTGCATCATTGCCCTGGGACCCGCAAGAGCTTGACCTTCTGGGTTCAGTAGTGGTAATTGGCTTGGGCTAGGACCATGGGCCAGGCAATTACTAATAGAAGAGTTGCGCCTGCTGCCGATGCTCGTGCTAGGCATATTAGCATGTAGACTAGTGTTTAGATGCTTGGTAAGACAACTGCTAGAAAAGGGGTGGTCCCACCCACACCCACACTATGAACGCTTAACCCGCGACACGGCAATTTAAAGCAAATAGCATAGTCAAAGCATGGGGAGGGGGAGATGTAGGGAACGGCGATCGGAAGATCTCGCGATGGCACGGAAAGAGGAAGGAAGAGGAAGGATATGACGTAGAGATAGCAGTATGCTTGTAGGTATATAAGCGAATACATGCGTACAATAAACGCCATTTGCAGCATCCTCATATTGGTGTCAGTGCTCATTGGCCCGGAGGCAGGGGGAGCCTCCGTGCCGTCTCAGGCGAACGGGAGATTGTCGCATCAGAAGGCGACAGGCCCTGCTGTCTTGAATATACCTAATTTATCTGAATACTCTTTAACCTGTACAGTTTATTTTTGTAAATTAAACAACCTTTCACCATGCGTGTATCATACAGTTGTTACGGTCAACAGAAATATTCCTAATACCATAGTTTTAGCTTCTTTGACTGGTAAAGCAGTTACTCTTCACTCTAATGTCAATAAAACAGACCAGCTATAAACAATAAAGGGCTTCTACTCAGAAAGCAAGATGTGCTTAAATACAAATCTGTGACATTTCAAAAAGTGTCTGCTCTTCTGCCTCTGGAGACTAAGCCCACTGTAGACAGTAGGTACACAAGAAGCCTAATTAGACTGCATTCTCTCAACACCCCAAAGCCTGTTTTAAGACAGGTCCAGAGCTGGCCTACTTAGAGCAGCTCAGAACTTCAGCACCTGCTTTTTGCTTAGTCTGAATGGAATCCAGAAATCAGCCAAATTTCTACCTATTTTCCCAGTCCTGGAGGTGTGCTTCCAAAATATATACTAGACTTACAGAACTGAGCTTCACACAAAATGCAGCAAGGTAAGCTAGCAGCAGATGAAACATAACTGTGCTGATCCAGAATTATAGTTATAGGGCTATACTGGTTCTCCTCAAACAAGGTTTCTTCAATTTAGCTCTAGCTTAACAATGACCTTTACCTATTGTCCTTCCATTTCACCAGCTCTGCTCCTGTTTACAAAGCAGTCCTTCCCTCTGCCTTTCAAAAACACACTTGACATACTAGCGATACTTATAATTAGGGTAGAAGACTATTGTTCACATTTTCCCTTCTGTCTTTTCTGAACAAATATTTCTTATTGGGTACCTTAAAGACAATTTTTTTCCTAAATGGCTTGTTCTTTTTTAATATGTTATCCTGGCGGTTTTAATTTCTTATTGCCTGCTTTGATGTAGCAACCTAAAGACAGCTAGAGATTAAATTCTAAGGCCTTGAAACAAAAGCTACAGCATCTTCTGTCTGTCTCTCAGAATCAGGAATAAAAAAAGCTTAGTTGAAAGAAATCTGTGACAAGGAGGGTGTGGAGAAACCTTTCAGTTTCCCTACTTGTCAATTAATGCAAAGGATGCTCCTTGGACAGTGGAATGGCCTTTCTCATAAGCAAGCATCCATCTTTCAAACTATCCACAGGCTAGAAAATTATACATACTCTGATCCCACAATGAACTCTGTGCAGGTGAATATTTGTACTGGGGGAAGCCTCAGTGAAGTCATCAGGAAGCCACATGAGCACAAGATCATCACATGGCTGAGACCAAGCATCTGCAAATGAAAGAACTGTGAACAATTCTTTTTAGCAGCTATGCTTTGTAAGCATTCAAATGTATTATCCATAACAAAAGTAGGGATACCTTGAAAATCCCTGTTCTCCCACTATTTTTGCACTAAAGGAAGATATCACAAAGTTATAGGGTTCTGACAGAGGATTATTAAAGGATACTTATTTCCAAGAAAGGAAAGTAAAGAAAGAATAAAAATGCCTCTGTGGTCCAAAAAAAAAAAAAAATCACAGAAATAAAACACCAGTAGGCTCTGCAGTTGCTTCAACTAGTAATCATAGAATAACGTAGATTGGACCTCTGGAGGCCTCTGGGCCACCTTGCTCAAAGCAGGGCCAACTAGATCAGGTTGCTCAGGGTCTGCCCAGATTAATTTGTAAGATCTCCAAGGATGGAGACTCCACAATCTTTCTGGGCCCCTGTTTACCTGTTGGACTACCATCCTGGTGACCAAATGTCGCCTCTCTGATCAACGTTCCGCGCTTCCAACTTGTGTTCATTGCCTCAGTCCAGGCAGCCAGATCCAGATCTGTCTGTCTGGTCCTGGAAAGCCCCAAACTGGACACAGGATTCCAAGGGCAGTCTGACATGCCAAAGGGAGGGCAAGAATCCCTTCCCTTGGCCTGCTGGCAACACTCCTGATAACACAGCCCAGCCTGCAGTTGGCCTTCCTTGCTCCAAAGGCACACTGCTGACTCAGGTTCAACTTGTCCACCAGGACCCCCAGGTCCTTTTCTGCAAAGCTGCTTTGTAGCCATTTACCCCCCAGTCCATATTGTTGCATGGAGTTATCCCATGCCAGGTGCAGGACTTTGCATTTGCCTTTGTTAAACTTCATGAGGTTCCTGTCAACCTATTTCTTCAGTCATCAGGGCTCAAGGGCATACCTTCCATAACAGATGGGTGTGATCATAATATATAGCTTACAACCAAAGGCCCTGCTTCTGCATTGGGATCCTCCAGCAAGGATCCTGCAGAGGGACAGAAATCCAATTTGAGGGACCTGAAATAGATAGCCCATAAAAAGATGACAAGGTGGGAAATGAGCAGGATAATAAGGGCAATACCAGTAAGATGATACAGCGACTCATCAAGAACTAGTACATGAAACAATAACATAAAGCTGCCAGAGCCTTCCACAGTCCCTGACATGATACCACCAGAGCCACTGACAGTAACAAGAGCCCTTTAACCAACATTAAGCTCTGAAGATGCTTTTTCATGAGGGAAAAATGGGATGGGCAAGAGCAGAGAAATATATTCAGATCTGGCTCCATATCTAAGGTTCCTATATATTTATGAGAATGAGGGTTGGAACTTGAGCTACAGTTCAGGCCAAGCACAGCTCCAACAGGGCAGAAAATGGGCAAAATAAAGAAATCATGTTCAGCAAAGACTAGTGATAAATACAATGACTCACACACTCCAGAAGCAGAGACCATGCCTACTGTAACACACAGAAAAGCACAACTATTCCACACAAACATGTTCTGTCATAAAATACAGGCAATCTACTTTCTAGCATTTGTTGCAAAAACAGGCTTCCATTAACATCCTCAGAATAAAAGCATGAGCAATCCACAGCCCTTAAAATGGTTATCTCTATCTGCTTTCTTTGGCCAGAGAGGGCTGAACGTTTTCTGAAACAATGGGACCGCACGTCATAAGAAGATACTTCTGATCTTTATTTGTAAGCACCTGTACCCCACCTCTTACCCCATAACTCCTACTGCATTCTAAGACAAAGACTGCAAGAAATCTAAAAATATACCTCAACAGCAGATGTGTCATATGCTATTAGCAGAGCAGGTTCCTTCAACATCAGCATGTTGTCAAGTTGTGATTTGGTTCCAGAGATGAAGTTATATTCCTTTCTCCTTAAACAACCACCACCAAAAAAATGGCCAGCTTCAATATGTGTTGATCAACACCCTTTTTTTCAATAACATGGAAGGTGGCAGAGAGAAGGGAGGTTAATTTGACAGACTCTTAAAGCACGTTTGCCCAAGACACAGTTTAAAACAAGCCCTTTATTGCACAAACAGTACAAGTTAGGCTGTTGTTTTCCTATTACAGTAGAATTCCCACAAAGTGTGCTGAACAAGCAACCTCAGTAGCCCTCCCCTCATACTGGCAGCAAAGCCATTGGTTGCCTTCACCCTCCATAACTGCATTAGGCTGATGAAAGACTCTCTTGATTGGCTGCCCTGACAAAATTCAGATGGGACAGCAGGGGGTATGTTCAAAGAGTTCAAGTTTTTCCTGCATTTCAGCAATTCCCCTGTCAAGTTGAAAGCCAAGAGAGGAGATCTTATGCTACTGGTTCTCTATAAGAAGACTATTCTTTTAAAACTTTGCCTGAGGTGAAGCCCATACAGATCTTCCCCCTACTGATACAGAATGTCTCTTATCACCTAATTCACCTAAGTCTGAATCAGCTTTATTTCACCTGCTGGACTATCTCTGAGCAGGTAGGCTTTGTTGTTTTAAGTTTTCTTAAGTCCCTCATTTTACTCAGGGTGATCAACAAACATCCTGATGAAGTTTTTTTCTGTATATCTAGAGGCCAATTAGTTGGCTATTTTCTTTCAGGCTATATTTTTCAAAGTGTTTTTCAATCATGATTTATAAGTCTACCCATGATTGATAGAGGCAGTGTTGTTGAGGCCCTAAGTGTATCAATAGGCCCTGCCCAACCTCATCGGGACCTCCACCCATACCCTCTGTCCATGGCCCAGGAGCTCAATTTAAGCTCAGGCCAAACTACCCCCCCCCCCCCCAACACACACACATATACCTCCTGCCTTGTGTGAATTATGCTGTAGGTAGGTCTGTTTCCACCATTGCCCCCTGCTGTCATGAGTTGTTGGCTGGATAGACCTTGGACCTGACTTGATACCTTGCATTTATCTGATGATTGCTGGGCTGTTGATGGGACCTATTACTATCATTGACACTGCCTTGCTCAGGTACTGTGGGATTAGGCCCTTGTTGGTGAAGTCACTGCCTGTGGTTGTGGTCATCCTTGACTCCCAGCTTGTTTTCTTTCATGAAGCGGCTCTACCCTTGCTACTCCCTGACAGTTAGCTCAGGCCTTCTTGAGTCATGAGCTGAGCACTGCGGGGGCCTGGCTCTAGGACTTCTTCACAGCCTGCTTTTCAGACCCTGTAGGAGACCATGGCCAGCCTACAGAGGCAGGTCACAGCTCTGCAGGCTTCTATAACACCCCCCCCCCCTACATCCACGATGTCCCTTGCTACCCAGCTTCCTGAACCCTTCAATGGAGATCATGTGAGGGTATGGGGGTTTATTAGTCAGATGCAGCCAAACTTTATTGTCTAGTCAACAGATATTAGCTGAGCAATGGTAGTAATCTCCTGGCTCTTGGGGATGGCTCTATTTTGGGTCACTTGCTATATGGAATAGAGTGACCCTTTGCTCCAAAATTCCAATAACTTATTCACTGTTCTAGAGTGTGTGTGTGTGGGGGGCTGCAGTCATGTAGCTGTGGCTGAGTCTACCTTGCTGGAGTTTTGGCAGAGGAGCCAGTCACTGCTGACTAAAAAAAGTCCAATTCATGAACTTGGATGTGGAAACTGGGTGGGTGGGGAGGATCCCTTATGGCCCACTTACAGATTAGGGCTGACTGAAGTCCTCAAAGATGAGATGGCCAGGACTGACCCTCTCCAGAGCCTGGAGCAGCTGTCAGACCTGGCCATCATCCTGGAGAGCTGCCTGATGGAACACCAGAGAGCATTCTCAAACCCTCAAAGGAGCCCTGCCATGTTCTGCACCACCTCCGTTGCTACCCCCAGAGGTGGAGCCCATGGAGGTAGGTGCCACCCATCCTTACACCAAGAGGTAGAATGCAGGTGGAGGGTAGGGGCATGTTTTTATTGTGGCAAAAAAGGCCACTATGTTGTCACCTGCCCCAACAACCCTTCTGCCCAGATCACTGCTAAAGGAGCGTGGTTAGGGGCATATGCATTAGAGCCCTGCCTCACAATATCCCTTATCATCACCTTCCTGGATGGGTGCACCATCCAAATCACTGCTTTGGTGGACTTGGGGGCCTCCCATAGTTTTGTGGCCTCTGATTTTGTTCACAGTGCCTGGATTCATATTCAGCCCTGACCTACCTTGTCGCTGCTGTAGATGGAAGGATCACCCAAGGGAGGCCCATCACCCTGTTTCCCTTAGGGTAACCACGGCACCTGGATAATCAGACTCTGTCCTTCCCCATCCTGCACATCACCTTCTTTTCTGTCATCCTCAGGCTGCCCTGGTTACAGAAGCACAACCCTATCATTGGCAGTTGGGATCCTTGTGCTTCCCTGCAGGAAGGGGATACCCAGAGCCTGAGGGCAAGAGCCTGTCCTGGGATCCTTTTGGTGCTCTTTCCCCCAACAGTGTCCCATGTGGTTTGGTTGAAAGATTTCTGTGTTTCTGGCTCTACACCACATGAGCAGTTGTGTGGCTGCACCAACACCATGACCTCACTTGCTGCCAAGAGCCCTACAATGACCCCCTAGAGGACTGTGACGGAGCAATATAATCATGCAATAGCTATGCCAAGTATGATGCCCCAGATCATGACTGTGCCCTGAGCATTACACAGCCTCAGCCCTGAGATCCCTGCATCACAAAAACTCTGCCCAGTCCCACAGCTTACAGCCCTGAACTGCCCAGGACTATGCCTTGCCTACTGAAGTGTGCCCCCCAACAATGATCCCAGATGAATACAGTGATTTTGCTGATGTCCTTGAGAAAAAGGAGGCGGCAAAATGCTTGCCCTATTGCCATGACTGCCCTACTGATTTGATCCCAGGAAAGGAGGTGTCCATTGGATGCATTTATGCCTTGAATTAGCAACCCTCAAGGAGAATTTGGCATGTGGATTCATCTACCCCCTCTACTTTTCCTTTTGGGGCCTCCATGTTTTTTTTTGTCAAAAAAAGGGGGGGGGGGTGGCCTTGTATAGATTACAGGGGGCTGAACAATATCATGGTTAAGGCACACTGTCCTACCCCCGCAGGAGGCTCACTGATTCACCTTGCTGGAGCCTACAATTTGCTCCAAATCCAGCAGGGGGATAAGTGGAAAACTGCTTTCTGCACCAGATGCAGCCACTACAAATACCTTGTAATGTCGTTTGATCTCTGCAATGCTCTGGCCACCTTCCAGCATTTTGTTGATGATATCCTGAGGGACTTGCTTGATGTAGTGTCATACCTGGATGACATCTTGATACACTCCACCACTCATGAGGCATGCATACACCATGTCCAGGAGGTCCTGAGTGGCTTGCAGTAGCATTAACTTTATTCCAGAGAGAAATGCTCCTTCTGCCAGCAAAGGCTGTGGTTCCTGGGGTACCTGGTGGGCTCCAATGGCTTGTATGTTGGCCCCAAGAAGGCTGAAGCTGTCATGAGTTGGCAGCCCCTTCTAGCATGCAGGGAATGCAGAGGTTCAAAAGGTCTGCCAGCAACTATCCATGGTTCATAAAGGGGTTTTCCAGTGTTGTGGCTCCTATAATGGAACTCACCCAGAAGGGGGCTCACTTCCAGTGGATACATGAAGCACAAGTGGCTGAAATGGACTTTCACTGCGGTTTCCATCCTAGTTCACCTAGACCCTAGCCAGCCTTTCATTGTGGAAGAATACTCCTCAGACTGAGGCATAGGGTCCATGATCTCCCATAAGTTTGGCCCTAAGTAGGAGTTCCACACCTGTGCCTTTTTCCTCTCTGCAGCTCACCTCCACTAAGAGAAATTATGATATCTGGAACAAGGAGCTCCTGGCAGGCGGGCAGGCGGCCTGCCGGGCAGCCTGCCTGCTGGGCGGCTGGGCGGCTGGTTATCTGCCTGGCTGCCTGACTCCCGCACTGGCTACCTGGCTCCTGCGCTGGCTCCTGCACTGGCTGGCTGCCTGGCTACCTCCCGCGCTGGCTGTCTGACTCACTGCCAGCTGTGCTGTCTCGCGCACTAGCTGCCTGCCGGATGCGCTGTCTCGCGCATTGCTTGGCTGCCAGACGCGCTGGCTGACTGCGCTGCTTCCCACGCTGCCTGGCTCCTTACCTGGCTTCTGCTTCGCTACCTCCTGTGCTACCTGCCTGGCTGGCTGGCTCCCGCGCTGCCTGCCTCCCTGGCTGGATGACTCCTGCGCTGGCTGCCTGCCTGCCTGCCTGGCTCCCTGCCTGCCTGGCTCCTGCGCTGGCTGGCTGGCTGCCTGCCTGACTCCCGCACTGGCTGGCTGGCTGGCTGGCTGCCTGTCTGTCTGGCTCCCGCGATGCCTGCCTGCCTCAAGGCCTCCTGTGCTGCCTGCCTGCCTGGCTGCTTGCCTGGTTGCCTGTCTAGCTGGCTCCCGTGCTGGCTGCCTGCCTGTCTGGCTGGCTCCCGTGCTGGCTGCCTGCCTGGCTCCTGCGCTGGCTGCCTCCCACGCTGGCTGGCTGTCTCCCACGCTGACTCCCACAATGGCTGCCTGCCTGCCTGGCAAGCTCCCGCACTGGCTGCCTGTCAGCCTGGCCCGCTGGCTGCCTCCCACGCTGTCTCTCGAGCTGGCTGCCTGCCTAGCTTCCCGCCACGCTGTCTCACGCGCTAGCTGCCTGCTGGACGCACTGTCTCACACGTTGCTTGGCTGCCAGACGTGCTGGCTGACTGCGCTGCTTCCCGCGCTGCCTGGCTCCTTGCCTGGCTTCCTGCTTTGCTGGCTCCTGCTCTGGCTGCCTGGCTCCTGCACTGGCTGTCTACCTGGTTGGCTGACTCCCTCGCTGGCTGCTGCACTGGCTGTCTGACAGTCTGCTGGCTGGCTCCTGCGCTGCCTGCCTGCCTCCCGTGCTGCCTGCCTGGCTGACTCTCGTGCTGCTTGCCTGGATGGCTGGCTGCCTGGCTCCCATGCTGGCTCCATGCCTGGCTCCCTGCCTAGCTGGTTCCCATGCTGCCTGCCTGCCTGGCTCCCACGCTGCCTGCCTGCCTGGCCCACTGGCTGCCTGGCTGGCTGTCTCCTGCGCTGGCTGCCTGCCTCGCTGCCAGCCGCACTGTCTCTCACGCTAGCTGCCTGCCAGACGCGCTGTCTCGCACATTGCTTGGATGCCTGGCGCCCGCGCTGGACCCCTGGCTGGCTGGCTGGCTGCTGCGCTGGCTGCCTGGCTCCCGTGCTGTCTCCCGTGCTGGCTGCCTGGCTCCCACACCGGCCGCCTGGCTGGCTGGCTGGCTCCCGCGCTGTCTGCCTGGCTGGCTGGCTGCCTCCCGCGCTGCCTTTTGAGCTGCCTGCCTGGCTGCCGGACGTGCTGGCTGACTGCGCTGCTTCCCGCGCTGCCTGGCTTCCTGCTTTGCTGGATCCCGCGCTGGCTCCCACTCTGGCTGCCTGCCTGGCTGACTCCCTTGCTGGCTGCTGCAGACTGTCTGCTGGCTGGCTCCCGTGCTGCACGCCTGCCTGCCTAGCTCTCGCGTTGGCTCCTGTGCTGCCTGCCTGGCTCCCGCGTTGGCTCCCGTGCTGCCTGGCTCTCGTGCTGCTTGCCTGCCTAGATGGCTCCCACCCTGGCTGCCTGCCTGGCTCCCTGCCTGTCTGCCTGCCTGGCTGGCTCCCGTGCTGCCTGCCTGCCTGCCTGCCTGGCTGCCTCCTGCGCTGCCTCCCGAGCTGGCTGCCAGCTGCGCTGCCTCTCACGCTAGCTGCCTGCTGGACGTGCTGTTTCACACGTTGCTTGGATGCCTGGCACCCGCGCTGGATCCCGCCCTGGCTGGCTGGCTGGCTGCTGTGCTAGCTGCCTGGCTCCCCTGCTGGCTGCTTGCCTAGCTCCTGCACTGTCTCCTGTGCTGGCTACATGCCTGCCTGTATGGCTCATGCAATGCCTGCCTGCCTGCCTCAAGGCTGGCTGCCTGCCTGCCTGCATGGCTGGCTCCCGCCCTGCCTGCCTCCCTGGCTGGCTGGCTCCTGCACTACCTTTCTCCCTGGCTGCTCACTTGCCTGCCTGCCTGCCTGCCTGGCTCCCATGCTGGCTGGCTCTCACGCTGGCTCCCTGCCTGCCTGCCTACCTGGTTGCCCGCCTCGCTGCCTGGTTGCCTGGTGCCCACGCTGGCTCCCACACTGCCTGCCTGGCTGCTTGCCTGGCTCCTTCACTGGCTGCCTGCCTGGCTCCCACGCTGGCTGCCTGGCTGCCTCCCGTGCTGCCTGGCTGCCTCCCACATTATCTCCCGTGCTGCCTGCCTGGCTGCCTCCCACGTTATCTCCCGTGCTGCCTGCCTGGCTCCCGTGCTGCCTGCCTGCCTGCCTGGCTGGCTCCTGCTCTGCTTGCCTGCCTGGCTGGCTCCCATGCTGGCTGCCTACCTGGCTGGCTGGCTGGCTGGCTCCTGCGCTAGTGCCCGTGCTGGCTTCCTGGCTGGCTCCCACACTGACTCCCACGCTGATGGCCTACCTGCCTAGCTGGATGCCGCGCTGGCTGGCTGGCTGCCTGCCTGCCTGCCTGGCCTGCTGGCTGCCTGCCTCCCATGCTGCCTCTTGAGCTGGCTGGCTGGCTGGCTGCCTGCCTGCCTGGCTGGCTGGCCCCCATGCTGGCTGGCTGCCCGCCTGGCTGGCTGGCTGCCTTGCTGCCTGCCTGGCCCCCATGCTGGCTGGCTGGCTGGCTGGCTGGCTGGCTGCCTGCCTGCCTGCCTGCCTGGTGTCCATGCTGCCTGCCTGCCTGGCTCCCACGCTGGCTGCCTGGCTCCCACGCTGGCTACCTGGCTCCTGCGCTGGCTGGCTGCCTGGCCCCCATGCTCGCGGGCTCCCACGCTGGCTGGCTGGCCCCTATGCTGGCTGGCTACCTTCCTGCCTTGCTGGCTCCCACGCTGGCTGGCTGCCTGGTCCCCATGCTGGCTAGCTGCCTTCCTGCCTGGCTGGCTCCCATGCTGGCTGCCGGGCTGGATCCCACGCTGGCCGGCTGTCTGCCTGCATGTCTCCCATGCTGGCTGGCCGGCTGGCTGGCTGGCTGGCTGGCTGCCTGGCTGTCTATCTGGCTGCCTGACTGCCTGCCTGCCTGGCTGGCCCCCACGCTGGCTGCCTGCCTGCCTGCCTGCCTGCCTGGCGCCCATGATGGCTGCCTGCCTGCCTCCCGCGCTGCCTCCCGCGCTGGCTGGCTGCGTGCCTAGTTGACTCCCGCTCTGGCTGCTGCCCTCACTGGCTGGCTGGCTGGCTCCCACACTAGTTGTCTGCCTGGCTGGCTGGCTGCCGAGCTGCCAGCCTGCCCACCTGGCTGCCGCGCCCTGCCTGCCCGACTGTCTGGCTCCCGCGTGGGCTGGCTGCCTGGCTGGCTGCTGTGCTGGCTGCCTGCCTGGTTGCTTGCCAGACTGGCTGACTGGCTCCTGCGCTGGCCCCCATGCTGGCTGGGTGCATTCCTGCCTGGCTGGCTCCCATGTTGGCTGTCTGTCTGCCTGTCTGGCTGGCTGGCCCCCACGCTGGCTGGCTGGCTGGATGCCTGCCTGCTTGGCTGGCCGGATGCCTGGCTGGTTGGCCGGATGCCTGGTCCCCACGCTGGCTGGCTGGCTGCCTGCCTGGCTCCAACGCTGGCTGGCAGTCTGCCTGCCTGCAGCCTGGCTGGCTCCCACGCTGGCTGGCTGCCTGCCTGCCTGCCGCCTGGCTCCCACGCTGGCTGGACGGCTGCCTGCCTCACTGGTTGCCTGCCTGGCGCCTGCTCTGGCTCCTGCTGTGCCTGCCTGGCTTCCTGGCTGGCCCCCACACTGCCTGCCTGGCTTCCTGGCTGGCCCCCACACTGCCTGCCTGGCTGCCTGCCTGGCTCCCATCCTGTCTCCCGTGCTGACTACCTGGCTCCCGCATTTGCTCCCGTGATGCCTGCCTGGCTGCCGGACCAGCTCCCATGCTGCTTGCCTGCATGCCTGGCTGGCTCCTGTGCTGCTTGCCGGCCTGGCCGGCTCCCGCGCTGGCTGCCTGGCTCCCGCGCTGCCCGCCTGGCTCCTGCCCTGCCTGCCCGGCTGTCTGGCTGGCTCCCGCGGGGGCTGCCTGCCTGGGTGGCTGCCTGCCTGCCTGTTTCCTTGCCAGACTGCCTGCCGCGCTGGCTGGCTGGCTGGCTCCCTGCTTGGCTCCCTGGCTCCCATGCTGGCTGGCTGGCTTGCTGGCTGCCTGGAGCCTGTGCTGGCTGGCTGCCTGCCTGGTGCCCATCATGGCTGCCTGCCTGCCTCCTGCACTGTTTCACGTGCTGTCTGGCTGCGTGCCTGGTTGACTCCCGCACTGGTTGTCTGCCTGGCTGGCTGGCTGCCGCGCTGCCAGCCTGCCCACCTGGCTCCCGCCCTGCCTGCACGGCTGTCTGTCTGGCTCCCCCGTGCGCTGTCTGCCTGGCTGGCTGCTGCGCTGCCAGCCTGCCCACCTGGCTCCCACCCTGCCTGCCTGGCTGTATGTCTGGTTCCCGCGTGGGCTGTCTGCCTGGCTGGCTGCTGCGCTGGCTGCCTGCCTGGTTGCTTGCCAGACTGGCTGACTGGCTCCTGCGCTGGCTCTCACGCTGGCTGGCTGCCTGGCCCCCATGCTGGCTGGCTGGCTGTCTACCTGCCTGCCTGGCCCCCATGCTGGCTGGCTGGCTGTCTACCTGCCTGCCTGGCTCCCACGCTGGCTGGCTGGCTGCCTGCCTGGCTGCCTGCCTGGCTGCCTGCCTGGCTGGCTCCCACGCTGGCTGGCTGCCTGCCTGCCTGCCTCACTGGTTGTCTGCCTGGCGCCTGAGCTGGCTCCTGCTGTGCCTGCCTGGCTTCGTGGCTGGCTTCCACCCTGTCTCCCGTGCTGACTACCTGGCTCCCGCATTTGCTCCCGTGATGCCTGCCTGGCTGCCGGACCAGCCCCCATGCTGCCTGCCTGCATGCCTGGCTGGCTCCTGTGCTGCTTGCCGGCCTGGCCAGCTCCCGCACTGGCTGTCTGGCTCCCGCGCTGTCCGCCTGCCTGCCTGCCCGGCTCCTGCCCTGCCCGCCCAGCTGTCTGGCTGGCTCCCGCAGGGGCTGCCTGCCTGGGTGGCTGTCTGCCTTCCTGTTTCCTTGCCAGACTGGCTGCTGCACTGCCTGGCTGGCTGGCTCCCTGCTTGTCTGCCTGCCTCCCACACTGGCTGGCTGTCTTGCTGGCTGCCTGGAGCCCGTGCTGGCTGCCTGCCTGCCTGCCTGGCGCCCATGATGGCTGCCTATCTGCCTCCTGCGCTGCTTCCCGCGCTGTCTGGCTGGCTCCCACACTGGTTGTCTGCCTGACTGGCTGGCTGCCGTGCTGACAGGCTGCCCACCTGGCTCCCGCCCTGCCTGCCCGACTGTCTGTCTGGCTCCCGTGTGGGCTGGCTGCCTGGCTGGCTGCTGCGCTGGCTGCCTGCCTGGCTGCTTGCCTGCCTGCCTGCCTGGCCCCCACACTGGCTGGCTGCCTCCCCGTCTGACTCCAACGCTGGCTGGCTGGCTGCCTGCCTGCCTGCCCGGCTGGTTCCCACGCCAGCCGGCTGGCTGGCTGCCTGCCTGCCTGCCTGGCTGGCCCCTATGCTGGCTGGCTGCCTGCCTGGCCCCCACGCTGGCTGGCTGGCTGGCTGGCTGGCTCCCACGCTGTCTGGCTGCGTGGCTGGCTGTCTGGCTGCGTGGCTGTCTGGCTCCCACACTGGTGGGCTGCCTGACTGCCTGCCTGCGTGCCTGGCCCCCACACTGGCTGCCTGCCTGCCTGCCTGGCTGGCTGTCTACCTGGCTACCTGATTGCCTGCCTGCCTGGCTGCCTGGCTGCCTGCCTGGCTGGCCCCCACGCTGCCTGGCTGGCTGGCTGCCTCGCCCCCATGCTGGCTTCCTGCCTGCTTGCCTGCCCGCTTGGCCCCCACGCTGGCTGCCTGCCTTCCTAGCTGCCTGGTTCCAAGGCTGGCCAGCGGGCTGGCTGGCTGGCTGGCTGACTGCCTGTCTGGTCCCCACACTGGCTGGCTGGCTGCCTGGCTGCCTGGCTGCCTGGTTCCAAGGCTGGCCAGTGGGCTGGCTGGCTGGATGGCTGCCTGCCTGCCTGGCGGTCTGGCTCCCACGCTGGCTGGCTGTCTGGCTGCCTGCCTGCCTGGCGGGCTGGCTCCCACGCTGGCTGGCTGGCTGGCTGGCTGCCTGCCTGCCTGCCTGGCGGGCTGGCTGCCTGGCTCCCAGGCTGGCCGGCTGGATTGGCTGGCTGGCTGGCTGCCTGCCTGGCTTGCTGGCTCCCACGCTGGCTGGCTGGCTGGCTGCCTGCCTGCCTGCCCGGCTGCCTGCCTGATTGGCCCCCACACTGGCTGGCTGGCTGCCTGTCTGGTCCCCATGCTGGCTGGCTGGTTGGCTGTCTGGCTGGCTGCCTGCCTCCCTCCCTGGCTCGCTGCCTGCCTGCCTGCCTGCCCGGCTGGCCCCCATGCTGGCTGGCTGGCCGGCTGCCTGGCTGGCCGGATGCCTGTCTGCGTGGCTGCCTGCCTGTCCGGTCCCCACGCTGGCTGGCTGGCTGGCTAGCTGCCTGTCTTCCTGGTCCCCACGCTGGCTGGCTGCCTGCCTGCGTGGCTGCCTGCCTGTCCGGTCCCCACGCTGGCTGGCTGGCGGGCTGGCTGGCTGGCTGGCTGCCTGTCTTCCTGGCCCCCACGCTGGCTGGCTGCCTGCCTGCCTGGCTCCAACTCTGGCTGGCTGGCTGCCTGCCTGCCCGGCTGGCCCCCATGCTGGCTGGCCGGCTGGCTGGCTGGCTCCCACGGTGGCTGGCTGGCTGGCTGCCTGCCTACCTGGCTTGCTCCCACGCTGACTGGCTGGCTGGCTGGCTGGCTGGCTGCCTCGCCCCCAGGCTGGCTGGCTGTCTACCTCGCTGCCTGACTGCCTGCCTTCTTGCCTGGCTGGCTGGCTGCCTGCCTGCCTCGCCCCCACGCTGGCTGCCTTCTTGCCTGCGTGTCTGGTCCCCACGCTGGCTGCCTCGCCCCCACGCTGGCTGCCTGCCTGCCTGGCTGGCTCGCCCCCACGCTGGCTGCCTGCCTGCCCGCCTGGCTGGCTCGCCCCCACGCTGGCTGGCTGCCTGCCCGGCTGCCCCCCACGCTGGCTGGCTGGCTGCCTGCCTGCCTGCCTGCCCGCCTGGCCGCCACACTGGCTGCTGGCCTCCCTGCCTGGCTGGCCCCCATGCTGGCTGGCTGCCTGCCTGCCTTGCTCCAAAGCTGGCTGGCTGGCTGCCTGCCTGCCTGCCTGGCCCCCACGCTGGGTACCTGACTGGCTGCCTGCCTTGCCCCCGCGCTGGCTGCCTGCCTGCTTGTCTGGTCCCCATGCTGGCTGGCTGCCTGCCTGCCTGCCTGCGGGAGATAAATGGACAGCACGTCAATCAATATGATTAAATGCTGACACTTTATTAAGCCCGAATAGCGTCTTTTATATGCCTTAACAGTGATCCCGTGAGTCAAACTATACAGTGATTGGTACATGTTCATTTAGCACACACATCTAAACAGTATATGATTGGATAGCATTTACTGTCTCCGAGGAGGCAAAGAAATTACCTAAGCCCGTAAGTTTCTCACTGAACATCTGGGAGTTGTTTTTCCTGGGAGTTGTTTTTCTCCTTCCAAGGACAGTTTCTCACCACATTGCATGCCCTCTAGTAACCTTATCGGTAGGCCGCAAAACCTACTTTCACACTCTTGCTATTAGCATTAGGGCTGGATTGCTCACATGTCTGTTTTCCTCTAGAAAATCCTCCACAAATTCCCCTTCTTTTCTTTGAGCAATCCAGACACTCTTGATTGATCGAGACACCAGTGTTATCAAACAACGCCACAAAACACACATCAATATGACGAATAGCACTACAGGCATTAACATCATTAGGGACTTAAAACCCACTCAAACCCTGGGGATGGGACTCACATCCATCCCCTGGTACGCCTTACGGTGGCCAGCCTGCGTACCCCTTACAGTGCACTGTTACCAGACCAGAATTTAGAATTTAGGCAGGAATTTAAGACTCATCTTTTCAGTGCCTCTTATTGCCAAAAGATCCCAGGTGAACTCACCCGATGGCGCCAAATGATCATTTGGAGACGAGAGGCCCCGACAGTGTCGGCCACCATAACAGGGCCTGACCCTAGGTTCCTGCAGAAAAGTTTAGAGCCAAATCAAATCAAATTAAATAATTAAATTTTAGTTACACGCGTGCAGTAATTACAGCTCGAGCGATTACAATGAGTCCTGGCCCACTTCGTTTGACTCTATCCATGGTTTCACCCATCTTGCTGGGATCCAAAGAAATCCTTCATCTGTAAGTAAGCACATATATCCTCTACCAGTCATTTGTACCTCGACAGGTCCCTTCCATTGTCCCGTTTTTAAATCTTTATATTGAACAAGAATTTTCTCCTTTTTCTCTACCCCGATTTTAATACACTGCTATGTACAATCATTGGAGGCTCTTCTTGTCCTCCTGCTAAGCGCAGAAAATTCAGCACATACAGTGTCTTTGCTAGCCGTTCGCTCGGCCCCAAACCATTCTCCCCCGTTTTTTGTTTTAATAGTTGGTTTTTTAGAGTCTGATGCATGCGCTCCACGATAGCTTGTCCAGT
This sequence comes from Dromaius novaehollandiae, assembly GCF_036370855.1. Classification (NCBI taxonomy): domain Eukaryota; kingdom Metazoa; phylum Chordata; class Aves; order Casuariiformes; family Dromaiidae; genus Dromaius; species Dromaius novaehollandiae. The sequence goes on from NC_088130.1 coordinate 6,532,044, forward strand.
GGGAGAATGTGGGATTCCTGTAATATGCTTAATACCCCATCGTAGGCAAAGTTGTTGAAACGAACGAGAGACATAAGCAGGACCGTTATCTGTCTTGATAGACAGTGGTACCCTAAAACAGCAAAGCAAGCGTATAAATGTTTCATCACATGCCGTGCAGTTTTTCTAGTTTGAGCAGTTGCTTATATTACCATTGAAAAGGTATCCATACTTTTGTTTTCCAAACTCAGCAAAATGCGTGACATCCATTTGCTATACTTGTAATGGTGCTAGTCCATGAGGACTGACTCTCAACCCGAGTTTAAAACCTATTTTTTGACAAGCAGGACATGATTTTACGATTCCTTGAGCATTAGTTTGCGTCAAGTGAAACTGTCGTGCCAACATTTTTGCATTCTGATGGAGAAAGTCATGTGATAGCCGAGCTTGCTCAAAAGTGTTGACTGGTGGTCCTGTCCATGCTGGAGCAACAAGTTGATCCGCACGATTGTCGCCCTGTGCGAGACCACCTACAACTTGATGACTACGAATGTGAGTGATAAAATATAACTGTTGTCTATTATTTACAATTCTCAAAAGTGTTGACAGAATTTCATACAGCCTCTTGTTTGCTACTTCCCTTAACATCGAATTCTCTATTCTTTTGACAATTCCCACCACATATAAAGAATCAGATACTATATTGACAGGAACATTTATCCAGTTCGTTAAGACCCATACAACAGCAATCAGTTCGAGCGTTTGCAAAGAATCTTCCTGACATCCATTTATAATATGTTCTTTCCACACCCCTGGTTCTTGCCAGGTTACGGCCGCTTTTTTGGATTTTCTACCAGCATCTGTAAATATCGTGGGGCCCTTTACTGGTGTTTCAGAGTGATAACTTCTCTTTTCAAAGGTCTGATCATGCAACACAGTAATTGTTCTATGTGCTGGGTATTTGTTAGCAATTACCCCTGTAAATCCTGCAATTGCAATTTGCATTTTTGGCAAAATATGCATTAACCATTCCGAATATTCTTGTATCGATGGTACAAATATAGCACTCGGTTCCTGACCAGATAACTCAACTATTTGAATTCTACCCTTCATAATGAGTTGACCGAAAGCCTCTGCTTTTGTTAATACTGTTTTCTTTGGTCTAAAAGGCAGAAACACCCATTCCAATATGCTCAATGGATTGGGGCGTTGATCAATCCATTGCATAATCAACGCAAAGGGATGCATACGTTGTTTTCCTGAGTTTATAAGCATAAGCATAATTGGACATTCGACCACTAATTGATTTGCATGGCATTGAACAATTTCTTGGGAAATTTTTTCAAGACTCAGTTTTTGCTCAGCACCCAGCTGACGTGAGTCATTTGCTTGGGTTGATGTTCCCAATAGTTTTATCAGTGGCCCTAAATCATCACTGGTAATTCCACATATGTTTCTGATCCATTGAATATCTCCTACTAGTTTCTGTACATCATTCAATGTTTTGATATCTGTTGTCAGCGTTATTTTCTGTGGCCTGACTGTACTGTCTGAAATTATCCATCCGAGATAATGCCACGGGGGATGTTGTTGAACCTTTTCTGGCGCTACTTTCAGACCTCTCAGCTCTAACATGCTAGTGACTCTTTGCAAAACCTCGTCCTCATTCATACTGTCAAATATTTGCCTTACCGGCTCCAAGGCCCATGCAACAAACATCTGACACATTGTTGGAGAATTTTTGATGCCTTGCGGTAATACAACCCAATGATACCTTTTTGCAGGTTCTGACTTATTAATAGAGGGAACAGTAAAAGCAAATTTTTCTGCATCCTCGGGGTGCAAGGGAATTGTGAAAAAAACAATCCTTTAAATCAATTACTAAAAGATCCCAATGCTCTGGCAACATGACCGGTGAAGGCAGCCCAGGCGGAGAGAGGAAGGGCCGGGTGGGAGGGGGAAGGAAGGCGGGAAGGAAAGGAGGGAGGGAAGGAGGCAGGCGGGGGGCGTCCCGGCTGGTGTAGTCACGCCTCGCCGAGCGGCCCTGGGGCGATGGATCCTTCCCAGAAGGCCGGGTCAGTGTGTGGGGGGGTTGTGGGCAGTCCGCACTCGCGGGCGGCCCCATCTCTACCGTGCTGTTTCAAAGTCTTTTGCATTACGTTTAGCACGGACCTATCTTGCGGGGAGATTCCGTTTTCTACGACTCCTACACATTCCCAGCCGCTTACCATTTTTTTTTTTAAGCAGTGGCCGAACCGCTGCCCCAACAGTGGCAGCAATATAGGCTGCCTTGTCAGTTTCCAGCATGCGTTCCGCTGCCTCAAGCATCTGCGCAGCGCTTGCTCCCCTTGGCAAAACCCCATTCGCTCTTTTAGTCTTTTCATTGGCATTCTCGTAGGCTAATGTGTCAAGCAATTTCCCCTTCAAATCTGATCCCAAATCAGGATTACTCATAAGCACATCATGCAATCGATCAACAAACTTACCAAAAGGCTCAGCATTGCCTTGTTTAACATTACCAAAAGAAGGTGTACCCTGCCCTGGCAGATGCACATTTTGCAAAGCTTGAAACGCTAGTTGCTGGGATAACTGCAACACTTCTACATTAAATTGTGCCTGCATATCAGCCCTCACAAAAGGTCCCATGCCCATTAACATTCGTGACTGGACCCCAAATAATGGATCCTGTGGCTGTCTAGGGATGGCAGCAGCAAAGTTTGTATAATCATTCGGGAATCATAAGGTATTAATAAATTACTGTAAAATAAAGGTGGTAAATTGTGAACACAACCCGTATTGCGCGACCACAGCTTTTGTCTCCTTAAAAATTTTTTAATCCAAGGCAACCCACTGCCCTCCCCCTCCCGGTCCCGTGACTACGGGGAGTGCGGAAGGGAAGACTTGTCCGTCTGCCACCACCTCCCTTTCGATCCCTCTCCACCGGACAGTCGGATCCTCGCCCCCTCCCCCACCCGCTAACAAGGGCGCGGGCGGAGTCATCGGCCATGGTGCCGGCAGCCCCCCCACCATCGTCGGCGGGCAAACTGATGATGAATAGGGTCCTGGGGGCAAAAAGGGAATTAGAGTTATAAATTAGGCGCGGCCCGCTCGCCGAGCCTGCTTCGAGCTGTTCCACCTTCCTCGCTGTCTCCTGCGGTTTCTCGTCGAGCCGTTGTTGAACTACTGGAGGCAGTCCTGTAGGGCTTCCTGGGGGTGAAGGTGGCAGAGACGAATACAATCTAGCTGGTCTCTCCGATTTATCTCGTTCCTCCTCATTAACTTTAATGTCCAAATCAATTACTGACGCCACTCCCTTTTCATCGGGCTCACTCCCTTTTAATCCACCGTCCCGAGACTTTCGAGTCCTCCTTAACTTTAATTCTTCACTTTGAGATAACGTCAAAGGCACGGGCGGCTGAGGTGGCTGAGACGGAACGGATTGATAGTCCGCCGGTGCCGGACCCAGTATATTTATTTCAAATAGTCTCTCAGATGGTGACATAGGTGAAAACGCAGCAAAAGCAGAAGTAACTGCCGCTCGCTCACCTTTCATTTCTTGTAAAGTCTCTTTTATAAGTCACCACAATGTAGCCAATAGAATTGCTTCTTTTGAACCTTTACTAATTTCTTTCCAAAGGGCACTTCCAATATTTTCCCAGGTAGGCAGTTCAAAAGCAACTCCCACTCACGGTATCAAGCCTCTATCCCGGGCCCATTTCAACAAAACTTTTAATGTTAACCCTCTCTTAGAAAGCATATGTTGGAGGAGCTTTATCACCACCGTTTCTTCCTTGGACAGTGAACCTCCCATCTCCTCCCCGACCGCTCACCTGCGCGCTTTTTGGTGAGATTCCTCGCGGATCCTCGTCGCGGCTTCGCGTCGCTACTTGCGGTTAACCCTCGCAATCCTCGTGCCTTTTATCTGTGTCGCGGTTAAACTTCACGACTTTACGATCGCGGCTAATCTTCGCAATCCTTGACGCGGCTTCTCTGAGTGCACTCCTTTTTTTTTCCAGTTGCCGGGACAGCAACTCCCCCCTCCGGTCGGCTTTCCCGCTTACCCTCTCTTTTCCAGCTGTCTTTATCGCTCTAGCAACCAACAGCAAGAGAGTCCCGGTTCCAGCTCATCTTTGGACCCTGTTCAATCTTCTGTCTTTGGTCGTCCCTGTTCGGGCGCCAGTTGCGGGAGATAAAGGGACAGCACGTCAATCAATATGATTAAATGCTGACACTTTATTAAGCCCGAATAGCGTCTTTTATATGCCTTAACAGTGATCCCGTGAGTCAAACTATACAGTGATTGGTACATGTTCATTTAGCACACACATCTAAACAGTATATGATTGGATAGCATTTACTGTCTCCGAGGAGGCAAAGAAATTACCTAAGCCCGTAAGTTTCTCACTGAACATCTGGGAGTTGTTTTTCCTGGGAGTTGTTTTTCTCCTTCCAAGGACAGTTTCTCACCACATTGCATGCCCTCTAGTAACCTTACCAGTAGGCTGCAAAACCTACTTTCACACTCCTGCTATTAGCATTAGGGCTGGATTGCTCACGTCTGTTTTCCTCTAGAAAATCCTCCACACCTGCCTTCCTGGCCCCCACGCTGGCTGGCTGCCTGCCTGCCTGGCTGGCTGGCTCCCACGCTGGCTGGCTGCCTCCCCGTCTGACTCCCACGCCGGCTGGCTGGCTGGCTGGCTGGCTGGCTGCCTGCCTGCCTGCCTGGCCCCCACGCTGGCTGGCTGGCTGCCTGCCTGCCTGGCCCCCATGCTGGCTGCCTGCCTGCCTGCCTGCCTGCCTGGCCCCCACGCTGGCTGGCTGGCTGGTTGGCTGGCTGGCTCCCATGCTGGCTGGCTGCGTGGCTGGCTGGCTGGCTGGCTGGCTGCGTGGCTGGCTGGCTCCCACGCTGGCGGGCTGCCTGCCTGCCTGCCTGCCTGCCTGGCCCCCACGCTGCCTGGCTGGCTGGCTGCCTCGCCCCCATGCTGGCTTCCTGCCTGCCTGGCTGCCTGCCCGGTTGGCCCCCACGCTGGCTGCCTGCCTTCCTGGCTGCCTGGTTCCAAGGCTGGCCAGTGGGCTGGCTGGCTGGATGGCTGACTGCCTGTCTGGTCCCCACACTGGCTGGCTGCCTGCCTGCCTGCCTGGCTCCCAGGCTGGCCGGCTGGATTGGCTGGCTGGCTGGCTGCCTGTCTGGTCTCCACACTGGCTGGCCCCCACGCTGGCTGGCTGGCTGGCTGCCTGCCTGCCCGGCTGCCTGCCCGACTGGCCCCCACACTGCCTGGCTGGCTGGCTGCCTGCCTGGCTTGCTGGCTCCCACGCTGGCTGGCTGGCTGGCTGGCTGCCTGCCTGCCTGCCTGGCTGCCTGCCTGACTGGCCCCCACACTGGCTGGCTGGCTGCCTGTCTGGTCCCCATGCTGGCTGGCTGGCTGGCTGGGTGGCTGGCTGCCTGCCTCCCTCAGTGGCTCGCTGCCTGCCTGCCTGCCTGCCCGGCTGGCCCCACGCTGGCTGGCTGGCTGGCTGGCTGGCTGGCTGGCTGGCTGCCTGCCTGCCTGTCTTCCTGGCCTCCACGCTGGCTGGCTGCCTGCCTACCTGCCTGGCTCCAACTCTGGCTGGCTGCCTGCCTGCATGCCTGGCTGGCCCCCACGCTGGCTGGCTGGCTGGCTGGCTGGCTCCCATGGTGGCTGGCTGGCTGGCTGGCTGCCTGGCTGCCACACTGGCTGGCTGTCTACCCCGCTGCCTGACTGCCTGCCTGCTTGCCTGGCTGGCTGGCTGGCTGCCTGCCTCGCCCCCATGCTGGCTGCCTTCTTGCCTGCATGTCTGGTCCCCACGCTGACTGGCTGGCTGCCTCGCCCCCACGCTGGCTGCATGCCTGGCGGGCTGGCTCGCCCCCACGCTGGCTGGCTGCCTGGCTGGCTGGCTGACTCCCACACTGGCTGGCTGGCTGCCTGCCCGGCTGCCCCCCACGCTGGCTGGCTGGCTGGCTGGCTGGCCCCCACGCTGGGTGCCTGACTGGCTGCCTGCCTTGCCCCCGCGCTGGCTGCCTGCCTGTCTGGCTGTACCGCACGCTGGCTGCCTGCCTGGCTGGCTGGCTGGCTGGCTGGCTGGCTGCCTGTCTGGTCCCCACACTGGCTGGTTGTCTGCCTGGCTGGCTGGCTGGCTGACTGGCTGCCTGTCTGGTCCCCACGCTGGCTGCCTGGCTGGCTGGCCCCCACGCTGGCTGACTGCCTGCCTGCCTGCCTGGCTGGCTCGCACGCTGGCTGCCTGGCTGCCTGCCCGACTGGCCCCCACACTGGCTGGCTGGCTGCCTGTCTGGTCCCCACGCTGGCTGGCTGCCTGCGTGCCTTCCTGGCCCCCATGCTAGCTGCCTGCCTGCCTGCCTGGCTGGCTGACTCCCACACTGGCTGGCTGGCTGCCTGCCCGGCTGGCCGCCACGCTGGCTGGCTGCCTGCCCACCTGGCCGCCACGCTGGCTGGCTGGCTGCCTGCCCACCTGGCCGCCACACTGGCTGCAGGCCTGCCTGCCTGGCTGGCCCCCACACTGGCTGGATGGCTGGTTGGCTGGCTGCCTGCCTGGTTCCCAGGCCGGCTGGCTGGCTGGCTGGCCTGCCTTCCTGGCCCCCACGCTGGCTGGCTGCCTGCCTGGCTGGCGCCCACGCTGGCTGCCTGCCTGGCTGCCTGGCTGTAGGGGCAGACAGCGAGTGATTGGACAAGATAGAGTTAAGGAGCCGAAAGCCTTGGGAGGAATAAATAGCAGTATGTAGATAAGGTAGTAGCCACACGGAATGAGGAGGAGTGATGATGGGAACAGGACCTTCGGGAAAGTACCAACCCGGGCTAGAGCTTATATAAAGGGCTTGTTTGCTTGAATAAAGTTGATTCTGATCCAGCACATCGGAGTCTGTGCATCAATCCGCTACACCTGGCTGGTGCCCGCGCTGGCTGCCTGTCTGCCTTCAGGGTGCCCGTGCTGGCTGCCTGCCTGTCTTCTTGCTTGCCTGGCTGGCTCCTGCACTGGCTCCTGCATTGGCTGCATGCCTGCCTGGCTGGCTTGCTCCCGTGCTGGTTCCCACACTTCCTGCCTGCCTGCCTGGCTCCCATGCTGCCTGCCTATGTGGCTGCCTGCCTGGCTGGCTCCCACGTTGTCTCCCACACTGCCTGCCTGCCTGGCTGGCTGGCTCCTTCGCTGCTTGCCTTCCTGACAGGCTGCCATGCTGGCTGGCTGCCCATGCTGGCTGCCTGCCTTGTTCCTGCGCTGCCTCCCACCCTGGCTGGCTGCCTGCCTGGTTGATTCCCACTCTGACTGACGCGCTGGCTGGCTGGCTGTCTGGCTCCTGTACTTCCTGCCTGCTTTCCTGGCTGGCTGGCTGCTGCACTGCCTGCCTGCCTGATTGCCAGCCTGGCTGCCTGGCGCCCACCCTGGCTCCCGCCCTGGCTCCCGCGCTGCCTACCTGGCTGTCTGGCTGTCTCCCTGCTGGCTGCCTGCCTGATTGCCAGCCTGGCTGCCTGGCGCCCACCCTGGCTCCCGCCCTGGCTCCCGCGCTGCCTACCTGGCTGTCTGGCTGTCTCCCTGCTGGCTGCCTGCCTGGTTGCTTGCCTCACTGCCTGCCTGCCTCCTGGTGCCCGCGCTGGCTGGCTGGCTGCCTGCCTGGCGCCCGCATTGTCTCACATGCTGCCTGCCTAACTGCCTGCCTGGCTTACTTCTGTGCTGGCTGACTGCCTGCGTGGCTCTCGCGCTGGCTGGCTGGCTGCCTGCCTGCTTGCTGTGCTGCCTGATTGGCTGCTTGGCTGGCTGGCTCCCATGCTGTCTGCCTGTCTGCCTGCCTGGCTCCCGATCTGGCTGCCTGCCTGGCGCCCGTGCTGGCTGGCTGCCTGCCTGCCTGCTTGGTGCCTGTGGTGGCTGCCTGCTTGTCTGCTTGCCTGTCTGCCTGGCTCCTGTGCTGGCTCCCGAACTGGCTGCGTGGCTGCCTGGCTGGCTGGCTCCCGTGCTGGCTCCCTGCCTGCCTGGCTGGCTCCCACGCTGCCGGCCTGCATGGCTGCTTGCGTGGCTGGCTCCCACGTTGTCTCCCATGCTCCCTGCTTAGCTCCCGCGCTGCCTGGCTGGCTGGCTGGCTGGCTCGTTCGCTGCTTGCCTTCCTGGCAGGCTGCCATGCTGGCTGGCTGGCTGGCTGGCTGGTTCCTGCGCTGGTGCCCTGCCTGCCTGCCTGCCTGCCTGGCTGTCTACCGCACGGGCTCCCTGCCTGGCTCCCTGCCTGGCTGTCTGGCTCCTGTGCTGGCTCCCACGCTGTCTGCCTGTCTGCCTGGCACACTGGTGCCCATGCTGCCTGCCTGCCTGCCTGCCGCTTTGGCTCTCGTGCTGCCTGCCTGCCTGGCTTGCTTCTGCGCTGGCTGACTGCCTGTCTGGTTCCCACGTTGTCTCCCGTGCTGCCTGCCTAGCTCCCACGCTGCCTGCCTGCCTGCATGGCTGGCTCCTTCGCTGCTTGCCTTCCTGGCAGGCTCCTATGCTGGCTGGCTGCCCACGCTGGCTGCCTGCCTTGTTCCTGCGCTGCCTCCCACCCTGACCGGCTGCCTGCCTGGTTGACGCCCGCTCTGGCTGATGCGCTGGCCGGCTGGCTGGCAGGCTCCCACGCTGGTTGTCTGCCTGGCTGGCTGGCTCCCGTGCTTCCTGCCTGCTTTCCTGGCTGGCTGGCTGCTGCACTGCCTGCCTGCCTGATTGCCAGCCTGCCTGCCTGGATGCCTGGCTCCTGCGCTGGCTCCCTGCCTGCCTGGCTGGTTGGCTACCATGCTGGCTGTCTCCCTGGCTGACTGGCTCTTGCACTTGCTGCCTGCCTTCCTGGCTGGGTGGCTCCCGCCCTGCCTGCCTGCCTGGTTGCCGGCCTGCCTGCCTGGCTCCCGTGCTGGCTCCCGTGCTGTCTGTCTGCCTGGCTGGCTGGCTCCCCACGCAGCTGGCGGCAGCGCTGGCTGCCTGGCTCCCCCGCTTCCTGACTGCCTGAATGGCTGGCTGGCTCCCGCGCTGCCTGCCTGCCTGGTTGCCTGCCTGGCTGCCTGGTTCCCATGTTGGCTCCTGCAATGGCTGCCTGCCTGCCTGCCTGCCTGGTTGCCATGCTGGCTGCCTGCCTGGTTGCTTGTCAGACTGGCTGCCTGGCTCCTGTGCTGGCTCCCGCGCTGGCTGGGTGGCTGGGTGGGTGGCTGGCTGCCTGGCTCCCGCGCTGGCTGCCTGCCTGGCTGCCACCTGCACTGCCTGGCTGCCTGCCTGCCTCCCACACTGCCTGCCTGCCTGGCTGCCGCCCATGCTGGCTGGCTGGCCACCCGATTCCCACGCTTCCTGCCTGCCTGCCTACCTGCCGCATTGGCTCCCGTGCTGCCTGCCTGCCCGCCTGGCTTGCTTCTGCGCTGGCTTCCTGCCTGGCTGGCCCCCGCGCTGCCTGCCTGCCTGCTTGCCTCGTTGCCTGATTGGCTGTCTGCCTGGCTCCCGTGCTGGCTGCCTGTCTGCCTGCCTGCCTGGCTCCCACGCTGGCTGGACGGCTGCCTGGCTGGCTGGCTGGCTGGTTCCCGCGCTCGCTCCCACACTGCCTGTCTGCCTGCATGGCTGGCTCCTGCGCTGGCTGCCTGCCTCGCTGCCTGGATGCCTGGTGCCCGCGCTGGCTCCCGCAGTGCCTGGCTGGCTGGCTGGCTGGCTGCCTGGCTGTATGGCTGGCTCCCACGTTGTCTCCCGTGCTGCCTGCCTGGCTCCCGCATTTGCTCCCATGATGCCTGTCTGGCTCCCGCGTTTGCTCCTGTGATGCCTGCCTGGCTGCTTGCCTAGCTCCCATGCTGCCTGCCTGGCTGTCTGGCTGGCTCCTGCACTGCTTGCCTGCCTGACCGGCTCCTGCGCTGGCTGCCTGGCTCCCGTGCTAGCTGCCTGCCTGGCTGGTTGGCTGGTTACCGCGCTGGCTGACTGGCTGGCTGGCTCCTGCGCTGGCTGGCTGCCTAGCTGGCTGACTCCCGTGTTGGCTCCCACGCTGGCTCCTGTGCTGGCTGCCTGGCTGCCTGCCTGGCTGCCTGGCACCCACGCTGGCTCCTGAGCTGGCTACCTGCCTGGCTGTCTGGCTCCCGCGCTGGCTGCCTGCCTAGCTCCCTGCCTGGCTGTCTGGCTCCTGCACTGGCTCCCACGCTGTCTGCCTGTCTGCCTGGCCCACTGGTGCCCACGCTGGCTGCCTGCCTGACTCCTGTGCGGCCTCCCACGCTGGCCGGCTGGCTGCCTGGTTGACTCCCGCTCTGGCTGCCGCACCGGCTGGCTGCAGGCTCCCACGCTGGTTGTCTGCCTGGCTGGCTAGCTCTCGTGCTTCCTGCCTGCCTTCCTGGCTGGCTGGCTGCTGCGCTGCCTGCCTGCCTGGTTGCCGGCCTGGCTGCCTGGTGCCCACGCTGGTTCCCGCCCTGGCTCCCGCTCTGCCTGCCTGGCTGTCTGGCTGGCTCCCATACTGGCTGCCTGCCTTTCTGGCTCCTGCGCTGGTCCCGTGCTGGCTGGCTGGTTGTCTGCCTGTCTGGCGCCCGTGCTGGCTGGCTGGCTGGCTGGCTGGCTGGCTGGCCCCTGTGCTGCCTGCCAGCCTGGCTGGCTGACCCCCATGCTGCCTGCCTGGCTGGCTGGCTGGCCGGCCCCTGCGCTACCTACCTGCCTGGTTGCCTGCCTCACTGCCTGGATGCCTGGCGCCCGCGCTGGCTCCCGCGCTGCCTGCCTGGCTGTCTGGTTAGCTGCCTGACTCCCACGCTGCCTGCCTGCCTGGTTGCCTGCCTGGATCCCACGTTGTCTCCCGTGCTGCCTCCCTGGCTCCCGTGTTTGCTCCTGTGATGCCTGCCTGGCTGCCTGCCTAGCTCCCATGCTGCCTGCCTGCCTGCCTGGCTCCTGCACTGCTTGCCTGCCTGGCTGGCTCCCACACTGGCTCCCGCGCTGGCTGCCTGGCTCCTGCGCTGGCTCCTGCACTGGCTGTCTGCTTGTCTGCCTGTCTGGCTCCCGCGCTGCCTGCCTGCCTGGTTGCCTGCCTCGCTGCCTGGATGCCTGGCACCCGTGCTGGCTCCCGTGGTACCTGCATGGCTGTCTGTCTGTCTGGCTGGCTGGCTCCCACGCTGCTTCCCGTGCTGCCTGCCTGGCTTGCGCGTTTGTTCCCGTGATGCCTGCCTGCCTGGCTCCTACACTGCTTGCATGCCTGGCCGGCTCCCGCGCTGGCTCCCGCACTGGCTGTCTGCCTGTCTGCCTGTCTGCCTGTCTGGCTCCCGCGTTTGTTCCTGCACTGGCTGGATGTCTGTCTTCCCGCCTGGTTCCCACACTGGCTGGCTGGCTGGCTGGCTGCCTGCCTGCCTGCCTGGCTCCCTCGCTGGCTGGCTGGCTGCTGCACTGGCTGCTGCATGGCATGCCTTCCTGGTTGCCCACCTCACTGCCTGGCTCCCTGCCTGGCTGCCTGGCTCCCACCCTGCCTGGCTGGCTGGCTGGCTTCCATGCCGGCTGCCTGCCTGGCTGCTTGCCTGGCTCTCAGCACTGGCTGCCTGCCTGGCTGCCGGGTTCTCATGCTGGCTGCCTGCCTGCCAGCCTGCTGGGCTCCCTTGCTGCCTGGCTGCCTGCCTGGCTGGCTACCACGTTGTCGCCCGTGCTGCCTGCCTGGCTCCCGCGTTGGCTCCCGTGCTGCCTGCCTGGCTGGCTGGCTGGCTCCTGCACTGCTTGCCTGCCTGGCTGGCTCCAATGCTGGCTGGCTGCCTGTCTGGCTGTCTGGCTGTCTCCCGCACTGGCGCCCTGCCTGCCTGCCTGTCTACCGCACTGGCTGCCTTTCTGCCCGGCCCACTGGTGCCCATGCTAGCTGCCTGCCTGGCTGCCTCCCGTGCTGGCTGGCTGTCTGTCTGCCTTGCTCCTGCTCTGGCTCCCATGCTGGCTGTCCGCCTGCTGGCCTGGCTGCGTCCCGTGCTGGCTGGCTGCCTGGCTCCCGTGCCGGCTGTCTACCTGGCTCCTGCGCTTGCTGTCTGCCTGGCTGCCTGCCTGCTTACCCAGCTGGCGGCAGCGCTGGCTGCCTGGCTGGCTGGCTCCCCTGCTTCCTGACTGGCTGGTTGGCTGGCTGGCTCCCCACCCAGCTGGTGGCAGCGCTGGCTGCCTGGCTCCCACGCTGGCTCCTGCACTGCCTGCCTGGGTGGCTGGCTCCCGCGCTGCCTGCCTGCCTGGTTGCCTGCCTGGCTGCCTGGGTCCCATGTTGGCTCCCGCACTGGCTGGCTGGCTGGCTGGCTGGCTGCCACGCTGGCTACCTGCCTGGTTGCTTGCCAGACTGGCTGCCTGGCTCCTGCACTGGTTCCCGCACTGGCTGGGTGGCTGGGTGGGTGGCTGGCTGCCTGGCTCCCAAGCTGGCTGGCTCCTGCGCTGCCTGCCTGGCTGGCCCCCGCACTGGCTGTCTGCCTGACTGCCTGCCTGCCTGGCTCCCGCGCTGGCTGCCGCACTGGCTATCTGCTTGCTTGCCTGGCTGGATGCCACGCTGGCTGCCTGCCTGGCTGCCTGGCTCCTGCACTGGCTCCTGCGCTGCCTGCCTGGGTAGCTGGCTCCCGTGCTGGCTGCCTGGCTGGCCAGCTGGCTGGTTGCCTGCCTGCCTGCCTAGATGGCTGGCTGCTTACTGTGGTTCCTGCCTGCCTCCCTGACTGGCTCCTGTGTTTCCTGCATGCCTGCCTGCCTGGATGGCTGGCTCCTGCGCTGACTGCCTCACTGGCTCCTGTACTGGCTGGCTGCCTCGCTGACTGGCTGTTTGGTTCCCGCACTGGCTGCCTGCCTGGCTCCCGTGCTGGCTGGCTGGCTGGCTGGCTGGCTGACTGGTTACTGCGCTTCCTACCTGCCTGCCTGCTTGCTGCATTGCCTGATTGGCTGCCTGGCTTCCATGCTGGCTGCTTGCCTGCCTTCCTGGCTCCCACGCTGGCTACCTGCCTGTCTGCCTGCCTGGCTCCTGATCTGGCTGCCTGCCTGGCACCCGCGCTGGCTGGCTGGCTGGCTGCCTGCCTGCCTGCCTGCTTGGTGCCCGTGGTGGCTGCCTGCTTGTCTGCTTGCCTGTCTGCCTGGCTCCTGCGCTGGCTCCCACACTGGCTGCGTGGCTGCCTGGCTCCCGTGCTGGCTCCCTGCCTGCCTGCCAACTCCCGTGCTTCCTGCCTGCGTGGCTGCCTGCCTGGCTGGCTCCCACATTGTCTCCTGTGCTGCCTGCCTACCTCCCGTGCTGCCTGGCTGGCTGGCTGGCTTGTTTGCTGCTTGCCTTCCTGGCAGGCTGCCATGCTGGCTGGCTGGCTGGCTGGCTGGTTCCCACGCTGGTGCCCTGCCTGCCTGCCTGCCTGGCTGTCTACCGCACTGGCTGCCTTTCTGCCTCACCCGCTGGTGCCCACGCTGGATGGTTGCCTGCCTGCCTGCCTGGCTCCCATGCTGGCTCCCTGCCTGGCTCCCTGCCTGGCTGTCTGGCTCCTGCGCTGGCTCCCACGCTGGCTGCCTGTCTGCCTGGCACACTGGTGCCTACGATGGTTGCCTGCCTTGTTCCCACGCTGCCTCCCACCCTGGCCGGCTGCCTGCCTGGTTGACTCCCACTCTGGCTGACACGCTGGCCAGCTGGCTGGTGGGCTCCCATGCTGGTTGTCTCCCTGGCTGGCTGGCTCTGGTGCTTCCTGCCTGCCTTCCCGTCTGGCTGGCTGCCGCACTGCCTGCCTGTCTGCCTGCCTGGCTCCTGCGCTGGCTCCTGCACTGGCTGTCTGCCTGTCTGGCTCCCGTGCTGCCTGCCTGCCTGTCTGGTTGCCTCGCTGCGTGGATGCCTGGCGTCCACGCTGGCTCCCGCGCTGCCTGCATGGCTGTCTGACTGGCTGCCTGGCTGGCTAGCTCGCTCCCACACTGCCTGCCTGCCTGCCTGGCTCCCACGTTATCTCCCGTGCTGCCTCTCTGGCTCCCGTGTTTGCTCCCGTGATCCCTGCCTGGCTGCCTGCCTAGCTCCCATGCTGCCTGCCTGCCTGCCTGGCTCCTGCACTGCTTGCCTGCCTGGCCGACTACCACACTGGCTCCCATGCTGCCTGCCTGCCTGCCTGTCTGGATCTTGCGCTGGCTGGCGGGCAGCCTGCCTGCCTACCTGGCTTCCTGCAAGGCTGGCTCCTGTGCTGGCTCCCGCGCTGGCTGCCTGGCTGGCTGGCTCCCACACTGCCTGGCTGCCTGGCTCCTGCACTGGCTCCCGCGCTGCCTGGCTGGTTGGCTACCGCGCTGGCTGCCTGCCTTGCCTGCCATGGCTGTCTCCCGCGCTGGCTGCCTGGCTGGCTCCTGTGTTGGCTGCCTGGCTCCTGCGCTGGCGCCTGTGCTGGCTGCCTGGCTCCCATGCTGGCTGGCTGGCTGGCTCGCTACCGTGCTTCCTGCCTGCCTGCCTGCCTGGCTCCCTCTCTTCCTTCCTCCTCTTTGCTTGGCTCCCGTGCTGCCCGTCTGCCTGGCTCCAATGCTGGTTGTCCACCTGCCTGCCTGGCTGGCTCCCATGCTGGCAGCCTGGCTGCCTGGCTGGCTCCTGTTCTGGCTGCCTGGCTCCTGTGCTGGCTCCTGCACTGGCTGTCTGCCTCTTTGAGCGTCTGGCTCCCGCAGTGGCTGCCTTCCTGCCTGCCTGCCTGGATCCCACGCTGGCTGGCTGGCTGCCTTCCTGGATCCCATGCTGCTTGCCTGCCTGGCTCCCTGCCTGGCTCCTGCGCTGGCTCCCATGCTGGCTGGCTGCCTGGTTGCCTACCTTGCTGCCTGGCTGCCTGTTGCCCGCGCTAGCTGCCTGCCTGGCTCCCGTGCTGGCTCCCAGGCTCCTGCGCTGGCTCCCACGCTGGCTGCCTGTCTACCTGGCCCACCGGTGGCCACGCTGGCTGGCTGGCTGGCTGCCTGCCTGCCTCCCGCGCTGCCTCCCGCACTGGCTGGCTGCCTGCCTGGTTGACTCCTGCTCTGGCTGCTGTGCTGGCTGGCTAGCTCCTTCACTGGTTGTCTGCCTGGCTGGCTGGCTCCCACGCTTCCTGCCTTCCTGGCTGGTTGCCGCGCTGCCTGCCTGCCCGGCTCCCATGCTGGCTGCCCAGCTGTCTGGCTGGCTCCCGCGTGGGCTCCCTGCCTGGCTATCTACCACAGTGGCTGCCTGCCTGCCTTCTTGGCTGGCTCCCACGTTGTCTCCCATGTTGCCTGCCTGGCTCCTGCGTTGGCTCCCATGCTGCCTGCCTGGCTCCTGCACTGCTTGGCTGCCTGGCCGGCTCCCATGCTGGCTGGCTGGCTCCTGCGGTGGTGTCCTGCCTACCTACCTCACTGGTTGCCTGTCTGCCTTGCACGCTGGTGAATGTGCTGGCTGCCTGCCTGGCTGCCTGGCTCCTGCGCTGGCTGCCTGGCTGGTTGCCTGCCTCGCTGCCTGGATGCCTGGCGCCCGCACTGGCTGGCTGGTTCCTGAGCTGGCTCCCACGCTGGCTGCCTCTCTGCCTGGCCCACTGGTGCCTATGCTGGCTGGCTGGCTGACTGGCTGCCTGCCTGCCTGGATCCCATGCTGGCTGGCTGGCTGGCTGGTGCCCACGCTGGCTGTCTGCCTGCCTGCCTGGCACACTGGTGCCCACGCTGCCTGCCTGCCTGCCTGCCGCTTTGGCTCTTGTGCTGCCTGCCTGCCTGGCTTGCTTCTGCGCTGGCTGACTGCCTGTCTG
Organism: Dromaius novaehollandiae; assembly: GCF_036370855.1. Classification (NCBI taxonomy): domain Eukaryota; kingdom Metazoa; phylum Chordata; class Aves; order Casuariiformes; family Dromaiidae; genus Dromaius; species Dromaius novaehollandiae. The sequence goes on from NC_088130.1 coordinate 6,547,679, forward strand.
GTTCCCACGTTGTCTCCCGTGCTGCCTGCCTAGCTCCCACGCTGCCTGCCTGCCTGCCTGCATGGCTGGCTCCTTCGCTGCTTGCCTTCCTGGCAGGCTCCTATGCTGGCTGGCTGCCCACGCTGGCTGCCTGCCTTGTTCCTGCGCTGCCTCCCACCCTGACCGGCTGCCTGCCTGGTTGACGCCCGCTCTGGCTGATGCGCTGGCCGGCTGGCTGGCAGGCTCCCATGCTGGTTGTCTGCCTGGCTGGCTGGCTCCCGTGCTTCCTGCCTGCTTTCCTGGCTGGCTGGCTGCTGCACTGCCTGCCTGCCTGATTGCCAGCCTACCTGCCTGGATGCCTGGCTCCTGCGCTGGCTCCCTGCCTGCCTGGCTGGTTGGCTACCACGCTGGCTGCCTGCCTTGCCTGCCATGGCTGGCTGGCTGGCTGGCTACTGCACTGGCTGACTGGCTGGCTGGGTGGCTCCCGTGCTGGCTGCCTGCCTGGTTGCCTGGCTCCCCCGCTGTTTCCCACGCTGTCTGCCTGGCTGGCGGCAGCGTTGGCTGCCTGGCTCCTGCGCTGGCTCCCGCGCTGGCTGCCTGGCTGTCTGGCTGTTTGGTTCCCTCGCTGGCTGCCTGCCTGGCTCCCATGCTGGTTGTCTACCTGCCTGCCTGGCTGGCTCCCACGCTGGCTGCCTGGCTGCCTCCTGCGCTGGCTGCCTGGCTCCTGTGCTGGCTCCTGCATTGGCTGCCTGCCTCTCTGAGTGTCTGGCTCCCGCAGTGGCTGCCTTCCTTCCTGCCTGGCTGTCTCCCGTGCTGGCTGCCTGTCTTCCTAGCTGGTTGGCTATCACGCTGGCTGCCTGCCTTGCCTGCCATGGCTGCCTCCTGCGCTGGCTGCCTGCCTGCCTTCCTGGCTGGCTCCTGCGCTGCTTGCCTGCCTGGCTGGCTCCCATGCTGGCTGGCTGGCTGGCTGCCTGCCTGCCTGCCTGGCTGGCTACCGTGCTGGCAGCCGGCCTGCCTGCCTGCCTGGCTGACTACTGCACTGGCTGCCTTTCTGCCTCGCCTTCCGGTGCCTGTGCTGGCTCGCTGCCTGGCTGGCTGCCTGGCTCCCACGCTGGCTCCCGTGCTGGCTGTCTGGCTGGCTGCCTGGCTCCTGCACTGGCTCCTGCACTTTCTGCCTGCCTGCCTGCCTGGCTGGCTCCCCTGCTGGCTGCCTGGCTCTCCCACTGTGTCCTGCGCAGGCTGCCTGCCTTGCCTGCCTGGCTGGATGCCGCGCTGGCTGGCTGGCTGGCTGGCTCCCGTGCTGGCTGCCTGTCTCCTGCGCTGTCTCCCGCGCTGGCTGCCTGGCTCCATGCCTGGCTCCCACGCTGGCTGGACGGCTGCCTGGTTGGCTGGCTGGCTGGCTCCCGTGCTGACTAGCTGGCTGGCTGGTTCCCATGCTTGCTGCCGCGCTGGCTGGCTGGCTGTCTCCCACGCTGCCTGCCTGCCTGCCTGCTGGGTTGCCTGCCTGGCTGTCTGGCTCCTGCGCTAGCTCCCACGCTGGCTGCCTGCTGGCGCCCACGCTGGCTGCCTGGCTGCCTGCCTGGCGCCCGCGCTGCCTGCCTGCCTGTCATGTTGGCTCCCATGCTACCTGCCTGCCTGCCTGCCTGGCTCCTGCGCTGGCTGCCTGCCTGCCTGGCTGGCTCCCGCGCTGCCTGCCTGCCTGTCACATTACCTGATTGGCTGGCTGCCTGCCTGGCTGCCTGGCTCCCGCGCTGGCTGCCTGCCTGGCTCCCACGCTGGCTGGACAGCTGCCTGGCTGGCTGGCTGGCTGGTTCCCATGGTCACTGCCACGCTGGCTGGCTGGCTGTCTCCCGCGCTGGCTCCCATGCTGCCTGCCTGCCTTACTGCTTGCCTTGTTGGCTGTCTGGCTGGCTTCCACGCGGGCTGCCGGGCTGCCTGGCTATCGCCTGTGCTGGCTGGCTGGATGCCTGGCTGCCATGCTGGCTGCCTGCGTGGTTGCTTGCCAGACTTGCTGCCTGGCTCCTGCACTGGTTTCCACGCTGCCTGGCTGCCTGGCTGGCTGGCTGCCCACCTGGCGCCCGTGCTGCCTGCCTGCCTGCCTGGCTTGCTTCTGTGCTGGCTGGCTGGCTGCCTGGCTCCCGCGCTGCCTGCCTGATTGCCTTGTTGCCTGATTGCCTGCCTGGCTCCCACACTGGCTGGATGGCTGCCTGGCTGGCTGGCTCCTGCGCTCACGGGCTGCCTGGCTGGCTGGTTCCCGCGCTTGCAACCGCGCTGGCTGCCGTGCTGCCTTCCTGCCTGGCTGTCTGTCTGTCTCCCATGCTGGCTCCCATGCTGCCTGCCTTACTGCCTGCATGGCTGGCTCCTGCGCTTCCTGCCTGCCTGGTTGCCTGCCTCGCTGCCTGGGTGCCTGGCGCCTGCGCTGGCTCCCGTGGTGCCTGGCTGCCTGGCTGCCTCCCACACTGCCTGGCTGGCTCCCATGTTTGCTCCTGTGCTGCCTGCCTGGCTCCCGTGTTTGCTCCTGTGCTACCTGCCTGGCTGCCTGCCTAGCTCCCATGCTCTCTGCCTGCCTGCCTGGCTGGATCCTGCACTGCTTGCTTGCCTGGCCGGCTCCCACGCTGGCTGCCTGGCTCCCACGCTGGCTGGCTGCCTGCCTGGCTCTATGGCTCCCGTGCTAGCTGGCTGGCTGGCTGGCTGGCTGGTTCCCGCGCTGCCTGCCTGGCTGGCTGTTCCCACGCTGCCTCCCGCACTGTCTGCCGCACTGGCTGACTTGCTGCCTGGCTGGCTCCTGTGTTGGCTGCCTGGCTCCTGTGCTGGCTCCCGCACTGGCTGTCTGCCTGCCTGCCTGCCTGCCTGGCTCCTGTGCTGGCTGCCGCACTGTTTATCTGCTTGCTTGCCTGGCTGGATGCCACGCTGCCTGCCTGCCTGCCTGCCGCTTTGGCTCTCGTGCTGCCTGCCTGCCTGGCTTGCTTCTGCGCTGGCTGACTGCCTGTCTGGTTCCCACGTTGTCTCCCGTGCTGCCTGCCTAGCTCCCACGCTGCCTGCCTGCCTGCCTGCATGGCTGGCTCCTTCGCTGCTTGCCTTCCTGGCAGGCTCCTATGCTGGCTGGCTGCCCACGCTGGCTGCCTGCCTTGTTCCTGCGCTGCCTCCCACCCTGACCGGCTGCCTGCCTGGTTGACGCCCGCTCTGGCTGATGTGCTGGCCGGCTGGCTGGCAGGCTCCCACGCTGGTTGTCTGCCTGGCTGGCTGGCTCCCGTGCTTCCTGCCTGCTTTCCTGGCTGGCTGGCTGCTGCACTGCCTGCCTGCCTGATTGCCAGCCTACCTGCCTGGATGCCTGGCTCCTGCGCTGGCTCCCTGCCTGCCTGGCTGGTTGGCTACCACGCTGGCTGCCTGCCTTGCCTGCCATGGCTGGCTGGCTGGCTGGCTACTGCACTGGCTGGCTGGCTGGCTGGGTGGCTCCCGTGCTGGCTGCCTGCCTGGTTGCCTGGCTCCCCCGCTGTTTCCCACGCTGTCTGCCTGGCTGGCTCCTGTGTTGGCTGCCTGGCTCCTGCGCTGGCTCCCGCGCTGGCTGCCTGGCTGCCTGGCTGTTTGGTTCCCTCGCTGGCTGCCTGCCTGGCTCCCATGCTGGTTGTCTACCTGCCTGCCTGGCTGGCTCCCACGCTGGCTGCCTGGCTGCCTCCTGCGCTGGCTCCTGCATTGGCTGCCTGCCTCTCTGAGTGTCTGGCTCCCGCAGTGGCTGCCTTCCTTCCTGCCTGACTGTCTCCCGTGCTGGCTGCCTGTCTTCCTAGCTGGTTGGCTATCACGCTGGCTGCCTGCCTTGCCTGCCATGGCTGCCTCCTGCGCTGGCTGCCTGCCTGCCTTCCTGGCTGGCTCCTGCGCTGCTTGCCTGCCTGGCTGGCTCCCATGCTGGCTGGCTGGCTGGCTGCCTGCCTGCCTGCCTGGCTGGCTACCGTGCTGGCAGCCGGCCTGCCTGCCTGCCTGGCTGACTACTGCACTGGCTGCCTTTCTGCCTCGCCTTCCGGTGCCTGTGCTGGCTCGCTGCCTGGCTGGCTGCCTGGCTCCCACGCTGGCTCCCGTGCTGGCTGTCTGGCTGGCTGCCTGGCTCCTGCACTGGCTCCTGCACTTTCTGCCTGCCTGCCTGCCTGGCTGGCTCCCCTGCTGGCTGCCTGGCTCTCCCACTGTGTCCTGCGCAGGCTGCCTGCCTTGCCTGCCTGGCTGGATGCTGCGCTGGCTGGCTGGCTGGCTCCCGTGCTGGCTGCCTGTCTCCTGCGCTGTCTCCCGCGCTGGCTGCCTGGCTCCATGCCTGGCTCCCACGCTGGCTGGACGGCTGCCTGGTTGGCTGGCTGGCTGGCTCCCGTGCTGACTAGCTGGCTGGCTGGTTCCCATGCTTGCTGCCGCGCTGGCTGGCTGGCTGTCTCCCACGCTGCCTGCCTGCCTGCCTGCTGGGTTGCCTGCCTGGCTGTCTGGCTCCTGCGCTAGCTCCCACGCTGGCTGCCTGCTGGCGCCCACGCTGGCTGCCTGGCTGCCTGCCTGGCGCCCGCGCTGCCTGCCTGCCTGTCATGTTGGCTCCCATGCTACCTGCCTGCCTGCCTGCCTGGCTCCTGCGCTGGCTGCCTGCCTGCCTGGCTGGCTCCCGCGCTGCCTGCCTGCCTGTCACATTACCTGATTGGCTGGCTGCCTGCCTGGCTGCCTGGCTCCCGCGCTGGCTGCCTGCCTGGCTCCCACGCTGGCTGGACAGCTGCCTGGCTGGCTGGCTGGCTGGTTCCCATGGTCACTGCCACGCTGGCTGGCTGGCTGTCTCCCGCGCTGGCTCCCATGCTGCCTGCCTGCCTTACTGCTTGCCTTGTTGGCTGTCTGGCTGGCTTCCACGCGGGCTGCCGGGCTGTCTGGCTATCGCCTGTGCTGGCTGGCTGGATGCCTGGCTGCCATGCTGGCTGCCTGCGTGGTTGCTTGCCAGACTTGCTGCCTGGCTCCTGCACTGGTTTCCACGCTGCCTGGCTGCCTGGCTGCCTGGCTGCCCACCTGGCGCCCGTGCTGCCTGCCTGCCTGCCTGGCTTGCTTCTGTGCTGGCTGGCTGGCTGCCTGGCTCCCGCGCTGCCTGCCTGATTGCCTTGTTGCCTGATTGCCTGCCTGGCTCCCACACTGGCTGGATGGCTGCCTGGCTGGCTGGCTCCTGCGCTCACGGGCTGCCTGGCTGGCTGGTTCCCGCGCTTGCAACTGCGCTGGCTGCCGTGCTGCCTTCCTGCCTGGCTGTCTGTCTGTCTCCCATGCTGGCTCCCATGCTGCCTGCCTTACTGCCTGCATGGCTGGCTCCTGCGCTTCCTGCCTGCCTGGTTGCCTGCCTCGCTGCCTGGGTGCCTGGCGCCTGCGCTGGCTCCCGTGGTGCCTGGCTGCCTGGCTGCCTCCCACACTGCCTGGCTGGCTCCCATGTTTGCTCCTGTGCTGCCTGCCTGGCTCCCGTGTTTGCTCCTGTGCTACCTGCCTGGCTGCCTGCCTAGCTCCCATGCTCTCTGCCTGCCTGCCTGGCTGGATCCTGCACTGCTTGCTTGCCTGGCCGGCTCCCACGCTGGCTGCCTGGCTCCCACGCTGGCTGGCTGCCTGCCTGGCTCTATGGCTCCCGTGCTAGCTGGCTGGCTGGCTGGCTGGCTGGTTCCCGCGCTGCCTGCCTGGCTGGCTGTTCCCACGCTGCCTCCCGCACTGTCTGCCGCACTGGCTGACTTGCTGCCTGGCTGGCTCCTGTGTTGGCTGCCTGGCTCCTGTGCTGGCTCCCGCACTGGCTGTCTGCCTGCCTGCCTGCCTGCCTGGCTCCTGTGCTGGCTGCCGCACTGTTTATCTGCTTGCTTGCCTGGCTGGATGCCACGCTGCCTGCCTGCCTGCCTGCCTGGCTCCTGTGCTGGCTGCCGCACTGTTTATCTGCTTGCTTGCCTGGCTGGATGCCACGCTGGCTGCCTGCCTGCCTGCCTGGCTGTGTCCCGCGCTGGCTGCCTGCCTGCCTGCCTGGGTCCCGCGCTGGCTCCCGCACTGCCTGCCTGGGTAGCTGGCTCCCGTGCTGGCTCCTGTGCTGCCTGCCTGGCTGGCTCCCACGCTGACTGCCTGCCTGTCTGGCTGGCTTCCCTGCTGGCTGCCTGGCTGGCCAGCTGGCTGGTTGCCTGCCTGCCTAGATGGCTGGTTGCTTACTGTGGTTCCTGCCTGCCTCCCTGACTGGCTCCTGTGTTTCCTGCATGCCTGCCTGCCTGCCTGCCTGGCTGACTGCAACACTGGCTCCTGTGCTGGCTCCCGCGGTGGCTGTCTTCCTGTCTGCCTGGCTCCCGCTCTGGCTCCCATGCTGGCTGCCACGCTGGCTGTCTGCCTGCTTGCCTGGCTGCGTCCCGCGCTGGCTGTCTGCCTGGCTCCCACGCTGGCTCCCACACTGGCTGTCTGCCTGGCTGCGTACCTGCTTGCCCGGCTGGCTGCAGTGCTGGCTGCCTGCCTGGCTGGCTCCCCCACTTCCTGACTGGCTGGCTGGCTGGCTCCTGCGCAGGCTGCCTGCCTGGCTGGTTGCCTGCCTCGCTGCCTGGATGCCTGGCACCCGCGCTGGCTCCTGCGCTCCCTGTCTGGCTGGCTACGTGGCTGGCTGGCTGGCTCCCATGCTGCCTGACTGCCTGGCTCCCATGTTGTCTCCTGTGCTGCCTGCCTGGCTCCCGCGTTTGCTCCCGTGATGCCTGCCTGGCTGCCTGCCTGTCTGGCTCCTGCACTCCGGAACTGGCTCCTGCACTGGCTGCAGCACTGGCTGGCTACCCTGCTTCCTGCCTGTCTGCCTGACTGCCTGACTCCCATGCTGGCTGCCTCCCTGGCTCCTGCGTAGGCTCCTGTGTTGCCTGCCTGCCTGCCTGCCTGGCTGAATCCTGCGCTGGTTCTTGTGCTTCCTGGCCTGCCTAGCTGTCTCCCGTGATGGCTGGCTGGCTGGATGCCTGCCTGCCTGCCTGGCTCCCACTCTGCCTGCCTGCCTGGCTGGCTCCCACGCTGCTTGCTTAACTGCCTGCCTCCTGCACTGGCCATCTGCCTGGCTGTTTCCCTTGCTGGCTCCTGCCTTGGCTGTCTGCCTGTCTGCCTGTCTGCCTGCCTGAACTGGTGCCTGTGCTGGCTGCCTGGCTCCCGCGCTGGCTCCCGTACTGCCTGCCTGCCTGCCTGGCTGGATCCCGCGCTGTCTGGCTGGCTGCCTGCCTACCTGGCTGCCTGCCTGGCTGGCTCCTGTGCTGGCTCCCGTGCTGGCTGCCTGGCTCATGTGCTGGCTCCCATGCTGCCTGGCTGGTTGGCTACCGCGCTGGCTGCCTGCCTGCCTTGCCTGCCATGGCTGGCTCCCGTGTTGGCTGGCTGGCTACTGCACTGGCTGCCTGGCTGGCTCCCGTGCTGGCTGCCTGCCTGGTTGCCTGGATGTCTGTCTCCCATGCTGGCTCCTGTGCTGCCTGCCTGGCTGACTGCTGCACTGGGTGGCTGTCTGGCTGTCTGGCTCCTGTGCTGGCTGCCTTGCTGGCTGCCTGGCTCCCCCGCTGTCTCCCTGGCTGGCTCCTGTGTTGGCTGCCTGGCTCCTGCGCTGGCGCCCGCGCTGGCTGCCTCGCTGTCTGGTTCCTGCACTGACTGCCTGCCTGCCTGGCTCCTGTGCTGGCTGGCTGACTGGCTGGCTGGTTACCACCCTTCCTGCCTGCCTGACTGGCTCCCTCGCTTCCTTCCTCCTCTTTGTTTGGCTCCTGTGCTGCCTGTCTGCCTGGCTCCCATGCTGGTTGTCCACCTGCCTGCCTGGCTGGCTCCCACTCTGGCTCCCACGCTGGCTGCCTGGCTCCTGCGCTGGCTCCTGCACTGGCTGTCTGCCTCTCTGAGTGTCTGGCTCCCGCAGTGGCTGCCTTCCTGCCTGGCTGGCTGGCTCCCACACTGCCTGCCTGCCTCTTTGTCTTCCTTTGCCTCTTGCTTGCTCCCTTTAACTCCCTTCATCTCTTGCTTGCTCCGCTTGGCTCTTGCTGGCTCCCTCTGGGTCCCTTTGGCTCCTGCTGGTTCCTTTTGGCTCTTGCTAGCTCCCTTTGGTTCCCTTTGGCTCTTGCTCTCTGCCTTTGGTTCTCTTTGGCTCTTGCTCTCTGCCTTTGGATCCTCCTACCTCTTCCTCTTCCCCTTGGCTCCCTTTGGAGTTTGATCGCTGCCTTTGGCGCCCTTTGGGTCTTGCTCTCTCCCTTTGGCTCCCTTTGGCTCCTCTGCTCTACCTTTGGCTCCTGTTGGCTCCCTTTGGATCTTGTTCACTCCTTCTGGCTCCCGCTATCTCCCTTTGGCTCTCTTTGGCTCTCGCTCGCTACCTTTAGCTCTTGCTCGCTCCCTTTGGTTCTTCTTTGCTCTTTTTGGCTCCCTTTGGCTCTTCCTCTTTCCCTTGGCTCCCTTTGGCTCTCGTTCACTCCCTTTGGCTCCCTTTGTTTCCCTTCGGAGCTTGCTCACTCCCGTTGGCTCCCTTTGCACCTTCCTCTTTCCCTTTGCTCCCTTTGGATTTTGCTCACTCCCTTTGTCTCCCTTTCGCACCCTTTGTCTCTCTTTGAGTCCCCTTGGCTCTTGCTGTCTCTCTTTGGCTCTTGCTCACTCCCTTTCTCTCCCTTTGGCTCTCTTTGGCTTTTGCTCCTCCCCTTTGTATCTTGCTCGATCGCTTTGGCTCTTGCTCACTCCCTTTGGCTCCCGCTCGCTCCCTTTGTCTCCCCTTGGCTCCCTTTGGCGCTTGGTCGTTCCCTCTGGTTCTTGCTCGCTCCCTTTGGCACTTGCTCTCTCCCTTTGGGTCACTTTGCCTCTTGCTGGCTCCCTTTGCCTCTTGCTCCCTCCCTTTTCACTCCCTTTTGCTAATGTTCACTACCTTTGGCTCCCTTTGGCTCTTGCTCACTACCTTTGGTTCTTGCTCACTCCCTCTGTTTCTTGCTCGCTCTCTTTGGCTCCCTTTGGCTCTTGCTGGCTCCCTTTGGCTCCCTTTTGTTCGCTCCCTTTGGAGCTTGCTTGCTCTGTTTGCTCCCTTTGTTTCTTGCTCTCTCCCTTTGGCTCCCTTTGGCTCTTGCTGGCTCCCTTTTGGTCTTGCTCGCTCCCTTTCTCTCCCTTTGGCTCTCTTTGGATTTTGCTCCCTCCCTTTGTCTCCCCTTGGCTCCCTTTGGCTCTTGCTCACTCCCTTTGGCTCTTGCTCACTCCCTTTGGCTCTTCCTCCCTCCCTTTGTCTCCCTTTGGCGCTTTCTCTCTCCCTTTGGCTTTTGCTTGCTCCCTTTGTCTCCCTTTGGCTTTTGCTTGCTCCCTTTGTCTCCCTTTGGCTTTTGCTCTCTCCATTTGGCTCTTGCTGCCTCCTTTTGGCTGCCTTTGGCTTTTGCTCGCTCCGTTTGGCTCTTGCTCACTCCCTTTGGAGCTTGATCACTCCCTTGGCTCCCTTTGGAGCTTGCTCTCTCTGTTTGCTCCCTTTGGCTCTTGCTTTCTCCCTTTGGCTCCCTTTTGCTCCTACCGGCTCACTTTAGCTCTTCCTCCCTCCTTTTGGCTTTTGTTCGCTCCCTTTAGCTCCGTTTGGCTCTTCCTCGCACCTTTTGGCTCTTGCTGCCTCCCTTTGGCTCCCTTTGGCTTTTGCTCACTCCCTTTGGCTCTTGCTTGCTCGCTTTGGAGCTTGATCGCTCTGTTTGGCTCCCTTTGGCTCTTGCTCGCCCCCTTTGTCTCCCCTTGGCTCCCTTGGGTGCTCGGTTGCTCCCTTTGGTTCCCTTTGGCTCTTGCTCTCTGCCTTTACCTCCCTTTACCTCCTCCTCTTTCCCTTTAGCTCCCTTTGGAGCTTGATCGCTCCCTTTGGTGCCCTTTGGCTCTTGCTCTATCCCTTTGGCTCCCTTTGGCTCCCTTTTGCTCTTCCTCACTACCTTTGGCTCTTGCTCACGCTCTTTGCCTCCGTTTGGCTCTTGCTGGCTCCCTTTGGCTCTTGCTCACTCCCTTTGGCTCCGTTTGGCTCTTGCTGTCAGCATTTGGTTCCCTTTGGCTCCTTTTGGCTCTTACTTATTCCCTTGGCTCTGTTTGGCTCCCTTTCGCTCTTGCTCACTCCCTTGGTCTCCCTTTGGCTCTTGCTGTCTCCCTTTGGCTCCCTTTGGCTCTTGCTCTCCACCTTTGGCTCCCTTTGTAGCTTGCTGGCTCCCTTTGGATCCCTTTGTAGCTTGCTGGCTCCCTTTGGCTCCCTTTGACTCTTGCTGTTTTCTTTTGGCTCTTGCAGGCTCCCTTTGGCTCCCTTCCTTGCTCCCTTTGGCTCTTGCTGTCTCCCTTTTTCTCCCCTTGTCTCCGTTTATGCTTAGTTGCTCCCTTTGGCACCCTTTGGCTCTTGATTGCTCCCCTTGGTCTCCCTTTGGCGCTTGGTCGCTCCCTTTGGCTCTTGCTCCCTGCCTTTGGTTCCCTTTGGCTCTTGTTCACTCCATTTGGCTCACTTTGCCTCCTTTTGGCTCGTCCTTGCTCCCTTTGGCTCTTGCTGGCTCCCTTTGGCTCCCGCTAGCTTCCTTTGGATCTTGCTTGCTCCCTTTGTCTTCCTTTGGCTCTCTTTGGCTCTTATTCACTTTGTTTGGCTCTTGCTGGCTCCCTTTGGCTCCCTTTGGCTTCCTTTGCCTCTCTTTGGCTCATGGTCGCTCCCTCTGTTTCTTGCTGGCTCCCTTTGTCTCTTGCTCGCTCCCGTTGGCTGTTGTTCACTCCTATTGGCTCCCGTTGTCTCCCTTTGTCTCTTGCTCGCTCCCTTTGGCTCTTCCTCACTCCCTTTGGCTCCCTTTGACTCTTGCTGTTTCCTTTTGGCTCTTGCAGGCTCCCTTTGGCTCCCGTTGGCCCTTCCTCACTCCCTTTGGCTATTGCTCGCTCCCTTTGTCTCCACTTGTCTCCATTTATGCTTGGTCACTCCCTTGGGCACCCTTTGGCTCCCTTTGGCTCTTGATTGCTCCCTTGGGCACCCTTTGGCGCTTGGTCACTCCCTTTGGCTTCAGCTGGCTCCCTTTGGCTTCCTCTGGGTCTTGCTCTCTCCCTTTGGCTCTTGTTCACTCCCTATGGCTCCCTTTGCCTCTTCCTGTTTCCCTTGGCTCCCTTTGGAGCTTGCTTGCTCCCTTAGTTTCTCTTTGGTTCTTGCTTCCTCCCTTTGGCTCCATGTGGGTCTTGCTCACTCCCTTTGGCTCCCTTTGCCTCTTGCTTTCTCAATTTGGCTCCCTTTGCCTCTTGCTTGGCTCCCTTTAGAACTTGCTCGCTCCCTTTGGCTCTTGCTCTTTCCCTTGGCTGCCTTTGGAACTCCCTTTGGCTCTTGCTGGCTCCCATTGATTTCCCTTGGCTCCTTTTGTCTCTTGCTGTCTGCATTTGGCTCCCTTTGGCTCCTGCTGTCTGCATTTGGTTCCCTTTGGCTCCTTTTGGCTCTTACTCATTCCCTTTGGCTCCCTTTGGCTCTTCCTCACTCCCTTTGGCTCCCTTTGACTCTTGCTGTTTCCTTTTGGCTCTTGCAGGCTCCCTTTGGCTCCCTTTGCCTCTTCCTCGCTCACTTTGGCTCTTGCTCGCTCCCTTTGTCTCCCCTTGTCTCCATTTATGCTTAGTCGCCCCCCCTTGGCACCCTTTGGCTCCCTTTGGCTCTTGATTGCTCCCCTTGGTCTCCCTTTCGCGCTTGGTCACTCCCTTTGGCTCCTACTGGCTCCCTTTGGCTCCCTTTAGCTCTTGCTCCCTGCCTTTGGCTCCTTTGGTTCCCTTTGGCTCTTCCTTGCTCTCTTTGGCTCCCTTTGCCTCTTGCTGGTTCCTTCTGGCTCTTGCAGGCTCCCTTTGGCTCCCTTTGCCTCTTCCTCACTCCCTTTGGCTCCCCCTGGATCTTGCTCACTCCCATTGGCTCCCCCTGGCTCCCTCTGGGTCTTGCTCTCTCCCTTTGGCTCCCTTTTCCTCCCTTTGGCTCTTACTCGCTCCATTTGGCTCTTGCTCGCTCCCTTTGGCTCCCTTTGCCTCTTCCTGTTTCCCTTGACTCCCTTTCAAGCTTTCTCGCTCCCTTTGGCTCCCTTTGGAGCTTGCTCGCTCCCTTAGTCTCTCTTTGGTTCTTGCTCTCTCCCTTTGGCTCCCTTTGGCTCTTGCTCACTACCTTTGGTCCCTTTAGCTCTCTTCGGCTCTTCCTCGCTCCCTTTGGCTCTTGCAGAATCCCTTTGGCTCCCCTTGGCTCTTGTTAGCTCCTTTTGCCTCTTGCTCTCTCCCTTTGTCTCCCCTTGACACATGGTCATTCCTTTTGGCTCCCTTTGGGTCTCGCTGGCTCCCTTTGGCTCTTGCTTGCTCTCTTGGTCTCCCTTTGGCTCTCTTTGGCACTTGGTCACTCACTTTGGCTCTTCCTCGCTCCCTTTGGCTCCCTTTGGCTCTTGGTAGCTCCCATTGATTTCTCTTGGCTCCCTGTGGCGTTTGCTGTCTGCGTTTGGCTCCTTTTGGCTCTTCTCATTCCCTTTGGCTCCCTTTCACTCTTGCTCACTCCCTTGATCTCCCTTTGGCTCTTGCTGTCTCCCTTTGGCTCCCCTTTGCTCTTACTCTCTGCCTTTGGCTCCCTTTGGCTCTTGTTCGCTCTGTTTGGCTCCCTTTGTAGCTTGCTCGCTTCCTTTGTCTCCCTTTGTCTCCCCTTGTCTCCATTTACACTTAGTTGCTCCCTTTGGCACCCTTTGGCTCCCTTTGGCTCTTGATTGCTCCCTTTGGCACCCTTTGGGTCCCTTTGGCTCTTGCTTGCTCCCCTTGGCTCCCTTTGGCTTTTGCTGGCTTCCTTTGGCTCCCTTTGACTCTTGCTGGCTCCCTTTGCTTCTTGCTGGTTTCTTTTGGCTCTTCCTCGCTCCCTTTGGCTCCCTTTGGCTCTTGCTCACTCCCTTTGGCACCCTTTGGCTCCCGCTTGGTCTCCTTGACTCCCTTTGGTGCTTGGTCGCTCCCTTTGGCTCGCTTTGTCTCTAGCTGGCTCCTTTTGGCTGCCTTTGGCTCTTGCTCCCTGCCTTTGGCTCCCTTTGGCTCTTGCTTGCCCTGTTTGGCTCACTTTGCCTCCCTTTGGCTTGTCCTCGCTCCCTTTGGCTCTTGCTGGCTCCCTTTGGCTGTTTCTGGTTCCTTTTAGCTCTTGCAGGCTCCCTTTGGCTCCCTTTGGCTCCCTCTGGGGCTTGCTCTCTCCCTTAGGTTCTCTTTGGTTCTTTCTCCCTCCCTTTGGCTCCCTTTGGTTCTTGCTCACTCCCTTTAGATCTTGCTTGCTCCCTTTGACTCTTGCTCTTTCCCTTGGCTGCCTTTGAAACTCCCTTTCGCTCTTGTTCACTCTCTTTGATTCCCTTTGGCTCTTGCTGTCTCCCTTTGGCTCCCGCTAGCTCCCTTTGGATCTTGCTCGCTCCCTTTGGCTTCCTTTGCCTCTCTTTGGCTCATGGTCGCTCCCTTTGTTTCTTGCTCGCTCCTTTTGTTTCTTGCTCGCTCCATTTGGCACCCTTTGACTCATGTTCTCTCCCTTAGGCTCTTGCTTGCTCCCTTTGCCTCCCTTTGCTTCTTGCTGGCTCCCTTTGGCTCCCTTTGTCTCTCGCTCATTCCCTTTGGCTCTTGCTTGCTCCCATTGGCTGTTGCTCGCTCCCATTGGCTCCCATTGGCTCCCTTTGGCTCTTCCTCGCTCCCTTTGGCTCTTCCTCACTCCCTTGGGCACCCTTTGGCTCCCTCTGGCTCTTGCTTGCTCCCCTTGGTCTCCCTTTGGCACTTGGTCACTCCCTTTGGCTCCCTTTGGCTCTAGCTGGCTCCCTTTGGCTCCCTTTGGCTCTTGCTCCCTGCCTTTGGCTCCCTTTGCCTCTTCCTTGCTCCCTTTGGCTCCCTCTGGGTCTTCCTCTGTCCGTTTGGCTCCCTTTAGCTCCCTCTGGGTCTTGCTCTTTCCCTTTGGCTCCCTTTGGCTCTTCCCTTTGGCTCCCTTTGGCTCTTGTTCACTCCCTTTGGCTCCCTTTGCCTCTTGCTGTCTGCATTTGGCTCCCTTTGCCTCTTCCTTGCTCCCTTTAGAACTTGCTCGCTCCCTTTGGTCTCGCTCTTTCCCTTGGCTGCCTTTGGAACTCCCTTTGGCTCTTGCTGGCTCCCTTTGGCTCACTTTGGCTTTTGCTCAGGCCCTTTGGCTTTTGCTGGCTCCCTTTGGCTCTTGCTGGCTCCCTTTGGCTTCTTTTGACTCTTTCTCGCTCCCTTTGACTCGCTTCATCTCTTGCTTGCTCCGTTTGGAACTTCCTCGCTCCCTTTGGCTCCCTTTGGTTTTTGCTGGCTCCCTTGGCTCTTGCTGACTCCCTTTGGCTCTTGCTCACTGCCTTTGGCTCCCTGTGGCTTTTGATCGCTCTCGTTGTCTCTCTGGCTCTTTCTTGGCTCCCCTTGTCTCCCTTCGGCGCTTGCTCTATCCCTTTGGCTCCCTTTGGCTCCCTTTGGCTCCCTTTTGCTCTTCCTTACTACCTTTGGCTCTTGCTCACTCTCTTTGGCTCCTTTGGCTCTTGCTGGCTCCCTTTGGCTCTTGCTCGCTCCCGTTGATTTCCCTTGGCTCCATTTATGCTTAGTCGCCCCCCCTTGGCACCCTTTGGCTCCCTTTGGCTCTTGATTGCTCCCCTTGGTCTCCCTTTCGCGCTTGGTCACTCCCTTTGGCTCCTACTGGCTCCCTTTGGCTCCCTTTAGCTCTTGCTCCCTGCCTTTGGCTCCTTTGGTTCCCTTTGGTTCTTCCTTGCTCTCTTTGGCTCCCTTTGCCTCTTGCTGGTTCCTTCTGGCTCTTGCAGGCTCCCTTTGGCTCCCTTTGCCTCTTCCTCACTCCCTTTGGCTCCCCCTGGATCTTGCTCACTCCCATTGGCTCCCCCTGGCTCCCTCTGGGTCTTGCTCTCTCCCTTTGGCTCCCTTTTCCTCCCTTTGGCTCTTACTCGCTCCATTTGGCTCTTGCTCGCTCCCTTTGGCTCCCTTTGCCTCTTCCTGTTTCCCTTGACTCCCTTTCAAGCTTTCTCGCTCCCTTTGGCTCCCTTTGGAGCTTGCTCGCTCCCTTAGTCTCTCTTTGGTTCTTGCTCTCTCCCTTTGGCTCCCTTTGGCTCTTGCTCACTACCTTTGGTCCCTTTAGCTCTCTTCGGCTCTTCCTCGCTCCCTTTGGCTCTTGCAGAATCCCTTTGGCTCCCCTTGGCTCTTGTTAGCTCCTTTTGCCTCTTGCTCTCTCCCTTTGTCTCCCCTTGACACATGGTCATTCCTTTTGGCTCCCTTTGGGTCTCGCTGGCTCCCTTTGGCTCTTGCTTGCTCTCTTGGTCTCCCTTTGGCTCTCTTTGGCACTTGGTCACTCACTTTGGCTCTTCCTCGCTCCCTTTGGCTCCCTTTGGCTCTTGGTAGCTCCCATTGATTTCTCTTGGCTCCCTGTGGCGTTTGCTGTCTGCGTTTGGCTCCTTTTGGCTCTTCTCATTCCCTTTGGCTCCCTTTCACTCTTGCTCACTCCCTTGATCTCCCTTTGGCTCTTGCTGTCTCCCTTTGGCTCCCCTTTGCTCTTACTCTCTGCCTTTGGCTCCCTTTGACTCTTGTTCGCTCTGTTTGGCTCCCTTTGTAGCTTGCTCGCTTCCTTTGTCTCCCTTTGTCTCCCCTTGTCTCCATTTACACTTAGTTGCTCCCTTTGGCACCCTTTGGCTCCCTTTGGCTCTTGATTGCTCCCTTTGGCACCCTTTGGGTCCCTTTGGCTCTTGCTTGCTCCCCTTGGCTCCCTTTGGCTTTTGCTGGCTTCCTTTGGCTCCCTTTGACTCTTGCTGGCTCCCTTTGCTTCTTGCTGGTTTCTTTTGGCTCTTCCTCGCTCCCTTTGGCTCCCTTTGGCTCTTGCTCACTCCCTTTGGCACCCTTTGGCTCCCGCTTGGTCTCCTTGACTCCCTTTGGTGCTTGGTCGCTCCCTTTGGCTCGCTTTGTCTCTAGCTGGCTCCTTTTGGCTGCCTTTGGCTCTTGCTCCCTGCCTTTGGCTCCCTTTGGCTCTTGCTTGCCCTGTTTGGCTCACTTTGCCTCCCTTTGGCTTGTCCTCGCTCCCTTTGGCTCTTGCTGGCTCCCTTTGGCTGTTTCTGGTTCCTTTTAGCTCTTGCAGGCTCCCTTTGGCTCCCTTTGGCTCCCTCTGGGGCTTGCTCTCTCCCTTAGGTTCTCTTTGGTTCTTTCTCCCTCCCTTTGGCTCCCTTTGGTTCTTGCTCACTCCCTTTAGATCTTGCTTGCTCCCTTTGACTCTTGCTCTTTCCCTTGGCTGCCTTTGAAACTCCCTTTCGCTCTTGTTCACTCTCTTTGATTCCCTTTGGCTCTTGCTGTCTCCCTTTGGCTCCCGCTAGCTCCCTTTGGATCTTGCTCGCTCCCTTTGGCTTCCTTTGCCTCTCTTTGGCTCATGGTCGCTCCCTTTGTTTCTTGCTCGCTCCTTTTGTTTCTTGCTCGCTCCATTTGGCACCCTTTGACTCATGTTCTCTCCCTTAGGCTCTTGCTTGCTCCCTTTGCCTCCCTTTGCTTCTTGCTGGCTCCCTTTGGCTCCCTTTGTCTCTCGCTCATTCCCTTTGGCTCTTGCTTGCTCCCATTGGCTGTTGCTCGCTCCCATTGGCTCCCATTGGCTCCCTTTGGCTCTTCCTCGCTCCCTTTGGCTCTTCCTCACTCCCTTGGGCACCCTTTGGCTCCCTCTGGCTCTTGCTTGCTCCCCTTGGTCTCCCTTTGGCACTTGGTCACTCCCTTTGGCTCCCTTTGGCTCTAGCTGGCTCCCTTTGGCTCCCTTTGGCTCTTGCTCCCTGCCTTTGGCTCCCTTTGCCTCTTCCTTGCTCCCTTTGGCTCCCTCTGGGTCTTCCTCTGTCCGTTTGGCTCCCTTTAGCTCCCTCTGGGTCTTGCTCTTTCCCTTTGGCTCCCTTTGGCTCTTCCCTTTGGCTCCCTTTGGCTCTTGTTCACTCCCTTTGGCTCCCTTTGCCTCTTGCTGTCTGCATTTGGCTCCCTTTGCCTCTTCCTTGCTCCCTTTAGAACTTGCTCGCTCCCTTTGGTCTCGCTCTTTCCCTTGGCTGCCTTTGGAACTCCCTTTGGCTCTTGCTGGCTCC
The DNA here is from genome assembly GCF_036370855.1 of Dromaius novaehollandiae. NCBI lineage: Eukaryota > Metazoa > Chordata > Aves > Casuariiformes > Dromaiidae > Dromaius > Dromaius novaehollandiae. Next base: position 6,564,676 of record NC_088130.1, read on the forward strand.
CTTTGGCTCACTTTGGCTTTTGCTCAGGCCCTTTGGCTTTTGCTGGCTCCCTTTGGCTCTTGCTGGCTCCCTTTGGCTTCTTTTGACTCTTTCTCGCTCCCTTTGACTCGCTTCATCTCTTGCTTGCTCCGTTTGGAACTTCCTCGCTCCCTTTGGCTCCCTTTGGTTTTTGCTGGCTCCCTTGGCTCTTGCTGACTCCCTTTGGCTCTTGCTCACTGCCTTTGGCTCCCTGTGGCTTTTGATCGCTCTCGTTGTCTCTCTGGCTCTTTCTTGGCTCCCCTTGTCTCCCTTCGGCGCTTGCTCTATCCCTTTGGCTCCCTTTGGCTCCCTTTGGCTCCCTTTTGCTCTTCCTTACTACCTTTGGCTCTTGCTCACTCTCTTTGGCTCCTTTGGCTCTTGCTGGCTCCCTTTGGCTCTTGCTCGCTCCCGTTGATTTCCCTTGGCTCCCTTTGGCTCTTGCTGTCTGTATTTGGTTCCCTTTGGCTCCTTTTGGCTCTTACTCGTTCCCTTAGGCTCCCTTCGGCTCCGTTTGGCTCTTTCTCTCTGCCTTTGGCTCCCTTTGCCTCTTCCTCGCTCCCTTTGTCTCTTGCTCGCTCCCTTTGGCTCCCTTTGACTCTTGCTGTTTCCTTTTGGCTCTTGCAGGCTCCCTTTGGCTCCCTTTGGCTCTTGCAGGCTCCCTTTGAGTCCCCTTGTCTCTGTTTGTGCTTAGTCTCTCCCTTTGGCACCCTTTGGCTCCCTTTGGCTCTTGATTGCTTCCTTGGGCACCCTTTGGCTCCCTTTGGCTCTTGCCTGCTCCCTTTTGTCTCTTGCTGGCTCCCTTTGGCTCTTGCTGCCTCTCTTTGGCTTCCTTTGCCTCTTTCTCGCTCCCTTTGACTCCCTTCATCTCTTGCTTGCTGCGTTTGGAACTTGCTGACTCCCTTTGGCTCTTGCTCACTCCCTTTGGCTCCCTTTGGCTTTTGATAGCTCCCTTTGGCTCTTGCTTGCTCCCTTTAGCTCCCTTTGCCTCTTCCTGTTTCCCTTGGCTCCCTTTGGAGCATTCTCGCTCCTTTTGTCTCCCTTTGGAGCTTGCTCACTCCCTTAGGTTCTCTTTGGTTCTTACTCCCTCCCTTTGGCTCCCTTTGGCTCTTGCTCACTCCCTTTGGCTCCCTTTGCCTCTTGCTGCCTGCATTTGGCTCCCTTTGGCTCTTGCTTGGCTCCCTTTAGATCTTGCTCGCTCCCTTTGGCTCTTGTTTGCTCTCTTTGACTGCCTTTGGCTTTTGCTGGCTCCCTTTGGCTCTTGCTGTCTCCCTTTGGCTCCCTTTGGATTTTGCTTGGGCCCTTTTGCTCTTGCTGGCTCGCTTTGGCTTCCTTTGCCTCTTTCTTGCTCTCTTTGACGCCCTTTGTCTCTTGCTTGCTCCGTTTGGAACTTGCTCGCTCTCTTTGGCTCCCTTTGGCTCTTGCTGTCTCCCTTTGGCTCTTGCTGTCTCCCTTTGGCTCTTGCTGTCTCCGTTTGGCTCCCTTTGTAGCTTGCTCGCTTCCTTTGGCTCCCTTTGGCTCTTGCAGGCTCCCTTTGGCTCTTGAAGGCTCCCTTTGGCTCCTCCTTGCTCCCTTTGGCTCTTGCTCACTCCCTTTGGCTCCACTTGTCTCCATTTATGCTTGGTCGCTCCCGTTAGCACCCTTTGGCTCCCTTTGGCTCTTGATTGCTCCCTTGGACACCCTTTGGCTGCCTTTGGCTCTTGCTTGCTCCCCTTGGCTCCCTTTGGTGCTTGATCACTCCCTTTGACTCCCTTTGGTTCCCTTTGGCTCTTACTCACTCCCTTTGGCTATTGCTAGCTCCCTTTGGCTCCCTTTGCCCCTTCCTGTTTCCCTTGGCTCCCTTTGGAGCTTTCTCCCTCCCTTTGGCTCCCTTTGGCTCTTGCTCACTACCTTTGGTCCCTTTGATTCTCCTTGGCTCTTGGTCGGTCCCTTTGCTCTTCCTCGCTCCCTTTGGTTCCCTTTGGCTCCCTCTGGGTCTTTCTCTCTGCCTTTGGCTCCCTTTGGCTCTTACTCGCTCCCTTTGGCTATTGCTAACTCCCTTTGGCTCCCTTCGCCCCTTCCTGTTTCCCTTGGCTCCCTTTGGAGCTTGCTCGCTCCCTTATGCTCCCTTTGGCTCTTGCTCGCTCCCGTTGGCTCCCTTTTACTCTTGCTGGCTCCCTTTGGCTCTTGCTCACTCTCTTTCTCTCCCTTTGGCTCTTGGTCGCTCCCTTTGGCTCTTGCTGGCTCCGTTTGGCTCCCTTTGTCTCTCGCTCATTCCCTTTGGCTCTTGCTCGCTCCCGTTGGCTCTTTTGCTCCCGTTTTCTTCCCTTGGCTCCCTTTGCCTCTTGCTGTCTGCATTTGGCTCCCTTTGCCTCTTGCTCACTCCCTTTAGAAGTTGCTCGCTCCCTTTGGCTCTTGCTCTTTCCCTTGGCTGCCTTTGGAACTCCCTTTGGCTCTTGTTCGCTCTCTTTGACTGCCTTTATCTCTTGCTGGCTCCATTTGGAGCTTACTCGCTCCCTTTGGCTTCCTTTGGCTTCCTTTGGCTTTTGCTGGCTCCTTTTGGCTCTTGCTGGCTCCCTTTGGCTCTTGCTCACTGCCTTTGGCTCCCTGTGGCTCTTGTTCACTCCCTTTGGCTCTCGCTCGCTCCCTCTGGTTCTTGCTCGCTCTCTTTAGCTCCCTTCGGCGCTTGCTCACTACCTTTGGTTCTTGCTCACTCCCTTTGTTTCTTGCTTGCTCCCTTTGGCTCCATTTTGGAGCTTGCTCGCTCTGTTTGCTCCCTTTGGCTCTTACTCTCTCCCTTTGGCGCCCTTTGGCTCTTGCTGGCTCCCTTTTGGTCTTGCTCACTCCCTTTCTCTCCCTTTGGCTCTCTTTGGATTTTGCTCCCTCCCATTGTCTCTGTCTCGTTCACTTTGGCTCTTGCTCGCTCCCTTTGGCTCCCCTTGTCTCCCTTTGGCACTTGGTCATTCCTTTTGGCTCCCTTTGGCTCTTGCTCGCTCCCGTTGGCTCCCTTTGGCTCCTGCTGGCTCCCCTTGTCTCTTGCTCGCTACCTTTCTCTCCCTTTAGCTCTCTGGCTTTTGCACCCTCCCTTTGTCTCTTGCTCACTTGCTTTGGCTCCCTTTGGCTCTTGCTCGCTCCCTTTGGATCCCTTTGCACCTTCCTCTTTCCTTTGCCTCTCTTTGGAGCTCACTCACTCCCTTTGGATCCCTTCGCCTCCCTTTGGCTCTTGTTCGCTCCCTTTGTCTCCCTTTGAGTCTCTTTGGCTTTTGCTGGCTCCCTGTATGGGAAAGTGCGGAAGAATGTCGAGGAGATAGGCGATGGAAGCTAGCCAGACCGTTCTGTGGGAAAAGGAGCATCAACAGGGCATGTTGACCCATAGTCATGTAGTTGAGCCTGTGCCAGGGTGGCGCTACACCTGGGCTTTGAATCGGGAATAACAATGAGCTCAACATGCTTACTGCGCATATGTAGAGTACATAAAAACTTCATCTAGTGCCCTGCCGGTGTTCCTCAACCTGGACTGATGCTCAGCGGTGCCAGGGATCCCCCGCTCCATTATTGCCTCGATCGGGAAAACGCCGGGGAACCCCCGCTCAGACGCAGAGGTAATAAAAGTTCCATATCGACCATCGTGTGCCTTGTGTTTGTGTACCCATCCCTGCTGGGAGTCCAGGCGGTGCCCCTGCCTCACCCTTACACTTGGTGTAGTCGGCAGGATACACAAACGACAATGCTGTGGCCGAGGAGAGCGAAGGGGGAGGGCGAGAGTCAAGAAGGGACTGCTTGCCTGCGGCTGCCAGGATGGCCCCAGACTGAGCCATGGGGGCCGGCGGCTGCATTGCTTGCCACTCTGGCAGTCCCCGAGGACTGGCCAGAGTTGGCACAGGGGGAAAGTGTTACCCCAAAGGCGGTTGAAGCCACTTTACAGGTTATGCCCTTCCGCGGTGCGTCGGGAGCAGCTCGGAAGCTGGCCGGATGATTAGGGTGGGCACTGTTGACAGGCATTCGAGCCTTACATAACAAGGTATCGTCTTTGCAGCAACGAGTGAAAGATTTGGAAAAGGAGGTGGGGGATTTGTGAGATGCAAAGGCGATAGCCCAAGAAGTGATTACAGCACAAGCTGAGAAAGCCCAAGATTTAGCCCACAAGATGGAGCAGCTAGCTTTGAGGATGGCTAATAGGCAGCGTGGGCGTTATGAGAAGGTGCCCGCTACTGTTTCTCAGGTGCGGGCGATTATAACTCGACCCTCCTGGGACCCAGAGGAGTGGGATGGTAATATTTGGAGTACCTCATCTGACTCAGAAATTGAGTTTGATATAGAGCAAGAACCGCTAACGCTCAGGTGCGGCCGCTTGTTCAGATGCGGGGGGAGCGACAGATAGATAGGGATACTGTAGAGCAGACAAGGACTTACACACCAAAGGAGTTACGTGAGTTTTTGACCACATTGCAGCAGCAACTGGGGGAGTCATTACTAGCGTGGATGGTGAGAGCCTGGGATAATGGGGCTGGATCATTAATGTTGTTAAGAGAGGAGCTGAATTTAATGAGCCTGTTGTCCACAGACACTCAAGTGCAGTATTCTCTCTCCCAGCTTACGTCTGCGCAAGATAGCTCCGGTAACCCTGTAGTTGCTCCTTTGCTGTATCAGTGGTTGTGCGCTGCTATGGTGGGTGCTTACCCATCCACTGGTGAGTTAGCCGCTACAGTGGGGGCTTTGGTAAACAATATAAGGAATTTTGCACTTGTTGGTCAACCGGATACTAAGCAAGTGAGAACAGTTCGGAATTCCAAGGTGAGAAGATTGGCAGAGACTACTAAATTGAGTGGAAAGCTAACGAGGTGACAGATGTGGACTGATTTGCTGCAGGTAGGGGTATTACATGATGAGATAAATGATCTTTCTACTGCTGACTTATTTAAGCAAGGGTTACCTGCTAATCAGCAATATCAGACACAGCCTACCACCCCACCTGCACCCAGTGCTCCCTGGAAGCTGCCTGCTAAGAAACAACGAAGGGGAGGTGGGTACCCCAAAATCCGAGCATCGGTTGCAGCATATCATCCAGGGGACCGACGCCCATATGTACCCCTGCGAATTAGGTGGTGCTTGGGAGGGGAAGTAGCTGTGCTTGCTTTAGTAGATACAGGAGCAGAGGTTACAGTGTTGCATAGTGCTGTAAACCCTGAGAAGGTACAGGGGCCAGACATCAGTGTGCAATGCTTAGGGATAGTCTGGAGGCGTCAGACGAAAGCTATCCCTGAGAAAGTTTGCAATTATATTCAACAATACCCTGTTGCCACTGCTGTAAAACAACTACAAGCTTTTTGGGGCCTTTGGGGGTTCTGGCGTACCTTTATACCCCACTTGGCATATTTAATGCAGCCACTACAGCGTTTGACCAAAAAAAAGGGTAGCCAGTGGCAATGGACTAAAGAGCAGCAGCAAGCCTTTGACCTGTGCAAGGAGGCGGTGGTCCAACGTTCCAAGTTATTCACCCCATATGAGGGACAACCTTTTGAGATGAAGGTAACAGTTATGGGGGATAAAATGTCTTGGGGGTTGTGGCAGCAATGTGCCCACGCAAGGTGGGAACCTCTAGGTTTCTGGTCCCGTTCCCTGCAAGGGGCCACAGCAAACTACACACCTCTGGAGAAACAGCTTTTGGCTGTGGTGTGGACTTTGCTCCCCCAATAGACCCATTGCCTGTCCAAGAGGCCCCTCCTTTTGGGACATTATCTCCTGAGCGAGTACAAGCCAAACCGACCCTAGCAATCCCTGCTCGGATATCTGTAATGGAAGCGGGGGGGGGGGGGGCGGATTGCCCCCTGTGTACTCGCCTCTGGGGAGGTAGAATTCTATACATCTGAGCAAGTTATGATTACTGAACAAAGAGTTATAAGCTTACATTTAAGACTTGACTGCCCTTCACAGTGTGTATGGCTGATTACACCTTTGATACCTGTTAAAATAGCCCCACTCTTATTGACCTCTTCTCAAGATTTATCTTTCCAGGTATCCGTATCCACGCCAGTGAATGTCTCACAGGGAGCACCAATACTGCGAGGAATCCTGACCCACACTGCCGGAGTGCCTCAAGTTCAGCAAACACCCTCAGTGCACCCTTTAGCCAGTGTGTGGATACTAACTCCTCAAAAGGAAAAAAACAGCCTGGCACTATTTTAGCAGATGGTCCAGGAGCCACTGCTCTAGTTCTTCCTGATGGTGATACCATGCCTTTCTATCTTCCCATCAACAGGTTATCACGCTGGCATCTGGAAGTTGCTGTTGGAATGTTGCCTCTTGCTGACCATGACAGATGCCCTTGATCTACAAGACCATCCAGCTTCCCATGTAAATACATGGATTTGACTCGCACAAAGATCAGCTAACCTGTCTGCTTTCTGTATTGCAGGGGGACGATCAGTGGATGATGTCTTAACTATGTGTTACATAAGTGTACCAGCTCCACTCGTGGTATTGCAGAGTTATACTTAAAAAAAAAAAAAGAGAGAGATATTTCTGTTACTCCCATGAATTTATACGATTTGAGTATTGTTTCCCAAAAGCTGACACCTTGGGCTTACTCTTTCCATAGAGCTAACATATCTAAAGCAGATACTTCCTTTCACTTTGTAGATGCTGCCTCTGTTCTGCAGAATGTAACTGATATGCAGTTAATTTGTAATGACACTATGGATATTACCTATGCATCTGCTCACCTTATACTACCATTAGGGTGGTTCCTTCTGTGTGGCACTACAGCATATGCATATGTGCCGGCCGACGCCACAGGTGGCCTATGCACTGTAGGTCGTGTTACTTTAAGCATTCCTCCCTTTATGACGGAGAGGCAGAAGACCCTGTGGCATATCCTAAGATGCCGCTTGTGACCGCCATATGAGTTTATTTTCTCATGCAGAAGCTCTAAGCCTATTGTTGAGCCTAGTTGGGATCCCGGGGGTGGTGGCACATGATTGCAGACAGTTAGGGCATGTTACCTGTCCTTTGGCTCAAAGCTTAAATTGGACATCTAGAGCCATTGCCTCTTTAAATAGGGAGTTGGGAGCAGTACGGCAAGGAACACTGCAAAACCACCTAGGGTGCCTCCTACTGCAAGATAACCACAGACATCATGACTTCGCCGAGATGTGCTGTTTCAACATCACCGATGAATCGGCATCTATTGAGAATATCAGCCACCTCATACAAGGAGGACTCCTGTCTATCTCTTGCTTTGTACTATGTTATGTTTTGATTTCATTACTTTGTAAACTCCTTTGCCATCATACCCCATGCCCTTCTGAGGATTGGGACGGCCTGTAGCTAGCTTTCCATCGCGGGGGTGGAGTGTATGGGAAAGTGCGGAAGAATGTCGAGGAGATAGGCGATGGAAGCTAGCCAGACCGTTCCGTGGGAAAAGGAGCATCAACAGGGCATGTTGACCCATAGTCACGTGGTTGAGCCTGTGCCAGGGTGGCGCTGCACCTGGGCTTTGAATGGAGAATAACAATGAGCTCAACATGCTTATTGCACATGTGTATAGTACATAAAAACTTCATCTAGTGCCCCCCCCCCCCCGGTGTTCCTCACCCTGGAATGATGCTCAGCGGCAGGGATCCCCCGCTCCATTATTGTCTCGATCGGGAAAATGCCGGGGAACCCCCGCTCAGACGCAGAGGTAATAAATGCTCCATATCGACCATCGTATGCCTTGTGTTTGTGTATCTGTCCCTGCTAGGAGTCCAGGCGGTGCCCCTGCCTCACCCTTACACTCCCTTTTGTTCTTGCTCACTCCCTTTGGCTCTTGCTTGCTGCCTTTGTCTCCCCTTGGCTCCCTTTGGCGCTTGGTCACTCCCTTTGGCTCTTGCTGTCTCCCTTTGGCTCTCTTTGCCTCTTCGTCTTTCCCTTGGCTCCCGTTAGAGCTCGATTGCTCCCTTTGGCTCCCTTCGTCTCCCTTTGGCTCCCTCTGGGTCTTGCTGTCTCCCTTTGGCTCCCTTTGACTCTTCCTCACTACCATTGACTCTTCCTCACTCCCTTTGGTTCTTGCTCACTCCCTTTGGCTCCCTTTGGCTCTTCCTCTTTACCTTGACTCCCTTTGGAGCTTTCTCGCTCTCTTTGGCTCCCTTTGGCTCTTGCGCTCTCCTGTGGATCTTGCTCCCTTAGGCTCCCTTTGCACCTTCCACTTTCCTTTGTCTCCCTTTTGAGCTCGCTCGCTCCCTTTGGCTCCCATTGCCTCTTTTTCGCTCCCTTTGCCTCTTTTTGGCTCTTACTCGTTCCCTTTGGCTCCCTTTGGAGCTCGCTTGCTCCCTTTGTCTTCCTTTCTCTCCCTTTGGCTCTTGTTCACTCCCTTTGGCTCCCTTTGGTGCTTCCTAGCTCCCTTTGGCTCTTGCTCCCTGCCTTTGGCTCTCACTCGCTCCCTCTGGTTCTTGCTCACTGCCTTTAGCTCTCTTTGGTGCTTGCTCTCTCCCTTTGGGTTCTTTTTGCTCTTGCTCACTCCCTTTCACTCCCTTTTGCTCTTCCTCGCTCCCTTTCTCTCCCTTGCTTTCTTTTTCTCCCCCTCTCACTCTTGCTCGCTCCCACTCATTCCCTTGCTCTCTTTCTTGCTCCTTTGTGCTCTTGCTCGCTCCCTTTCGTTCTTGCTCGCTCCCGCCCACTCCCTTGTGCTCTTGCTCACTCCCTTTCTCCTTTGCTCGTTCTTCCTCTCTCCCTTTTACTCTTACTTGCCACCTTTCGCTCTTGCTCACTCCCTTTCCCTCTTGCTCGCTCCCTTTCACTTCTTTTCACTCTTGCTCGCGCCCTTTCGCTCTTGTTTGCTCCTGCTCGCTCCTGCTCACTGCCGCTAGCTCCCTTTGGCTCTTGCTTGGTCCCGCTCTCTCTTGCTCACTCCCTTTCACTCCCTTTAGTTCTTGCTGGCTCCCTTTGGCTCCCTTTGGATGCTGCTCTCTCCCTTTGGCTCTTGCTCGCTCTCTTTTCACTTCCTTTGGCTTCCTTTGCCTCTAGCTGTCTCCTTTGACTCTACCCGTCTCCCTTTTTCTCCCTTTGGCTACTGCTCACTCCCTTTGGCTCTTGCTCACCCCCCTTTCTCTCTCTTTGTCTCCCTTTGTCTCCCCTTGGCTCCCTTTGGCTCTTGATTGCTCCCTCTTGCTCCCTCTGGCTCCTGCTCACTCCCTTTCTTTACCTTTCACTGTTGCTGGCTCACTTTGGCTCCCTTTGGCTCTACCTGGCTCCCTTTGGCCCTCTTTGGCTCTTGCTCTCTCTCTTTGGCTGTTGCTCGCTCCCTTTGGCTCTTGCTCGCTTCCTTTAACTATTGCTTGTCCCGCTCGCTCCCTTTGGCTCTTGTCTGCTCCCTTTGACTCCCTTTGGCTCTTTCTCGATGCCTGTGGGTCTTGTTCACTCCCTTTGACTCTTGCTCGCTCCCTTTGGCACCCTTTGGCTCTTTCTCGCTCCCTTTGGCTCCCGCTCGCTCCCTTTTTCTCTTGTTCGCTCCCGCTTGCTCCCGCTCGCACCCTTTTGCTATTGTTCACTCCTGCTCACTCCCCTTCGCTCTTGTTCGCTCCCTTTCCCTCCCGCTTGTTCCCTTGCTCTCCTGATTGCTCCCTTTCACTAATGTTCACTCCCACTCACTGCCTTTTGCTCTTGTTCGCTCTCTTTCGCTCTTGCTCACTGCCCCTCACTGCCGCTCATTCCCTTGTGCTTTCTCCCTCCCTTTCGCTTTGGCTCACTCCCTTTCAATCTTGCTCGCTCGCTTGTGCTCCCTTTTGCTTTTCCTCGCTCCCTTTTGCTCTTACTCAGTCCCGCTCGCTGCATTTCATTCTTTTACTCCCTTTCTCTCTCTTTCACTCCCTTTTGCCCTTACTCACTTCCTTTTGATCCCTTGTGTTCTTGATCGCTCCCTTTTGCTCTTGCTCGCTCCACTCCATTTTACCCTTGTTTGCTCCCTCCTCGCTCCCTTTGGCTCTTGCTCGCTTCCTTTGGCTCCATTTAGAGCTTGTTCGCTCCCTTTGTCTTCCTTTGGCTCTTGCTCACTCCCTTTGGCTTTTGCTTGTTCTCTTTGGCACTTGCTCACTCTTGCTAGCGCCTTTCCGCTCTTGCTCACTCCCCTTGCCTCTTGCTCACTGCCGCTCACTCCCTTTGGCTCTTGCTCACTCCCTTTCTTTTGGCTTTGCTGTTGCTGCCTCCCTTTGCCTCTTGCTGCCTCCCTTTGGCTGCCCTTGATTCCTGTTGGCTCTTGCTCACTCCATGTCATTCCCTTTGGCTCTTGATGGCTCCCTTTGGCTCTTCCTTGCTCCCTTTGGCTCCTGCTCACTCCCTTTGGCTGTTGCTGGCTCCCCTTGGCTCTTGCTCACTCCCTTTGGCTCCCTTTGGCTCTTGTTCACTCCATTTGGCTCTTGTTCACTCCCTTTGGGTCCCCTTGGGTCTCTTTGGCTCTTGCTTGCTCCCTTTGGCTCCCTTTTGGCTCTTGCTCACTGTCTTTCTTTCCCTTTTGCTGTTTCTGGCTCCCTTTGCCTCTTGCTGGCTCCCGTTGGCTCCCTTTGGCTCCCCTTGATTCCCATTGGCTCTTGCTTGTTCCCTTTGGCTCTTGCTCACTCTGGCTCTTGCTCGCTCCCTTATTTTCCCTTTGGCTGTTACTGTCTCCCTTTGGCTCTTGCTCACTCACTTTGATTCCCCTTGATTCCCGTTGGCTCTTGCTTGCTCCCTTATTTTCCCTTTGGCTGTTACTGTCTCCCTTTGGCTCTTGCTCACTCCCTTTGGCTCCCCTTGATTCCCGTTGGCTCTTGCTCGCTCCCTGTCATTCCCTTTGCCTCCCTTTGGCTCTCGCTCACTCCCTTTTCCTCTCTTTGGCTCTCTTTGGCTCTTGCTCGCTCCCTTTGGCTCTTGCTCACTCCCTCTAGCTCCCTTTCTCTCCCTTTCACTCTTTCCTGCTCTTGCTCCTTCCCTTTCGCACCTACTCCCTCCCTTTTGATCCCCTTCACTCCCTTTTGCTTTCTCACTGCTGCTCGCTCCTACTCCTTCTCTTTTGCTCCTGCTCCCTCACTTTCGCTCCCACTCGCTCCCATTTGCTTTTGCTCGCTCTTCCTCTCTCTTGCTGGCTCCCCTTGGCTCCCTTTGTCTTTCTTTGCATCTTGCTCTCTCTCTTTCACTCTTGTGTGCTCCCTTTGGCTCTTGCTCACTTCCTTTCGCTATTGCTTGCTCTTGCTGGCTCCCTTTGGCTCTTTATTGCTCCCTTTGACTCTCTTTGGCTCTTGCTAGCTCCCTTTATCTCTTTCTCACTCCCTTTGACTCTTCCTGGCTCCCTTTGGCTCTTGTCTGCTCTCTTTTACTCCCTTTGGCTCCCTTTGGCTCTTGCTCGCTCCCTATGGCTCTTCCTGGCTCCCTTTGGCTCTTTCTCACTACCTGTGGGTCTTGCTTGCTCCCTTTGGCTCCCTTTGGCTCTTGCTTGCTCCCTTGCACTCCCTTTCGCTCTTACTCGCTCCCTTTCGCTCTTACTCGCTCCCGCTCGCTTCCTTTCACTCCCTTTCACTCTTGCTCACTTCTTTTTGCTCCCTTGTGTTCTTGTTTGCTCCCTTTTGCTGTTGCTCACTCTGCTCCCTTTCACTCTTGCTCACTCCCTTTTGCTCCCTTTCGCTCTTCCTTGCTCCCGCTCGCTTCCTTTCTCTCCCTTTCGCTCCTGTTCGCTGCATTTGCTCCCTTTTGCTCTTGCTCACTCCCTTTCACTCTTCCTCGCTCCACTCCCTTTTACTCTTGCTCGCTCCCTTTAGCTCCCTTTAGCTTTTCTTCGCTCCATTTCGCTCTTGCTCACTCCTGCTTGTTGCTTGCTTGATCCCTCTCGCTCTTGCTCTCTTTCACTCCTTTTCACTCCCGCTTGCTACCTTTCTCTCTTGCTCGCTCCCTTTCCGTCTTGCTGGCTCCATTTCAACCTTTCTTGCTTCCTTTCACTCCCTTTTGCTTTTGCTCACTCCCTTTTGCTCCCTTTCACTCTTGCTCGCTCGCTCCCTTTCACTCTTACTTGCTCCCTTTCACTCCCTTTCACTCTTGCTTGCTCTCTTTCTCTCCCCTCCTCACTCCTTTTCACTCCCTTTCACTCTTGCTCACTCCCTTTCGCTCTTTCTCGCTCCCTTTCCCTCACTCGGTTTTGCTCACTATGGCTCCCTTTCGTGCTTGCTCACTCCCTTTCACTCTTGCTCGCTTCCTTTCGCTCACTCTCACTCCCTTTTATGCCTGATCACCTCATTTTGCACTTGCTCGCTCCCCTTTCACCCTTGCTCACTTCCTTTTGCTCCCTTTTGCTCTGCCTTGCCCCCTTTCGCTCTTGCTCGATCCCACTTGCTCTTGCTCGCTCCCTTTCCCTATTGCTTGCTCGCTTTCACTCCCTTTTGCTCTTGCTTGCTCCCTTTCACTTTCACTCGCTTTCATGCTTCCTCTCTCCCTATAACTCCCTTTCACTCTTGCTCACTCCCTTTTGCTTTGGCTTGCTCTTGTTAGCTCCCTTTCGCTCCCTTTCAATCCCTTTCACACTCCCTTGCTCCGTTTCGCACTTACTCATTGCCTTTCACTCTTGTCCGCTCCCTTTCACTCTTGCTCGCTCCCTTTCCCTCTCTTTCACTCCCTTGCGCTCTTGCTCTCTCCCTTTTGCTCCCTTTCTCTCTTGCTTGCTCCCTTTCCCTCCCTTTCACTCCTTTTCACTCTCGCTCGCTTCCTTTTGCTCCTTTTTGCTCCCTTTTGCTCCGTTTTGCTCTTGCTTGCTCCCTTTCGCTCCCTTTTGTTCTTTCATGCTCTTTAACTCTTGCTCGATCTTTCGCAACTTTTTCGCTCTTGTTCGCCCCTTTTCACTCCCTTTCAGTCTTGCTCACTCCCTTTCACTCTTGCTTGCTCCCTTTCACTCCCTTTCCCTCTTGATCGCTCGGTTTTGCTTGCTTTGGCTCCCTTTTGCACTTGCTCACTTCCTTTTTCTCTCTTTCGTTCCCTTTCACTCTTGCTCGATACCTTTCACTCCCTTTAGATCCCTTTTTCTCTTTCTCTCTCCCTTTTGCTTCCTTTCACTCTCGCTTGCTCTTTCAATCCTTTTCGCTCTTGCTCACTCCCTATCTCTCCCTTTCCCTCTAGCTCGCTCCCTTTCCCACCCTTTCTCCCCTTTTCGATCTTTCTCACTTCCTTTCGCTCTCTTTCGCTCCCTTTCACTCCCTTTTGCTCTTGCTCATTCCCTTTGGCTCCCTTTCACTCTTCCTTGCTCTTTCGCTCCTTTTTTGCTCTTGCTTGCCCCTTTTCGCTCCCTTTCACTCTTGCTCGCTCCCGTTCACTCTTGCTTGCTCCCACTCACTCTTGCTCGCTCCCACTTGCTCCCTTTCAATCTTGCTCGCCCCCTTTCGCTCTTGCTCACTCCCGTTTGCTCCCTTCCACTCTTGCTTGATCCCTTTCCCACCCTTTCGCTCTTTTTCATTCTTGCTCACTTCCTTTTGCTCTCTTTCGCTCCCTTTCACTCCCTTTTGATCCCTTTTACTCTTGCTCGCTCCCTTTAACTCTTGCTCGCTCTTTCACTCTTTTGCTCTCGTTCGCTCCCTTTTGCTCTTGCTCACTCCCTTTCACTCCCTTTCCCTCTTCTTCCCTCGGTTTTGCTCGCTTTGGCTCCCTTTCATGCTTCCTCACTGCCTTTCACCCTTGCTCGCTCCCTTTCACTTATCCTCGCTCCCTTTTGCTCCCTTTCCCTCTTACCTGCTCCCTTTTGCTCTTGTTCACTTGCTTTCACTCCCTTTTGTTTTTACTCGATCCCTTTCACTGCCTTGCACTCTTGCTCACTCCCTTTCGCTCTTGCTCTCTTCCTTTCTCTCCCTTTCGCTCTTGCTCACTCCCTTTCACTCTCTTTCACTCCCTTTTGCTCTTACTCTCTCCCTTTCACTCTTCCTCGCTACTTTTCCCTCCCTTTCACTCTTGCTCACTCCCTTTCTCTCTTGCTCACTCCCTTTCACTCTTCCTTGCTACTTTTCCCTCCCTTTCACTCTTGCTCACTCCCTTTCTCTCTTCCTCGCTCCCTTTCACTCCCTTTCGGTCTTGCTCAATTCCTTTTGCTCTTGCTCGCTCCCTTTCACTCTTGCTCACTCTTCGTCACTCCCGTTCACTCCCTTTCTCTCTTGCTCACTCTTAATCGCTCCCTTTTGCTCCCTTTCTCTCTTGCTCGCTCCCTTTCACTCCCTTTCACTTCGTCGCTCTTGCTCGCTCCCTTTTGCTCTGACTCGCTTTTGTTCCCTTTCACTCTTGCTCATTCCCTTTTTCTCCCTTTTTCTCCCTTTCACTCTTGCTCACTCCTGCTCACTCCCATGCCTTCCCTTTCACTCCCACTCCCACTCCCTCCCTTTCACTCCCACTCGCTCCCATTCACTCTTGCTCACTCTTGCGCTCTCCCTTTCATGCTTGCTCGCTCCTGTGCTCTCCCTTTCATACTTGCTCGCTCCGGCTAGCTCCCTTTCGTTCTTGCTCACTCCTTTTTGCTCTCTCTCACTCCCTTTCGCTCTTGCTCGCTCCCTTTTTCTGCCTTTCATTCTTGCTCGTGCCCTTTATGTCCCTTTCCCTCTTTTTCACTGCTGCTCACTCCCGCTCCATTCCTCTCGCTTCCTTTTCTTCCTGCTCACTCCCTTTCACTCCCTTTCGCTCTTGCTGGCTCTTGCTCACTCCCTTTCACTCTTGCTCACTCCCCTTCACTTCTTTTATCTCCCTTTTGCTCTTGCTGTCTCTCTTTTGCTCCCTTTCAGTCTTGCTCGCTCTGGCTCGCTCCCTTTCACTCCCTTTTGCTCTTGCTTGCTCCCTTTCACTCCCTTTCACTCCATTTTGCTCTTCCTCACTCCCTTTTGCTCCCTTTCGCTTACTCGTGCCCTGTCTCTCCCTTTCACTCTTTCTCACTCCCTCTCCCTCCATTTCACTCCCGCTCACTCCCTTTCACTTTCTCACTCTTCCTCGCTCCCTTTCACTCTTGCTCACTCCGTTTCACTGCTTTTAGCTCTGTTTCGCTCTTATTGTCTCCCTTTCGCTCTTGTTCGCTCTTGCTCGCTCCCTTTCGCTCTTGCACTCTCCCTTTTCCTCTTGCTTGCTCCCTTTCTCTCCCTTTCGCTCTTTCTTGCTCCTCCTCGCTCCCACTCCTTCCTTTTCGCTCCCGCTCCCTCCCTTGCGCCCATTTACTCTTACTCGCTCTTGCTCTCTCCCTTTCACTCTTGCTGGCTCCCTTTCACAACTTCTCACTCCGTTTCACTCTTGCTGGCTCCCTTCCATTCCCTTTCGCTCTTGCTCACTCTTGCCCTCTCCCTGTCACTCTTGCTCACTCCCTTTCTCTCCCTTACTCTACCTTTCACTCCCTTTCTCTCCCTTTCAATCTTTCCCTCTCTCCCTCTTGCTCCCGCTCCCTCCCTTTTGCTCCCTTTCTCTCCCTTGCACTTTTGCTCCCTTTCACTTTCTCGCTCCCACTCCCTCCTTTTTGCTCTTGCTCGCCCTTGCTCACTCCCTTTCACTCTTGCTCTCTCCCTTTCGCTCCTGCTCGGTACCTTTCGCTCTTGCTCACTCCCACTCCCTCCCTTTTGCTCTTGCTCGCCCTTGCTCACTCCCTTTCACTCTTGCTCTCTCCCTTTCGCTCCTGCTCGATACCTTTCACTCTTGCTCCCTCCCTTCTACTCCTTTTCACTCCCTTTTGATCTTGCTCGCTCCCTTTCTCTCTTGCTCGCTCCTGCTCACTCCCTTTTGCTCTTGCTTGATACCTTCACTCTTGCTTGCTCCTGCTCACTCCCTTTCTCTCTGGCACGCTCTTCGTTGCTCCCTTCATTGTTCTTGCTTGCTCGCTTTCACTCCCACTCACTCCCCATCACTCTTGCTTGCTCCCTTTCACTCCCTGTCCCTCTTGCTCATTCTTGCTCACTCCCTTTCACTCCTTTTTGCTCCCTTTCACTCTTACTCTCTCCCGCTCACTCCCTTCCGCTCTTTCTCGGTCCCCTTCTCTCCCGGTCCTTCCTGTTCGCACCCACTCCCTCCCTGTCGCTCCTGTTCACTCCCTTTCAATCTTGCTCATGCTTCATCGCTCCCTTTCACTCTTGCTCACTCCCTTTCGCTCCCTTTTGATCTTGCTCATGCCCTTTCACTCCCTTTTGCTCTTGCTCACTTCCTTTCTCTCCCTTTCATTCCTCCTTGCTCCTGCTCGCTCCCGCGCCTTTCCTTTCACTCTCGTTCCCTCCCTTTTACTCCCACTCGCTCCCATTCGCTCTTGCTCACTCCTGCGCTCTCCCTTTCACATTTGCTCACCCCTACTAGCTCCTTTTTGCTCTTGCTCGCTCCTTTTCTGTCCCTTTTGCTCTTTTTCACTGACGCTCACTTGCGATACTTTTCGTTCACTCCGTCTCCCTCCGTTTTGCTCCCTCTCACTCCCTTTTGCTCTTGCTTACCCTTGCTAGCTCCCTTTTGCTCTTGCTCTCTCCCTTTCGCTCCTGCTTGGTATCTTTCACTCTTGCTCACTCCCTTTCGCTCCTGCTTGGTATCTTTCACTCTTGCTCACTCCCTTTTGCTCCTTCTCACTCCCTTTCAATCTTGCTCACTCCCTTTCACTCATTTTCTCTCTTGCACACTCCTGCTTGCTCCCTTTCACTCTTATTTGATTCCTTTCACTCTTCCCCTCTCTTGCTCTCTCTTTTTTGCTCTTGCTCACTCCCGCGCTCTTCCGCTTGCTCCCTTTCTCTCCCTTTCACTCCCTTTTGCTGTTGCTCGTGCCCTTTCACTCCCTTTCACTCTTGCTTGCTCCCTTCTGCTCTTTCTCTCTCCTGTTCGATTCTGCTAGATCCCTTTTGCTTCCTTTCACTCTTCCTCACTCTCTTTCACTCCCGCTCTCTCCCTTTCGCTCTTGCTTGCTCGCTTTTGCTCCCACTCGCTCCCCTTCGCTCTTGCTCGCTGCCTTTCACTCCCTGTCCTTCTTGCTCACTGCCTTTCGCTCTTACTCACTCCTGCTCACTCCCTTTTGCTCCCTTTCGCTCTTGCTTGCTCCCGCTCCTTCCCTTTCGCTCCCTTTCTCTCCCTTTCACCCTTGCTCGCCCCCTTTCACTTCTCCTCGGTCCCTTTCACTCTTGCTCACTATTGCTTTCTGCCTTTCGCTCTTGGTCAGTCATGCTCTCTCCCGTTCGCTCCCTTTCACTCTTGCTCGCTCCCTTTCACTCTTGCTCGCTCCCTTTCACTCTTGTTTTCTCCCTTTCACTCTTCCTCACTCCCTTTCGGTCCCTTTCACTCTGGCTCGCGTTCTTTCTGTCCCTTTCGCTCTTTCTCGCTCCTGCTCACTCCCACTCCTTTCCTTTCACTTCTGCTCCCTCCCTTTCACTCCTGCTCTCTTCCTTTCGCTCTTGCTCACCCTTCCTCACTCCCGTTCACTCTTGATCGCTCCTTTTTGCTCCTTTTTGCTCCCTTTCATTCTTGCTCTCTCCCTTTTGCTCCCTTTAGCTCTCGCTGGCTCCCCTTCACTCTTGCTTGATCTTGCTCACTCCATTTCGCTCTTCCTCACTCCCTTTTGCTCCGTTTCCCTCTTGCTTGCTCCCTTTCAGTCCCTTCCGCTCTTGCTTGCTCCCTTTCGCTCCTTTTCGCTCTTGCTCGCTCTTCTCTGCTCCCTTTCCATCTTCCTCACTCCCTTTCTCTCCCTTTCACTGCCTTTCTCTCCTTTTCACTCTTCCTTGCTCCTTTTTGCTCTTTCTCTCTCCCACTCGCTCCCACTCCTTCCCTTTCACTGCCTTTCTCCCCCTTTCTCTCTTACTCACTCTCTTTCACTCTTCCTTGCTCCTTTTTGCTCCCACTGGATTCTTTTCGCTCTTGCTCTCTCTTGCTCGCTCATACTCGCTCCCTTTCTCTCTTGCTCGCTCCCTTTTGCTCCCTTTGGCTCTTGCTCACTTCCTTTCTCTCCCTTTCGCTCCTTCTCACTCTTGCTCACTCCTGTGCCTTCCTTTTGCCTCCCACTCCCTCTCTTTTGCTCCCACTCACTCCCATTCACTCTTGCTCGCTCTTGCGCTCTCCCTTTCACTCTTGCTCACTTCTTTTCACTGCCTTTCACTCCTTCTCGCTCCTGCTCGCTACTGCATCCTCCCTTTCCCTCCTGCACCCTCCCTTTTGCTCCCACTCGCTCCCATTCGCTCTCTCTAGCTCCCCTTTGCTCTTGCTCACTCACTTTGGTCTTGCTCTCTCCCTTTCACTCTTGCTCTCTCCCTTTCTCCTCCTTTCACTCTTTCCTGCTCCTGCTCCTTCCCTTTCGTGCCCATTCCCTCTCTTTCACTCCCCTTCACTCCGTTTTGATCTTGCTTGCTCTTGCTCACTCTCCCGCTCCCTCACTTTCACTCCCACTCGCTCCCATTTGCTTTTGCTCGCTCTTGCTCTCTCCCTTTCACTATTGACCCCTCCCTTTCACTCCCTTTCGCTCTTGCTCGCTCCCTTTTGCTCCCTTTCACTCTTGCTCGCTCCCATTTGCTTTTGCTCGCTCTTGCTCTCTCCCTTTCACTATTGACCCCTCCCTTTCACTCCCTTTCGCTCTTGCTCGCTCCCTTTTGCTCCCTTTCACTCTTGCTCGCTCCCTTTCGCTCCTTTTCACTCCCTGACGCTCTTGCTCGCTCTTGCTCACTCCCTTTTGCTCCCGCTTGCTCCCTTTAACTCTTGATCCCTTTTGATCTGGCTCATGCCCTTTCTGTCCCTTTCGCTCTTTCTCTCTCCTGCTCTCTCCTGCTCCTCCTCTTTCGCTCCTGCTCCCTCACTTTCGCTCCCACTTGCTCCCATTTGCTTTTTCTCACTCTTGCTCTCTCCCTTTCACTCTTGACCCCTCCCTTTCACTCCCTTTCGCTCTTGCTTTCTGCTACTCTCTGCCGCTCCCTCCTTTTCCCTCCTGCTCGCTCCTGCTCACTCCCTTTCACTTCCTTTCACTCTTGCTCACTCCCTTTCACACCCTCTCACTCTTGCTCACTCTTGCTCTCTCCCTTTCACTCCCTTTCGCTCTTGCTCGCTGCTACTCTCTATCACTTGCTCCCTTTCCCTCCTGCTTGCTCCCTTTCGCTCCCTTTCCCTCTTGCTCACTCCCTTTCACTCCCTTTTGATCTTCCTTGCCCCCTTTCACTCCCTTTTGCTCACTCTCGCTCCCTTTCACTCTTCCTCGCTACCTTTCCCTCCCTTTTGCTCTTGCTCGCTCCCTTTTGCTCACTCTCGCTCCCTTTCACTCTTCCTCACTACCTTTCCCTAACGTTTGCTCTTGCTTGCTCCCTTTCGCTCTTCCTCGCTCCCTTTCACTCCCTTTTGCTCTTGCTCGCTATTCGTCACTGCCTTTCACTCCTGCTTGCTCCCTTTTACTCTTGCTCGCTCTTCCTCGATCTTACTTGCTCCTGCTCGCTCCCTTTTGCTCTTGCTCACTCCCTTTCGCTCTTTCTTTCTTGCTCAATTCCTTTCACCCTTGCTCGCTGCCTTTTGCTCTTGCTCACTCCTGCCTCCTCCCGCTCGCTCCCTCTTGCTCCCTTTCTCTCTCTTTCGTTCTTGATCACTCCCTTTCTCTCTTGCTTGCCCCTGCTCACTCCCTTTCGCTCTTGCTCTCTCTCTTTCACTCCTGCTCGGTCCCTTTCACTCTTGCTGGCTCTCTTTTGTGCTTGCTTGCTCCCTTTTGCTCCCTTTCACTCCTGCTCAGTCCCTTTAGCTCTTCCCTCTCTTGCTCTCTCCCTTTCGCTCTTGCTCTCTCCCACTCTTTCCCGATCGCTCCCTTTCACTCCCTTTTGCTCTTGCTCGCTCCCTTTCCATCATTCTCTCTTGCTTGTTCACATTCACTCTTGCTGGCTCCCTTTCGCTCCTTTTCGCTCTTACTTGCTCTTGTCCACTCCTTTTCAGTCTTCCTCACTCCCTTTCTCTCCCTTTTGCTGCCTTTCTCTCCTTCTCCCTCTTAATCACTCCCTTTCACTTTTGCTCTCTCCCTTTTGCTCCCTTTTGCTCTTTCTTGCTCCTGCTCACTCCCACTCCTCCTTTCACTCCCCCCCCTCACTTTCACTCCCACTCGCTCCCATTTGCTTTTGCTCGCTCTTGCTCTCTCCCTTTCACTCTCGACCCCTCCCTTTCGCTCCTTTTCACTCTTGCTCATTCCATTTCACTCCCTTTCACTCTTGCTCGCTTCTACTCTCTACCGCTCGCTCCCTTTCCCTCCTGCTCGCTCCCGCTCGCTCCCTTTCCCTCTTGCTCGCTCCCTTTTGTGCCTGTTCGCTCCCTTTCACTCCCTTTCAATCTTCCTCACTCCCTTTCACTTGCTTTCGCTCTTGCTCGCTCCCTTTCCCACACTCTTGTTCCCTTTATCTCTTCCTCGCTACCTTTCCCTCCCGTTTGCTCTTGTGCACTCCCTTTCGCTCTTGCTCTCTCCCTTTCTCTCCGTTTCGCTCTTTCCTGCACCTGCTCCTTCCCTTTCACACCCACTCCCTCCCTTTCACTCCCTTTTGCTCTCTCGCTCCTGCTCACTCCTGCTCCTCCTCTTTCGCTCCCGCTCCCTCACTTTTGCTCCCACTCACTCCCATTTGATTTTGCTCGCTCTTGCTCTCTCCCTTTCACTCTTGCTCTCTCCCTTTCACTCCCTTTCACTCTTGCTCGCTGCTACTCTCTACTGCTCACTCCCTTTCCCTCCTGCTCGCTCCTGCTTGCTGCCTTTCCCTCTTGCTCACTCCCTTTCCCTGCCTTTCACTCTTGGTCGCTCTTCATCACTCCCTTTCACTCTTGCTCGCTCTCTTTTGCTCTTGCTCCCTCCCTTCCACTCCTGCTCACTCATTTTCGCTCCCTTTCCCTCTTGCTCGCTCCGTTTTGCTCTGTCTCACTCCCTTTCACTCTTCCTCACTACCTTTCCCTCCATTTTGCTCTTGCTCTCTCCCTTTTGCTCTTGCTCGCTCCCTTTTGCTCCCTTTCACTCTTGCTCGCTCTTCCTCGATCTTACTTGCTTCCTTTTGCTCCCTTTCTCTCTTGCTCATTCCCTTTCACTCCTTTTTGCTCTTGCTCACTCCCTTTCACTCCCTTTCTTTCTTGCTCAATTCCTTTCACCCTTGCTTGCTGCATTTTGCTCTTGCTCACTCCTGCCCCCTCCCGCTCGCTCCCTTTTGCTCCCTTTCTCTTTTTCCTTCTTGATCACTCCCTTTCTCTCTTGCTTGCCCCTGCTCACTCCCTTTCGCTTTTGCTCTCTCGCTTTCACTCCTGCTCAGCCCCTTTAGCTCTTCCCTCTCTTGCTCTCTCCCTTTCGTTCTTGCTCTCTCCCACTCTCTCCCGATCACTCCCTTTCTCTCCCTTTCACTCCCTTTCACTCTTGCTGTCTCCCTTTCACTCTTGCTGTCTCCCTTTCACTCTTGCTGGCTCCCTTTCACTCTTGCTGGCTCCCTTTCGCTCTTCCTCCCTCCCTGTTGCTCTTACTTGCTCCCTTTCGATCATTCTCTCTTGCTGGCTCCCGTTCGCTCTTGCTGGCTCCCTTTCGCTCTTGCTTGATGTATGGGAAAGTGTGGAAGAATGTCGGAGATAGACAATGGAAGCTAGCCAGACCGTTCCATGGGAAAAGGAGCATCAACGGGGCATGTTGACCCATAGTCACGTAGTTGAGCCTGTGCCAGGGTGGCGCTACACCTGGGCTTTGAATCGAGAATAACAATGAGCTCAACATGCTTACTGCGCATGTGTATAGTGCATAAAAACTTCATCTAGTGCCCCCATGCCCGGTGTTCCTCACCCTGGACCGGCGCTCAGAGGTGCCAGGGATCCCCCGCTCCATTATTGCCTTGACCGGGAAAATGCCGGGGAACCCCCGTTCAGACGCAGAGGTAATAAATGCTCCATATCGACCATCGTGTGCCTTGTGTTTGTGTATCCGTCCCTGCCGGGAGTCCAGGCAGTGCCCCCGCCTCACCCTTACACTTGGCGTAGTCGGCAGGATACACAAACGACAATGCCGTGGCCGAGGAGAGCGAAGGGGGAGGGCGAGAGTCAAGGAGGGACTGCTCGCCTGCGGCTGCCAGGATGGCCCCAGACTGAGCCATGGGGGCTAGTAGCTGCATTGCTTGCCAAGCTGGCAGTCCCCGAGGACTGGCCAGAGTTGGCACAGGGGGAAAGTGTTACCCCAAAGGCGGTTGAAGCCACTTTACAGGTTATGCCCTTCCGCGGTGCGTCGGGAGCAGCTCGGAAGCTGGCCGGATGATTAGGGTGGGCACTGTTGACAGGCATTCGAGCCTTCGAGAATGAGGTATCATCTTTGCAGCAACAAGTAAAGGATCTGGAGAAGGAGAGTGGAGATTTGCATGATGCGAGGGCAGTAGCACAGGAGTTGATTATAACCCAAACTGAAAAGAGTCAGGAATTAACCCATAGGGTTGAGCGATTAGCTTTGCGGACGGCTAATAAGCTCTGTGGGCGTTATGGGAAGGTGCCTGCTACTGTTTCTCAGGTGTGGGTGAAAATAACTTGACCCTCCTGGGACCCAGAGGAGTGGGATGGTAATATTTGGAGTACCTCATCTGACTCAGAAATTGAGTTTGATATAGAGCAAGAACCTGCTAACGCTCAGGTGCAGCCGCTTGTTCAGATGCGGGGGGAGCGACAGATAGATAGGGATACTGTAGAGCAGACAAAGACTTATACGCCAAAGGAGTTACGTGAGTTTTTGACCACATTCCAGCAGCAACTGGGGGAGTCATTACTAGCGTGGATGGTGAGAGCCTGGGATAATGGGGCTGGATCATTAATGTTGTTAAGAGAGGAGCTGAATTTAATGAGCCTGTTGTCCACAGACACTCAAGTGCAGTATTCTCTCTCCCAGCTTACGTCTGCGCAAGATAGCTCCAGTAACCCTGTAGTTGCTCCTTCGCTGTATCAGTGGTTATGTGCCGTGGTGGTAGGGGCTTACTCATCTACGGGCGAGCTGGCCGCCACGGTGGGGGCATGGCGCACCATGGAAGAGGGCATAAACATGCTGCGACAGCTGGGGGTAGCCACTGGATTAGCAGACGGTAACGGTCCAGATGGTGTAGAGATAACTCGGCAAATGAAAACGCAGCTATTGAAAGGGGCCCCAAGTGCCTTGAGACCGCTCCTGTTAGGGACGGTGATGCCCGCTACTGGTACAGTGGGGGCGCTGGTGAATAATTCGCGAGACCTAGCTCTGCTGGGTGGACCAGATTCTAAACAGGTACGGGTGGCTCAGAAAGTTAGAGCAAAGAGACAGGGAGGGGTGACTAAAGTGAGTGGAAAAGTCACACGAAAGCAGATGTGGGCTGACCTGCGGCAGGCGGGGGTATCGTGGGATGAGATCGATGGCTTGTCCACTGCTGATTTATTCAAGCGCTGGCAGCGTTTGCCTGCCAATCAACAGAACCGAGTTAAACCCACTGCTCCACCTGCACCCAGTGCTCCCTGGAAGCTGCCTGCTAGGAAACAATGAAGGGGAGGTGGGTCCCCCGAAATCCGAGCGTCCGTTGCAGCGTATCATCCGGGGGACCGACGCCCATATGTACCCCTGAGAATTAGGTGGTGCTCGGGAGGGGAAGTAGCTGTGCTTGCTTTAGTAGATACAGGAGCAGAGGTTACAGTGTTGCATAGTGCTGTAAACCCTGAGAAGGCAACCACACACATCTGCGGTTTGGGCGGCTCTGCCACCCCCACCGTACAGGCGATAGTTACTTTAGCGATTGGGAAAAACCCTCCCTTCTCCACTCCAGTTTTTTTGGCGCCCATTCATGAATATATTTTAGGAATTGATGTGTTACTAGGTGGAGATATACACATACTGCAAGGATTATTCTCTTTTGGGAGGAGTCCCTCGCTGCCACAAGCACGAGTAATCACTCTAATCAGAGGGTACCCAAAATGGGACCCCGTAGATTTGCCTGTACCACCTACCGTTTTGCAAATCAAACAGTACAGAATACCGGGAGGAGAAACAGAAATTCAAGAAAAAATAGATGCTCTGCTACATGCACAGATAATACGCCCTGCCCTGTCGGCCTTTAATAGCCCGATATGGCCTGCAAAGAAGCCGAATGGCTCATGGCGTATGACTGTGGATTACAGGGAGCTAAATAAAATTGCCCCACCACTAGCAGCCATAGTACCGGACATGGTGACTCTGTTAGAAGGAGTGGGCAAAAATTTGCAAGAGTGGAAGGCTGTGGTGGATCTGGCAAACGCCTTTTTCTCTATTGCTATATCCCCAGCCTCACAGGACCAATTTGCCTTCACTTGGAGGGGGAAGCAGTATACATTCCAGGTCCTTCCTCAGGGATATAGGCATAGTCCCACTATATGTCATCAAATGGTCGCTGCCGACCTCCCAACACCTCTCCCAGAATGCACTATTCATCATTATAGCGATGATGTTTTGATAATGGGACCGTCTGAAGAGCAGGTGAAAGAGCAGCTAATGGCACTGACACATGCTCTCCAGCATAGGGGATGGGCTGTGAACCCCAAAAAGGTACAAGGACCAGATATTAGTGTCCAATTTCTGGGAGTAGTGTGGAGAGGACAGACAAAAGCCATTCCTGAAAAAGCGCGCAATACTATCCAGCAATACCCTGTCCCTACGACTGCAAAACAGCTGCAAGCTTTCCTAGGCCTCCTAGGATTTTGGTGAACTTTTATACCTCATTTAGCATACTTGATGCGGCCCTTGCAGCATTTAACAAAGAAAGAAAAGCAGTCAGTGGCGGTGGACCAAAGGGCACCAGCAGGCTTTTGATTTGTGCAAGGAAGCAGTGGTCCAACACTCTGAACTGTTTACACCCTATAAAGGTCAACCCTTCGAATTAGAAGTTACAGTTGTGGGGGATACAGTGTCTTGGGGGTTGTGGCAGCGATGTGCCCACGCAAGGCGGGAACCTATAGGTTTCTGGTCCGGTTCCCTGCAAGGGGCCACAGCAAACTACACACCTCTGGAGAAACAGCTTTTGGCTGTGGTGTGGGCTTTGCAGGATACCGAACAAGTTACAGGATGTGACCCGGTGACTGTACACACCCCCATCCCCATTCAGGCATGGGTGACAGATGATACAGTCAGGGCCCATGTCGGGGTGGCCCAAGCTGCAATGCAGTGGAAATGGAAACACTACCTACAAGCCCGGTTTAAGGAGGTGAGAAAGAACATGAGTACCCCACATGCAACCTTGTTAGGGGAAGTACAGTTTGAGCACATGCCATCACTATCTGAACCAGAGGGCTTACCTCCTCCCGCCCCTCCGGCAGAAGTGTCACCAGTAACAGAAGCTCCTCCCTTTGAGATGTTATCTCCCGAACAGCGGGAGTGGGCTTGGTTCTCCAATGGTAGTGCAGTATATGCCTGGGCAGGAGAACGCGTATGGCATTCTGTAGCGTACAATCCTACCACAGACACTATCTGTTTTGCCTCCGGCACAGGATACCCCAGTCAATGGGCTGAGCTAAAAGCTGCAGCTATAGCTTTAGATGAAGGAGGTGCACGCTATCTCTACACAGATAGTTGGGTGGTGTATAAAGGCTTGCAAGCCTGGCTGCCAACATGGGCTGCTGCACAATGGAAAACACATGATAGAGAGCTTTGGGGAAGCTCCCTGTGGGAGAAAATTTGGAGTATTGTGCAGACAAAAGTCATTTCAGTACGACATGTTGATGCCCATCAAAAGCAAGAGACTCTCGAGACACAGTATAATTCAGCAGCTGACCAGATGACAACCCCCTCGGAATTAACACAAGTCTGACAAGCACACGAACGGGCAGGGCACCGAGGCCCTGTCACTGCTCAAGCTTGGGACTTGTCGCAAGGCCACCCCATGCTAGCGCTACACTGGTATAAGACTGCACGTGCTAATTGTTCCACCTGTATGAAGGTAGCCAGAATGCCTCTAGCTAGTACATATGGCCGTATTAAATGAGGTGAACAGCCATTTACTACCTGGCAAATAGATTATATAGGCCCATTGCCCCCTTCACAGGGACGAAAGTATATTCTAACCGCCGTAGACACCTACACGAGTCTTATGTATACATATCCAGCCTCTTGTGCGAATCAATCCACCACTGTACGAGGTTTGGAACAGCTGATGTATACCTATGGTATACCTAGAGAAACACAGAGTGATCTCAAGGAACCCACTTTGCAGGACTTGTAGTGCAAGAATGGGCAAAAGATTTGGGGATTACCTGGATTTTACACATCCCGCACCATCCCCAAGCTAGTGGACTAATAGAAAGAATGACTGGTCTGCTGAAAGAGCAAATGAGAAAGCTCACTCCAACACAGACATTGAAGGAATGGGCAAGTGTGGCGGACAGATGAGTGAACTTTTGCCTTAAACATTTCTTGGTACATAAGGTGCAAGCAAACCAAAACCCCGAACAAGCCATCTGTTCCCAGCGGAAACAGGACTGAGCTGCTGCGACCCCTGAAATGGTCTCCCTGCGACCATGCAGGACACACCGAGCCTGCGCTGAACCGGACCACGATTGGACAGAGACTTTGGGACCTGGACTGCAAATTACTGCTGCTTAACACAACTTTTATAAAACTTGCTTAGCCGCACTCCCTAGTTCAGTGAGAAAGGGCCCCAGAGCTGGTGCAGACTGGAAAGATAAGGGAGTTACAAGCAGTTTGCATTCCTATGCTTCACACTCCGGGAGGGAGGATGTCAAGGCTTTGAAATAAGGCCTGCTTGGGCGCCAGGACCCTGGGAAACAAAGCCTCCCCTCACTGCTGAAACAGTGTTAATTAGGGGGGGGTCTGGATTATATCCTCCTCGTCAGGACCTTGGAAGATAACACCTATTGTCACTGCTGGGGCAGTGCTAATTGCTGGAACAACACCTGTTTGTCAGGGCCCTGAGAAAGAAGGGCAGAACCCGAGGAATCAACACATTTGTCAGCAGAAACCGCAACAGTAAAGATAAGGGAGAAAAGCAGCCTGCCTGGGAACAACGATGAGACCCAATAGGGAGCAGGAGACCCCAGACCCAAAAATTACTATTGGTCTGAACTACCGCGTGAGGGGTGGGAAACTTAATTTGAAAAAGCTATAATTGCCCAGGGATTTCTTTGTTCAGGGTCCCTCTTTGGAGGCACCCAACTCGAGCTGTAACTACTGCACACGTGTCATTCCAAACTTTTCAGCGGGAACCTAGGGTCGGACCCTGCTCGAGTTGTAATTACTGCACGCGCATCGCTAAAATTTACACCCAGGGTGAAGAGGACCAACGGGACGCCGCTGGATCCACGGGTGGTGATATCTCTTTCTCTCTCCCCCTTTTCTCTCTCTCTCTTTCTCTCTCTCCTCCCCTTCGCCTTCTCCCCCCACCTTTTCTCCCCACTCCGTGGAAAATAAAGTTAAAAGGTTGTACGATATTTGACCGGTTTTAGCGTCTTAATCTCGTCCTTGGGATCATAACGAACCCCCCCCCCCCGATATTGGATCGGGACATCTAATTGGCGTCACGGACAGGATCCCTTGAGACGAGAGTGTCATACAACCTTATGGTGTGCTGAGCGAGCGTGTGTGAACGAGACGTATGAACAAGTACGAAGCGAGTGCGGAGTTCCGATCCGCGGTTCCGCTCTCCCGTGAGGGAAGCGGCCGGAGACGAACGAAGCGTAAGGAAGGAGTGAATGTTGAGATCTTTAGTATACTAGTTTGGCTCCTGAGGGTGTATAGGGGAAACTTGGATTTTAAGGTGTGACCCCCTCAGGATGAAATCCCCTTTGTAGGACGTTTTTGTAGTAGCTTACGGTTTGGCCTCCTGGGAGCGTATAGGGGAAACTTGGACTCATTTAAGGTTTGGCCCTCCCGGGACGAAATCCCCTTTGTAGGATATGGCCGCCCAGAAGGCAGGCAACTTTTGTGGAGAAATCGAGAAACTATATGACCTTTTGGAAATACACTGTTCTCGCCCCTCGCCCTCAGGACGAGACTGGGCACGGGACCATTGGTCCCAATTGCAAAGTGTAGTGGACCGGATAGCGGTCTTGCAAAAAGAAAGCTAAAGTTAAGAGAGGAAAAGGGAAAGCTATTGTTTGTGCCGTGCTGGGAGCATGCCTAGCAGCTGCGGTGGAGGAGAGAGAGTGGGCACCTTGTCAGGCGGAGGCTGTGGTTGCTGCGCTGCAAGCGGCGGTAACAGCCCTGCAAGAACAATTATGGGAAACGAAGCAGGCGCTGGAGGAGGAGAAGCACCAAGGTCTGATATTGAAAGAGGAGCTAAGAAACCAGCTCCTGAGGGAGGCAGGCGCCCTCGCCGAAAGTGAGGTGCTGCCCGAGGAAAAAGGGGCACGCCAAATTTACCCCCAAAGGGACGAAAGGGAGGCGGAAAACTAGATCCTCCGTCCCCTCAGGGGGAGGGGGGAGGCGGAGGGTGGAAGTTTCCCGGCACAGTCCCCCTTCAATTCCCCTGTGTGGCATACCCGCCTCCCAGAGCTCCGATCCCCCTGATATCCCATCCCATTCGCCCGGCCAACCTGTTTTGATCGAACTTCCCACCATGGGAACCAAACCGCTCGTATTAGACACCCCGATAAATAAATATACTTGGAGAGCAAAAGATGCTAGTGGGAAAACCCACAAGATTCACACAAAATGGATTGTTCCCTCCTTCTGACCCGAGGAGCGAGTTTGTTCTTATTTCTGTTTTCAAGGGCGGTGGTCTGACCAAGATGCATCTACTGCTCTGGACCATCCAGATTCAAGGATGCATCCATGAGGGCGACGAATGACCACTCCCTCTACCTTCCCCCAACCCATTTAATCCCTTCGAGAACAACAAGTTCATGTTGCTGGCGAAAGCAGTAAGCCAAACTTTCAATTTAAGCCACTGCTGGGTTTGCGGAGGACCGCTAGGGTTATCAAGCTGGCCGTGGACGTCCACACCCCTCACCCCAGACCAGATCGTAAGCAATTATAGCGAAACCGCAGACGACACGTGGGACGACAGTGGGACCTGGCCAATTCAGTTTCCAGCCATGGGGCAATATTGTTTAAATTGTACCCAGGAGGGAGGGATCGAAGTGGGGGAAAGTAAATGTCGATGGACACTCGCTCGTAAGCCACTCGATAAAGACGGGAATCCCCACTCATGGACATGGCTTGATGAAACGGGGCGCAATCGGGAATTTGTTATATAGGGATCATCAGATCTTTGTTTTTCCTTTTACCAGAAACAGGCGGACCTCAGTTAGGCATAAAGGTATCTGATAACCTCGGAGACAGAAGTGTTGCCTGTAAGACGCAATCCATTAAGGCAGATTTGGGTGGGACACAAAAATGGGAGAATAACGAGTGGCCTCCTGACATACCCCCTGGAGGCCACAATCCAGTGGAAAAGTTGAAAGAATGAATCAAACAATTAAGAGACAGGTAGGACAATCAGCACCAGATATAAGGAGAAAGCTTCAGAAAGTAGATGGTATGTCGGGGATGTTAATATAAGGTGTACAATAACAGGGAAGAAGTAGAGGGAGAGGAAAAACAAAAGGAGAAACTGAAAGATAAGGGGCAAAATGCTGCAATGTTGGCAGCTGCATTTGCCCAGGCACAAACTTCCTCTCAGGGAAGGGGTTTTCCAAAAGGACAAGGATGTGGAAGAGGGCATAGAGTAGGAGGGGATTTGGGAAATACAATTCCACTGAGGAGAGATCAGTGTGCAATTTGCAGGGGGAAGGGGCACTGGAAAAATGAGTGCCCGAAGAGACAATCAGATCATTGGAAACCTCAGTCTGCATCTGTTCCAGAGGCAGATTTGCTCATGATTGGTACAGAGGATTCAGACTGACAGGGACCGGGGGTTGAGAAATTGGATTCCCCAGCCGAACCCCTGGTTTCAGTAAAGCTGGGGAACGAAATGCAATAGATCTTTTAACTCTGCAGTCCCAACAGATGCGCATGGCAATCCTTCAGCACCGCATGGATTTAGACTATCTGTTAGCTGAAGAGGGAGGGGTGTGTGGGAAATTGAATATTTCCAACTGTTGTTTAGAGATAGATGATGTAGGCGGAGTAGCTCTCCAGTTAACCAAAGATATCAGAAAAAATAGCCCACATCCCTGTCCAAACCTGGAATGGCTGGAGTGGCGATTCGTGGTCCTGGTTACTGGGGGCACTGTGAGTGAAACAGTTAATATTGTATTTGTAATGTGCAGTTGCTGCTTTAATGTTCTTATCTTGTATAATTCCTTGCTTTGTTCAATTAATCCGACATGTTGTGTCAAATATGCAATTTGTTTACCTGTTGTAACAATCACTTACCTTGTTAACTCAATTTTGATGTTTGTTCTGTGAAGTTATATGTTGTTAAAGTTGTTAAAGAATAAGTTTGCATTGAGCAAGACCTCTATTTATTGTGCGTGCTTCTACCTTTTCTATATTTCCTTCTGATCTCTGTCTCATATCACCACCATGGACGAAGGCTATGAAGACTTCAGGAAGGAGACGTACCAATCAATGTTTAAGTCACGGGGTGGTGTGGCGGACAGATGAGTGAACTTTTGCCTTAAACATTTCTTGGTACATAAGGTGCAAGCAAACCAAAACCCCGAACAAGCCATCTGTTCCCAGCGGAAACAGGACTGAGCTGCTGCGACCCCTGAAATGGTCTCCCTGTGACCATTCGGGACACACCGAGCCTGCGCTGAACCGGACCACGATTGGACAGAGACTTTGGGACCTGGACTGCAAATTACTGCTGCTTAACACAACTTTTATAAAACTTGCTTAGCCGCACTCCCTAGTTCAGTGAGAAAGGGCCCCAGAGCTGGTGCAGACTGGAAAGATAAGGGAGTTACAAGCAGTTTGCATTCCTATGCTTCACACTCCGGGAGGGAGGATGTCAAGGCTTTGAAATAAGGCCTGCTTGGGCGCCAGGACCCTGGGAAACAAAGCCTCCCCTCACTGCTGAAACAGTGTTAATTAGGGGGGGGTCTGGATTATATCCTCCTCGTCAGGACCTTGGAAGATAACACCTATTGTCACTGCTGGGGCAGTGCTAATTGCTGGAACAACACCTGTTTGTCAGGGCCCTGAGAAAGAAGGGCAGAACCCGAGGAATCAACACATTTGTCAGCAGAAACCGCAACAGTAAAGATAAGGGAGAAAAGCAGCCTGCCTGGGAACAACGATGAGACCCAATAGGGAGCAGGAGACCCCAGACCCAAAAATTACTATTGGTCTGAACTACCGCGTGAGGGGTGGGAAACTTAATTTGAAAAAGCTATAATTGCCCAGGGATTTCTTTGTTCAGGGTCCCTCTTTGGAGGCACCCAACTCGAGCTGTAACTACTGCACACGTGTCATTCCAAACTTTTCAGCGGGAACCTAGGGTCGGACCCTGCTCGAGTTGTAATTACTGCACGCGCATCGCTAAAATTTACACCCAGGGTGAAGAGGACCAACGGGACGCCGCTGGATCCACGGGTGGTGATATCTCTTTCTCTCTCCCCCTTTTCTCTCTCTCTCTTTCTCTCTCTCCTCCCCTTCGCCTTCTCCCCCCACCTTTTCTCCCCACTCCGTGGAAAATAAAGTTAAAAGGTTGTACGATATTTGACCGGTTTTAGCGTCTTAATCTCGTCCTTGGGATCATAACGAAACCCCCCCCCCCCCCCCTGATATTGGATCGGGACAGCAAGTGTATTGCCTCAGGCACTATTCATGCTTAACAACAGGCGTGTGGGGGTGCTCACTCCCTATGAACGAGTGCAAATTAAACCCGCGTTGGCACCCCCTGCCCGAATATCAGTTATGGAAGGAGGGGTTACCCCCTGCGTGCTTGCCTCAGGAGAGGTAGAATTCTACGCACCCGAACCATTGCTAATTGCCAAGCAGAAAAATGTAAAGCTACGCTTGCAGCTCGATTGTCCATCGCACCATGTATGGCTATTCACACCTTTGATATCCATTCAAATAACCCCACTTCTATTAACTTCTTCTCAAGATTTGTCGTTCCAGGTATCTGCATCTGTGCCAGGAAATATTCCACAGGGAGCACCAATACTGCGAGGAATCCTGATCCACACTGTCAGAGTGCCCCAAGTTCAGCAAATACCCTCAGTGCACCCTTTAGCCAGTGTGTGGATACTAACTCCTCAAAAGAAAAAAAACAGCCTGGCACTATTTTAGCAGATGGTCCAGGAGCCACTGCTCTAGTTCTTCCTGATGGTGATACCATGCCTTTCTATCTTCCCATCAACAGGTTATCACGCTGGCATCTGGAAGTTGCTGTTGGAATGTTGCCTCTTGCTGACCACGACAGATGCTCTTGATCTACAAGACCATCCAGCTTCCCATGTAAATACATGGATTTGGCTGGCACAAAGATCAGCTAACCTCTCTGCTTTCTGTATTGCAGGGGGACGATCAGTGGATGATGTCTTAACTACATGTTACATAGGCGTACCAGCTCCACTTGCAGTATTGCAGAGTTATACTTTTTTTTAAAAAAAATGATATTTCTGTTACTCCCATGAATTTATATGATTTGGGTATTGTTTCCCAAAGCTGACACCTTAGGCTTACTCTTCATATAGCTAACATATCTGTGGGGGGATGCTCCCAGCTTCCCCCCCACCCCCCCAATCTGGTGCCAGTTACAAGCAGTCTGCATTCCTGTGTTTCAGTCTCTGAAAGGGACGATGTCAAGGCTTTGAGATAAGGACTGCTTGGGCGGCAGGACTCTGGGAAACAAAGCCTCCTCTCACTGCCAGAACAGTGTTAATTAGGATGGTCTGGACTATCTCTTCTTCCTCAGGACCTTGGGAGATAACACCTACTCTCACTGCTGGGGCAGTGTTAATCATTGCGGACTGGAATTAACTCCTTCTTACCTGAGCTATGGGATCTCTCCTTGGGACCACCCCTGCAAGAGTAAAGCAGACATTCGCAGTCACTCAAACTCCTTTCTCCAGTGCTGAAGAGTGCTCAAGGCAGCTAGCCTGCCGTTGGGGGGGGTGTTCGGCTATACCTCCCCCCCCTCACCCCATGACTGTGGGTGCGATCGTCATAACAACGACGGAGGAGAGTTGAACCCTGCAACAGCCAGGAGCTAGGGACTGCGACTTCGCAAAGAGACCTGCAACTGGCCTTGCGAGTCCACCTCCACCTTCCCCTGCAGGGTATAAATAGGTTGGCCCCAGAGGCTGTCTTTGACTCTTCGCGGGTGACAGTGGGTCTGCCAACTTGCGGATCCCCTTGGGACGGGGACGCCCTCCCGCAATTACTTCCCTGGGATTGAGTGTACGTTGGCTGCTCAGGCAACGTGTGGGTAAGATCAATTAGCATTGGAAAATAAGTATTCTAGTTGAACTAAGTTTCTGTGGATAAGAATTGTTGCTTTGTACTGTTGTAACTTCTGTAGTAAACTTAGATCTTTAAAATAAGTTGTGGAGTCACGCAGTAAATCTCCTTCCTCCCCTCCCTCGGGCCACACAAAACCCTCATGGTCCGGGACTGTAAAGATAGTCGGTCATCCTGCGACAATATCTAAAGCAGATACTTGCTTTCGCTTCATAAATGCTGCCTCTGTTCTGCAGAATGTAACTGATATGCAGTTAATTCGTAATGACACTATGGATATTACCTATGCATCTGCTCACCTTATACTACCATTAGGGTGGTTCCTTCTGTGTGGCACTACAGCATATACATGTGCCGACCGACACCACAGGTGGCCTATGCACTGTAGGTCGTGTTACTTTAAGCATTCCTCCCTTTATGACGGAGCGGCAGAGGACCCCGTAGCATATCCTAAGATGCCACTTGAAACCGCCATATAAGTTTATTTTCTCATGCAGAAGCTCTAGGCCTATTGTTGAGCCTAGCTGGGATCCCGGGGGTGGTGGCACATTACTGTAAACAGCGCATGTTGCCTGTGCTTTGGCTCAAAGCTTAAATTGGACATCTAGAGCCATTGCCTCTTTAAATAGGGAGTTGGGAGCAGTGTAGCAAGGAACACTGCAAAACCACCTAGGGATCGACTGCCTCCTACTGCGAGATAACCACAGACATCATGACTTCGCCGAGATGTGCTGTCTCAACATCACCGATGAATCGGCATCTATTGAGAATATCAGCCACCTCATATAAGGAGGACTCTTGTCTGTCTCTTGCTTTGTATTACGTTATGTTTTGATTTCATTACTTTGTAAACTCCCTTGCCCTCATACCCCATGCCCTTCTGAGGATTGGGACGGCCTCTAACTAGCTTTCCACCGCGGGGGTGCAGTGGTAGGGAAAGTGCGGAAGAATGTCAAGGAGATAGACGATGGAAGCTAGCCAGACCGTTCCGTGGGAAAAGGAGCATCAACAGGGCATGTTGACCCATAGTCACGTAGTTGAGCCTGTGCCAGGGTGGTGCTGCACCTGGGCTTTGAATCGGGAATAACAATGAGCTCAACAGGCTTACTGCGCATGTGTATGGTACATAAAAACTTCATCTAGTGCCCCCCACGGTGTTCCTCACCCTGGACCGATGCTCAGAGGTGCCAGGGATCCCCCGCTCCATTATTGCCTTGATCGGGAAAACGCCAAGGAACCCCCGTTCAGATGCAGAGGTAATAAATGCTCCATATCGACCATTGTATGCCTTGTGTTTGTGTATCTGTCCCTGCCGGGAGTCCAGGTGGTGCCCCCGCCTCACCCTTACACTCCCTTTCGCTCTTCCTCACTGCTGCCCTCTCCCACTCTCTCCCTTTCTCTCCATTTCGCTCTTGCTCACTCTCTTTCGCTCCTACTCGCTCTTGCTCTCTCCCCTCCACTCTTGCTCACTCCCTTTCGCTCTTGTTTCTTCTCCTTGCACCCTTTTGCACCCTTTCGCTCTTGCTCACCCCCTTTCTCTCCCACTCCCTCTCTCGCTCCTGCTCCTTCCCTTTCGCACCCACTCCCTCCCTTCTGCTCCCATTCACTACCGTTTGATCTTCCTCGCTCTTGCTTGCCCCTTTTGCTCTTGCTTGATCCTGCTCCTTCCCTTTTGCTCCCTTTCTCTCCCTTTTACACTTGCTCACCCCCTTTCACTCTTACTTGCTCGCCCTCAGTACCTTTCAGTCTTGCTCACTCTTGCGCGCTCCCTTTCGCCCCCCCCCCCCCTTGCTCCCTTTCATTCTTGCGTGCTCCTTTTTGTGGAGGATTATCTGGAGGAAAACGGACATGTGAGCAATCCAGCCCTAATGCTAATAGCAGGAGTGTGAAAGTAGGTTTTGCAGCCTACCGGTAAGGTTACTAGAGGGCATGCAATGTGGTGAGAAACTGTCCTTGGAACAAGAAAAACAACTCCCAGATGTTCAGTAAGGAACTTATGGGCTTAGGGGAGTTTCTTTGCCTCCTCGTGGACAGTACATGCTATCCAATCACATACTATTCAGATGTGCGTGCTAAATGAACATGTACCAATCACTGTATAGTTTGATTCATGTGATCACGGTTAAGGCATATAAAAGACGCTATTCGGGCTCAATAAAGTGTCAGCATTTAATCATATTGATTGGTGTGCTGTCCGTTTATCTCCCGCACCTTTTCACCCCGTCACTCTTGCTTGCTCGTGCTCACTCCCGTTTGCTCCCGCTCATTCCCTTTTGCTCCCTTTCGCTTTCTCGCTCCTGCTCCCTCCCGCTGCTTCCGTTTTACTCCCTTTTGCTCTTGCTCGCTCCCTTTCACTGTAGCTTATGCCCTTGCTATCCCTTTCGCTCTGGCTGATGCCATTTCTATCCCTTTTGCTCCCGCTCACTCCCTTTTGCTCCCGCTCGCTCCCTTTCTATCCCTTTCATGCTTGCTCACTCCTGCTTGCTCCTACTCCTTTCCTTTTGTGCCCATTTGTGCCCACACGCTTGCTCTTGCTCGCTCCCACTCCCTCCCTTTCACTCGCTCCCTGCTCCGCCCCTGCTCCCTCTTTATCCCTCCCTGCTCACTCCCTGCTCGCTCTTGATCCATCCCTTGCGGTCCCTGCTCGCTCCCTGCTCGCTCCCTTGCTCTCTTGATCCGTCCCTGCTCGCCCCCTGCTCTCTCTTGATCCATCCCTGCTAGCTCTTGATCCCTCCCTTTCGCTCTTGATCGTCCCTGCTCGCTCCCTGCTTGTGCTCGATTGCTCCCTTTCGCACTGGATCAACCCTGCTCGCTCTCGATCAACCCTGCTAGCTCCCTTTCGCTCTCAATCGCTCCCGCCTTACACCCTGCTCGTTCCCTTTTGCTCCCTTTCGCTCTCGATCATCTGTGCTTGCTCTTGATCGCTCCCTGCTCACACCCTTTCGCTCTCGATCGCTCCCTTTCGCTCTTGATTGTCCCTGCTCGCTCCCTTTCACTCTCGATCACTCCCTTTTGCCCTTGATCCCTCCCTGCTCACTCTCAATCGTCCCTGCTCGCTCCCTGCTCGCCCTCGATTGTCCCTGCTCACTCTCAATTCTCCCTTTCGCTCACGATCGCTACCTTTTGTTCTCAATCATCCCTGCTCCCTCTCGATCATCCCTGCTCACTCCCTTTCACTCTTGATCACTCCCTGCTCGCGCCCTGCTCACTCCCTCTTTGCTCCCTTTGGCTCTTGATTGCTCCCTGCTCGCGCCCTTTCGCTCCCTGCTTGCTCCCTTGTGCTCTTGCTTCATACCTGCTTGCTAACTTTCGCTCTAGCTCGCTCCCTTTGGCTCTTGCTCGCTCCCTGCTCGCTCCCTTTGGCTCTGGATCGCTCCCTGCTCGCTCCCTTTCACTCTTGATCTCTCCCTTTCGCTGCCTGCTCACTCCCTTTCGCTCTTGATCGCGCCCTTTCGATCCCGATCGTCCCTGCTCGCTCGCTTTCGCTCTTGTTCTCTCCCTTTAGCTCTCGATGATCCCTGCTCACTCCCTTTGGCTCTTGGTCGCTTCCTGCTCGCTCCCTGCTCACTGCCTGTTTGCTCCCTTTGGCTCTTGATCGCTCCCTGCTCGCGTCGTTTCGTTCCCTGCTCGCTCCCTTTCGCTCTTGATCCCTCCCTGCTTGCTCCCTTTGACTCTTGCTCATCCCTGCTTGCTCCCTTTCGCTTTTGATCGGTCCCTTTCACTTTCTATCATCCCCTCTCTCTCCCTTTCACTCTTGATCGCTCCCTGCTCGCTCCCTGCTCGCTCCCTTTCACTCTGGATCTCTCCCT
Organism: Dromaius novaehollandiae; assembly: GCF_036370855.1. Lineage (NCBI taxonomy): Eukaryota > Metazoa > Chordata > Aves > Casuariiformes > Dromaiidae > Dromaius > Dromaius novaehollandiae. Next base: position 6,601,753 of record NC_088130.1, read on the forward strand.
GCTCGCTCCCTGCTCTCTCCCTTTGGCACCCTGCTCACTCCCTTGGGCTCTTGATTGCTCCCTTTCGCTCTTGATCACTCCCTTTTTCTCTTGCTCATCCCTGCTCTCTCTCCATCGCTCCCTTTCGCTCTCGATCCCTCCCTTTTGCCCTTGATCACTCCCTGCTCGCTCCCTTTCGCTCTTGGTGGTGCCCTTTAGTTCTCGATTGTCCCTGCTCGCTCCCTTTTGCTCTTGATCATCCCTGCCCACTCTCTTCGTCCCTACTCGCTCTCTGCTCGCACTCGATCACTCCGTTTTGTTCTCGATCATCCCTGCTCGCTCCCTTTGGCTCTTCATTCCTCCCTTTCGCTCCCTGCTCGTTCCCTTTGGCTCTTGGTCGCTCCCTGCTCGCTCCCTTTGGCTCCTGATCCCTCCCTTTGGCTCTAGATAGCTCCCCGCTCGCTTTGTTTGTCTCTTGATTGCTCCCTCTGGCTCTTGATCACTCCCTGCTCGCTCCCTTTAGCTCTTGATCCCTCCCTTTGGCTCTTGATCGCTCCCTTTCTCTCCCTGCTCGCTCCCTTTGCCTCCTGATCGCTCCCTTTCGATTTTGATCAGTCCCTGCTCGCTCGCTTTCCCTGTTGATCTCTCCCTTTCACTCTCGGTCGTCCCTGCTCTCTCCCTTTCGCTCTTGCTCCCTCCCTGCTCACTGCGTGCTTGCTCCCTTTCAATCTTGCTCGTCCCTGTTCACTCCCTTTCGTGCTCGATCACTCCCTTTCGCTCTTGATCCCTCCCTGCTCGCTCCCTTTCGCTCTTGATCCCTCCCTTTTACTGTTGAACCCTCCCTGCGCTCTCCCTTTCGCTCCCGGTCGCTCCCTTTCGCTCTTGATCATCCCTGCGCACTACCTTTTGCTCTCGATCACTCCCGTTGGCTCTCGATCGTCCCCACTCGCTCTCTCTTTGCTCCCTTTCGCTCCCTGCTCAGTCCCTTTCGCTGTTGATCACTCCGTTTCACTCTCGATTGTCCCTGCTCGCCCCTTTCGCTCTTACTCGCTCCCTGCTCACTGCCTGCTCGCTCCCTTTCGCTCTCGATTGCTCCCTTTCCCTCTTGATCATCCCTGCTCTCTCCCTTTGGCTCTTGATCGCTATCTTTGGCTCTTGATCCCTCCCTTTCCCTCTTGATCGCTCCCTGCTCACTCCCTTTCCCTCTTGATCGCTCCTTGCTCGCTTCCTTTGGCTCTAGATTGCTCCCTTTCGCTCTTGATTGCTCCCTGATCACTCCCTGCTTGCTCCCTTTGGCTCTTGGTCACTCCCTTTGGCTCTTGATTGCTCCCTGCTTGCACTCTTTGACTCTTGATCGCTCCCTTTGGCTCTTGATGGCTTCCTTTCGCTATCGATCGTCCCTGCTCTCTCCCTTTGGCTCTTCATTGCTCTCTTTGGCTCTTGTTCGCTCCCTTTGGTTTTGGTCACTCCCTGCTCGCTCTCTTTGGCTCTTGATCGCTCCCTTTGGCTCTCGATGGCTTCCTTTCGCTATCGATCGCTTCCTGCTCGCTCCCTTCTCCCTCCCTGCTTGCTACCTTTGGCTCTTGATCCCTCCCTTTGGCTCTGGATTCTCCCGTTTGCTCTTGATCGCTACCTGCTCGCTCCCTTTGTCTCTTGATCGCTCCCTTTGGCTCTTCATTGTTCCCTGCTCTCTCACTTTCGCTCTTGATTGCTCCCTGCTAGCTCCCTACTCGCTCCCTGCTCGCTCCCTTTGGCTCTTGATCGTCCCTGCTCACGCCCTTTCACTCTTGATCTCTACCTGCTCGCTCCCTTTTCCTCCCTGCTCGCTACCTGCTGGCGCCCTTTCGCTCCCTGCTCGCGCCCTTTCACTCTTGATCTCTACCTGCTCGCTCCCTTTTCCTCCCTGCTCGCTACCTGCTCGCTCCCTTTTGCTCCCTGCTCGCTCCCTTTTGCTCTTGATCGCTCCCTGCTCGCACCCTTTCGCTCCCTGCTTGCTCCCTTTTGCTCTTGTTCGTGCCCTTTGGCTCTTGATTGTTCCCTTTTGTTCTTGATTGTCCCTGCTCCCTCCCTTTTGCCCTTCCGCACGCCCTTTGGCTCTTGCTCACTCCCTGCTCACTCCCTGCTCGCTCCCTGCTCGCTCCCTTTCGCTCCCTGCTCCCTCCCTTTGGCTCTTGATTGCTCCCTTTCCCTCTTGATTGCTCTGTGATCACTCCCTGCTTGCTCCCTTTGGCTCTTGGTCGCTCTCTTTGGCTCTTGATCACTCCCTTTGGCTCTCGATGGCTCCCTGCTCACTCCCTTTCGCTCTTGATCGCTTCCTTTGGCTCTTGATCACTGCCTTTGGCCCTTGATCGCTCCCTGGTGGCTCCCTTTGGCCCTTGGTCGCTCCCTGCTCGCTCCCTTTGGCCCTTGGTCGCTCCCTGCTCGCTCCCTTTTGCTCCCTGCTCACTGCCTTTCGCTCCCTTTTGCTCTCAATCCCTCCCTTCTCGCTCTCGAATTTCCCTGGTTGCTCCCTTTCGCTCTTGATCGTCCCTGCTCTCTCCCTTTCGCTCTCGATCGCTCCCTTCCGCTCTCAATCCCTCCCTGCTCGCTCTCGATCGTCCCTGCTTGCTTTTGAATTTCCCTGGTGGCACCCTTTTGCTCTCGATCGTCCCTGCTCTCTCCCTTCCGCTCCCTGCTTGCTCCCTGCTCGCTCCCTTTCACTCTTGAACGCTCCATGCTCGCTCCCTTTGGCTCTAGAACGCTCCGTGCTCGCTCCCTTTGGCACTTGATTGCTCCCTTTAGCTCTTGATTGCACCCTGCTCGCCCCCTTTGGCGCTTGATCGCTGCCTTTCGCTCCCTGCTCGCTCCCTGCTCACTCCCTTTGGCTCTTGATCGCTCCCTGCTTTCTCCCTTTGGCTCTTGATGGCTCCCTTTGGCTGCCTTTGGCTCTTGATCGCTCCCTGCTCGCTGCCTTTCGCTCCCGGCTCGCTGCCTTTTGCTCCCTGCTCGCTCTCAATCACTCCCTGCTCACTCCCTTTCACTCTCGATCCCTCCCTGCTCGCTCTCGAATTTCCCTGGTGGCTCCCTTTCGCTCTCGATCATCCCTGCTCTCTCCCGTTCGCTGTCGATCGCTCCCTGCTCACTCTCCGTTGCTCCCTTTCGCCCTTGATCCCTCCCTGCTGGCTCTCGATCATCCCTGCTCACTCCCTGCTCTCTCTTGATCGTCCCTGCTCTCTCTCGATCATCCCTCTTCGCTCCCTTTCGCTCTCGATCACTCACTTTCACTCTTGATCGCTCCCTGCTCGCTCCCGCCTCGCTATTAATCGCTACCTGCTCGCTCGCTACCTGCTCGCTCTTGATCGCTCCCTTTTGCTCTTAATCGCTCCCTGCTCTCTCACTTTCGCTCTTGATCACTTCCTGCTCAGTCCCTGCTCTCTCCCTGCTCGCTCCCTTTGGCTCTTGATCGCTCTCTTTGGCTGCCTTTGGCTCTTGATCACTTCCTGCTCAGTCCCTGCTCGCTCCCTGCTCGCTCCCTTTGGCTCTTGATTGCTCCCTTTTGCTCTTGGTCACTCCCTGCTCGCTCCCTTTGGCTCTCGATCGCTCCCTTTCGCTCTCGATTGCTCCCTGCTCACTCTCGGCCGCTACCTTTCGCCCTTGATCGCTCCCTGCTGGCTCTCGATCGTCTTTGCTCACTCCCTGCTCTCTCTTGATCATCTCTGCTCTCTCTCTATCATCCTTGCTCGCTCCCTTTCCCTCTCGATCGTCCCTGCTCACTCCCTTTGGCTCTTGCTCCCTCCCTGCTCCCTCCCTGCTCCCTCCCTGCTGTCTCCCTTTCGCTCTGGATTGCTTCCTGCTCGTGTCCTTTTGCTCTCTTCTCGCTCCCCTTTTCTCTTGATCGCTCCGTGCTCTCTCCCTGTGGCTCTTGATCGCTCCCTGCTCGCTCCTTGCTTGCTCTCTTTGCCTCTTGATCACTCCCTTCCAGCTCCCTGCTCGCTCCCTTTGGCTCTGGATAGCTCCCAGCTTGCTGCCTGCTCGCTCCCTGCTTGCTCCTTTTCCCTCCCTTTCGCTCTGGATCGCTCCCTTTGTCTCTGGATCGTCCCTCCTCGCGCCCTTTCGCTCTCTGCTCGCTCATGCCATTTCACTCTCTGCTCACTCTCTTTCGCTCTTGATCCGTCCCTTTGGCTCTTGATCCCTCCCTTTCCTCCCTGCTCGCTCCCTTTGGCTCTTGATTGCTCCCTTTGGCTCTTGCTCACTCCCTTTTCTTCTTGATCGCTCCCTCTCGCTCTTGATCGTCCCTGCTCGCTCCCTTTCGCTCTTGATTCTTCCCTTTTGCTCTTGATTGCTCCCTTTCACTCCCTGCTCACCTCCTGCTCGCACCCTTTCGCTCCCTGCTTGCTCCTTTTCGCTCTCTTTCGTTCTGGATCGCTCCCTTTCACTCTGGATCACTCTCTACTCGCTAGCTTTCGCTCCCTGCTCACTCCCTGCTCACTCCCATTGGCTCTTGATCCCTCCCTTTGGCCCTTGATCCGTCCCTTTCCCTCCCTGCTCGCTCCCTTTGGCTCTTGATCATGTCTTTTGGCTCTTGGTCACTCCCTTTCGCTCTTGATCCCTCCCTGCTCGCTCCCTTTGGCTCCTGATCGTCCCTGCTCGCGCCCTTTCGTTCCCTGCTCGCTCCCTTTCGCTCTTGATCGCTCCCTGCTTGCTCCCTTTGGCTCTTGCTCCCTCCATGCTCGCTCCGGCTCACTCCCTGCTCGCTCCCTTTTGGTCGTGATCACTCCCTGCTAGCTCCCTGCTCGCTCCCTTTTGGTCTTGACCACGCCTTGCTCGCTCCCTGTGGCTCTTGATCCCTCCCTTTCTCTCCCTACTCGCTCCCTTTCGCTCTTGTTCACTCCCTTTGGCTCTTGATCGCTCCCTGCTCGCTCCCTTTGGCTGCCTTTGGCTCTTGATCGCTCCCTGCTCGCTGCCTTTCGCTCCCGGCTCGCTGCCTTTCGCTCCCTGATCGCTGCCTTTCGCTCCCTGATCGCTGCCTTTGGCCCTTGATCGCTCCCCGATTGCTCCCTGTTCGCCCCCTTAGGCTCTTGATCACTCCCTTTGGCCCTCGATCGCTCCCTGATCGCTCCCTTTGGCTCTTGAGTGCTCCCCTTGGCTCTTGATCGCTCCCTGCTTGCTCCCTTTGGCTCTTAATCGTTGCCTTTGGCTGCCTTTGGCTCTTGATCGCTCCCTTTGGCTCTTGATCGCTGCCTGCTCGCTCCCTTTGGCTCTTGATCACTCCCTGCTCACTGCCTTTCGCTCCCTACTCACTCTCGATCGCTCCCTACTCACTCCCTTTCACTCTCGATCCCTCCCTGCTGGCTCTCGATCATCCCTGCTCTCTCCCTTTCCCTCTCAATCACTCCCGTTTTCTCTCGATTGGCTCTTGATCACTCCCTTTGGCTCTTGATCGCTCCCTGCTCGCTCCCTTTCGCTCCCTGCTCACTCCCTGCTCGCTCCCTGTTCGCTCCCTTTCGCTCTTGATTGCTCCCTGCTCTCTCACTTTCACTCTTGATCACTCCCTGCTCGCTCCCTCCTCGCTCCCTTTGGCTCTTGATCACTCCCTGCTCGCTCCATTTCACTCTTGATCGCTCCCTTTGGCTCTTGATCACTCCCTGCTCGCTCCCTTTGGCTCTTGATCGCTCCCTGCTCCCTCCCTGCTCGCTCCCTGCTCGCTCCCTGCTCGCTCCCTTTCGCTCCCTTTCGCTCTTGATTGCTCCCTGCTCTCTCACTTTCACTCTTGATCACTCCCTGCTCGCTCCCTCCTCGCTCCCTTTGGCTCTTGATCGCTCCCTGCTCACTCCCTTTGGCTCTTGATCGCTCCCTTTGGCTCTTGATCGCTCCCTGCTCGCTCCCTTTGGCTCTTGATCGCTCCCTGCTCCCTCCCTGCTCGCTTCCCTTGGCTCCCTGCTCACTCCCTTTGGCTCTTGATCACTCCCTTTGGCTCTTGATCCCTCCCAGCTCACTCCATTTCCCTCTTGATCGCTCCCTGTTCGCTCCCTTTGGCCCTTGATTGCTCCCTTTCACGCTTGATTGCTCCGTGATCACTCTCTGCTCGCTCCCTTTGCCTCTTGATCATCCCTGCTCGCTCCATTTCCCTTTTGATCGCTGCCTTTCACTCTTGATTGCTCCCTGATCACTCCCTGCTCTCTCCCTGCTTGCTCCCTGCTCACTCTTGATCGTCCCTGCTCGCTCCCTTTGGCTCTTGCTCGCTCTCTTTGGCTCTTGGTCGCTCCCTTTCACTCTTGATTGCTCCCTGCTCACTTCCTTTGGCTCTAGATCGATCCCTTTCGCTCTTGATCGCTCCCGTTTGCCCTTAATCGCTACCTGCTCGCTCCCTTTGTCTCTTGATCGCTCCCTTTTGCTCTTGATTGCTCCCTGCTCCCTCACTTTCACTCCTGATCGCTTCCTGCTTGCTCCCTGCTTGCTCCCTTTGGCTCTTGATCGCTCCTGGCTCGCTCCCTTTCGCTCTTGATCGCTCCCTGCTCGCTCCCTCTGGCTTTGATTGCTCCCTGCTCGCTCCATTTCACTCTTGATCGCGCCCTTTGACTCTTGATCGCTCCCTTTGGCTCTTGCTCACTCTCTTTGGCTCTTGGTCGCTCCCTTTCACTCTTGATTGCTCCCTGCTCACTTCCTTTGGCTCTAGATTGATCCCTTTCGCTCTTGATCGCTCCCGTTTGCCCTTAATCGCTACCTGCTCGCTCCCTTTGTCTCTTGATCCCTCCCTTTTGCTCTTGATTGCTCCCTGCTCCCTCACTTTCGCTCCTGATCGCTTCCTGCTTGCTCCCTGCTTGCTCCCTTTGGCTCTTGATCGCTCCTGGCTCGCTCCCTTTCGCTCTTGATCGCTCCCTGCTCGCTCCCTCTGGCTTTGATTGCTCCCTGCTCGCTCCATTTCACTCTTGATCGCGCCCTTTGGCTCTTGATCGCTCCCTTTCACTCTTGATCGCTCCCTTTGGCTATTGATCGCTCCCTGCTCACTCCCTTTGTCCCTTGATCGCTGCCTGCTCACTCCCTTTGGCTCTCGATCGCTGCCTGCTCGCTGCCTTTCGCTCCCTGCTTGCTGTCGATCGCTCCCTGCTCGCTCCCGTTCACTCTCGATCCCTCCCTGCTCACTCTCGATTGTCCCTGCTCGCTCCCTTTCGCTCTCGATCGCTCCCTGCTCGCTCCCGTCTCGCACTTGATTGCTCCCTGCTCGCTCTTGATCCCTCCCTGCTCCCTCCTTGCTCACTCTTGATCCCTCCGTTTGGCTCTTGATCCCTCCCTGCTCGCTCCCTTATCACTCCCTTTCGCTGCCTTTCGCTCCCTTATCGCTGCCTTTGGCCCTTGATTGCTCCCTTTGGCCCTTGATCGCTCCCCGATTGCTCCCTGCTCGCCCCCTTAGGCTCTTGATCACTCCCTTTGGCCCTTAATCGCTACCTGCTCGCTCCCTTTTGCTCTTGATCGCTCCCTTTTGCTCTTGATTGCTCCCTGCTCCCTCACTTTCGCTCCTGATCGCTTCCTGCTTGCTCCCTGCTCGCTCCCTTTGGCTCTTGATCGCTCCTGGCTCGCTCCCTTTTGCTCTTGATCGCTCCCTGCTCCCTCTCTGCTCGCTTCCCTTGGCTCCCTGCTCACTCCCTTTGGCTCTTGCTCACTCCCTTTGGCTCTTGATCACTCCCTGCTCGCTCCCTGCTCGCTCCCTGCTCGCTCCCTTTCGCTCTTGATTGCTCCCTGCTCTCTCACTTTCACTCTTGATCACTCCCTGCTCGCTCCCTCCTCGCTCCCTTTGGCTCTTGATCACTCCCTGCTCGCTCCATTTCACTCTTGATCGCTCCCTTTGGCTATCGATCGCTCCCTGCTCGCTCCCTTTGGCTCTTGATCGCTCCCTTTCATTCCCTGCTCGCTCCCTTTCACTCTTGATCGCTCCCTGCTCACGCCCTTTCGTTCCTTGCTCGCTCCCTTTGGCCCTTGATTGCTCCCTTTCACGCTTGATTGCTCCGTGATCACTCCCTGCTCACTCCCTTGTGCTCTTGATCGCTCTCTTTGGCTCTTGGTCCCTCCCTTTCACTCTTGATCACTCCCTGCTCTATACCTTTCGCTCTTGATGGCTCCCTGCTTGCTCCCTTTGCCTCTTGATCCCTCCCTGCTCGCTCCATTTCCCTTTTGATCGCTCCCTTTCACTCTTGATTGCTCCCTGATCACTCCCTGCTCACTCCCTTTCGCTCTTGATTGCTCCCTGGTCAGTCCCTGCTCTCTCACTTTCGCTCTTGATCACTCCCTGCTTGCTCCCTTTGGCTCTTGATCACTCCCTTTCGCTCCCTGCTCGCTCCCTTTCGCTGTTGATCGTCCCTGCTCGCTCCCTGTTGCTCTTGATCACTCCCTACTTGTGCCCTTTCACTCCCTGCTCGCTCCCTTTGGCTATTGATCACTCCCTTCTCGCTCCCTTTGGCTCCTGCTCGCTCCCTGCTCGCTCCCTTTGGCTCTCGATCGTCCGTGCTCGCTCCCTTTGGCTCTTGATCGCTCCCTTTCGATCCCTGCTCGCTCCGTTTCGCTGTTGATCGCTTCCTGCTTGCTCCCTGCTTGCAGCCTGCTTGCTCCCTTTCGCTCTGGATCGCTCCCTGCTCGCTCCCTTTTGCTCCCTGCTCGCTCCCTTTTGCTCTTGCTCGCTCCGTTTTCCTCTTGCTCGTCCCTGCTCGCTCCCTTTGGCTCCCTGCTCGCTCCCTTTTGCTCTTGTTCGCTCCCTGCTTGCTCCCTGCGCGCTCCCTTTCACTCTTGATCGCTCCATTGCACTCTTGATCACTCCTTTTCGCTCTTGATCATCCCTGCTCGCTCCCTTTTGCTCTTGCTTGCTCCCTTTGGTTCTTGCTCGCTCCCTGCTCGTTCCCTGCTTGCTCCCTGCTCACTCTTGATCGTCCCTGCTCGCTCCCTTTCGCTCTTGATCGCTCCCTGCTCGCTCCCTTTCGCTCTTGATCGCTCCCTGCTCGCTTCCTTTCGCTCTAGATCGATCCCTTTCGCTCTTGATCGCTCCCGTTTGCCCTTAATCGCTACCTGCTCACTCACTTTGTCTCTTGATCGCTCCCTTTTGCTCTTGATCGCTCCCTGCTCGCTCCCTTTCGCTCTTGATCGCTCCCTGCTCCCTCCCTGCTCGCTTCCCTTGGCTCCCTGCTCACCCCCTTTGGCTCTTGATCGCTCCCTTTGGTTTTTGGTTGCTCCCTGCTTGCTCCCTTTTGCTGCCGAAAGCTCCACTTCGCTCCCTGCTCGCTCCCTTTGGCTCTTGATTGCTCCCTGTTGTTCTTGATCGCTCCCTGCTCTCTCACTTTCACTCTTGATCGCTCCCTGCTCGATCCCTCCTCGCTCCCTTTGGCTCTTGATCACTCCCTGCTCGCTCCCTTTCACTCTTGATCGCTCCCTTTGGCTATTGATCGCTCCCTTTGGCTATTGATCGCTCCCTGCTCACTCCCTTTGGCTCTTGATCACTCCCTTTGTCCCTTGATCGCTGCCTGCTCGCTGCCTTTCGCTCCCTACTCACTCTCGATAGCTCCCTGCTCACTCCCTCTTTGCTCCCTTTGGCTCTTGATTGCTCCCTGCTCGCGCCCTTTCGCTCCCTGCTTGCTCCCTTGTGCTCTTGCTTCATACCTGCTTGCTAACTTTCGCTCTAGCTCGCTCCCTTTGGCTCTTGCTCGCTCCCTGCTCGCTCCCTTTGGCTCTGGATCGCTCCCTGCTCGCTCCCTTTCACTCTTGATCTCTCCCTTTCGCTGCCTGCTCACTCCCTTTCGCTCTTGATCGCGCCCTTTCGATCCCGATCGTCCCTGCTCGCTCGCTTTCGCTCTTGTTCTCTCCCTTTAGCTCTCGATGATCCCTGCTCACTCCCTTTGGCTCTTGGTCGCTTCCTGCTCGCTCCCTGCTCACTGCCTGTTTGCTCCCTTTGGCTCTTGATCGCTCCCTGCTCGCGTCGTTTCGTTCCCTGCTCGCTCCCTTTCGCTCTTGATCCCTCCCTGCTTGCTCCCTTTGACTCTTGCTCATCCCTGCTTGCTCCCTTTCGCTTTTGATCGGTCCCTTTCACTTTCTATCATCCCCTCTCTCTCCCTTTCACTCTTGATCGCTCCCTGCTCGCTCCCTGCTCGCTCCCTTTCACTCTGGATCTCTCCCTGCTCGCTCCCTGCTCTCTCCCTTTGGCACCCTGCTCACTCCCTTGGGCTCTTGATCGCTCCCTTTCGCTCTTGATCACTCCCTTTTTCTCTTGCTCATCCCTGCTCTCTCTCCATCGCTCCCTTTCGCTCTCGATCCCTCCCTTTTGCCCTTGATCACTCCCTGCTCGCTCCCTTTCGCTCTTGGTGGTGCCCTTTAGTTCTCGATCGTCCCTGCTCGCTCCCTTTTGCTCTTGATCATCCCTGCCCACTCTCTTCGTCCCTACTCGCTCTCTGCTCGCACTCGATCACTCCGTTTTGCTCTCGATCATCCCTGCTCGCTCCCTTTGGCTCTTCATTCCTCCCTTTCGCTCCCTGCTCGTTCCCTTTGGCTCTTGGTCGCTCCCTGCTCGCTCCCTTTGGCTCCTGATCCCTCCCTTTGGCTCTAGATAGCTCCCCGCTCGCTTTGTTTGTCTCTTGATTGCTCCCTCTGGCTCTTGATCACTCCCTGCTCGCTCCCTTTAGCTCTTGATCCCTCCCTTTGGCTCTTGATCGCTCCCTTTCTCTCCCTGCTCGCTCCCTTTGCCTCCTGATCGCTCCCTTTCGATTTTGATCAGTCCCTGCTCGCTCGCTTTCCCTGTTGATCTCTCCCTTTCACTCTCGGTCGTCCCTGCTCTCTCCCTTTCGCTCTTGCTCCCTCCCTGCTCACTGCGTGCTTGCTCCCTTTCAATCTTGCTCGTCCCTGTTCACTCCCTTTCGTGCTCGATCACTCCCTTTCGCTCTTGATCCCTCCCTGCTCGCTCCCTTTCGCTCTTGATCCCTCCCTTTTACTGTTGAACCCTCCCTGCGCTCTCCCTTTCGCTCCCGGTCGCTCCCTTTCGCTCTCGATCATCCCTGCGCACTACCTTTTGCTCTCGATCACTCCCGTTGGCTCTCGATCGTCCCCACTCGCTCTCTCTTTGCTCCCTTTCGCTCCCTGCTCAGTCCCTTTCGCTGTTGATCACTCCGTTTCACTCTCGATTGTCCCTGCTCGCCCCTTTCGCTCTTACTCGCTCCCTGCTCACTGCCTGCTCGCTCCCTTTCGCTCTCGATCGCTCCCTTTCCCTCTTGATCATCCCTGCTCTCTCCCTTTGGCTCTTGATCGCTATCTTTGGCTCTTGATCCCTCCCTTTCCCTCTTGATCGCTCCCTGCTCACTCCCTTTCCCTCTTGATCGCTCCTTGCTCGCTTCCTTTGGCTCTAGATTGCTCCCTTTCGCTCTTGATTGCTCCCTGATCACTCCCTGCTTGCTCCCTTTGGCTCTTGGTCACTCCCTTTGGCTCTTGATTGCTCCCTGCTTGCACTCTTTGACTCTTGATCGCTCCCTTTGGCTCTTGATGGCTTCTTTTCGCTATCGATCGTCCCTGCTCTCTCCCTTTGTCTCTTCATTGCTCTCTTTGGCTCTTGTTCGCTCCCTTTGGTTTTGGTCACTCCCTGCTCGCTCTCTTTGGCTCTTGATCGCTCCCTTTGGCTCTCGATGGCTTCCTTTCGCTATCGATCGCTTCCTGCTCGCTCCCTTCTCCCTCCCTGCTTGCTACCTTTGGCTCTTGATCCCTCCCTTTGGCTCTGGATTCTCCCGTTTGCTCTTGATCGCTACCTGCTCGCTCCCTTTGTCTCTTGATCGCTCCCTTTGGCTCTTCATTGTTCCCTGCTCTCTCACTTTCGCTCTTGATTGCTCCCTGCTCGCTCCCTACTCGCTCCCTGCTCGCTCCCTTTGGCTCTTGATTGTCCCTGCTCACGCCCTTTCACTCTTGATCTCTACCTGCTCGCTCCCTTTTCCTCCCTGCTCGCTACCTGCTGGCGCCCTTTCGCTCCCTGCTCGCGCCCTTTCACTCTTGATCTCTACCTGCTCGCTCCCTTTTCCTCCCTGCTCGCTACCTGCTCGCTCCCTTTTGCTCCCTGCTCGCTCCCTTTTGCTCTTGATCGCTCCCTGCTCGCACCCTTTCGCTCCCTGCTTGCTCCCTTTTGCTCTTGTTCGTGCCCTTTGGCTCTTGATTGTTCCCTTTTGTTCTTGATTGTCCCTGCTCCCTCCCTTTTGCCCTTCCGCACGCCCTTTGGCTCTTGCTCACTCCCTGCTCACTCCCTGCTCGCTCCCTGCTCGCTCCCTTTCGCTCCCTGCTCCCTCCCTTTGGCTCTTGATTGCTCCCTTTCCCTCTTGATTGCTCTGTGATCACTCCCTGCTTGCTCCCTTTGGCTCTTGGTCGCTCTCTTTGGCTCTTGATCACTCCCTTTGGCTCTCGATGGCTCCCTGCTCACTCCCTTTCGCTCTTGATCGCTTCCTTTGGCTCTTGATCACTGCCTTTGGCCCTTGGTCGCTCCCTGGTGGCTCCCTTTGGCCCTTGGTCGCTCCCTGCTCGCTCCCTTTGGCCCTTGGTCGCTCCCTGCTCGCTCCCTTTTGCTCCCTGCTCACTGCCTTTCGCTCCCTTTTGCTCTCAATCCCTCCCTTCTCGCTCTCGAATTTCCCTGGTTGCTCCCTTTCGCTCTTGATCGTCCCTGCTCTCTCCCTTTCGCTCTCGATCGCTCCCTTCCGCTCTCAATCCCTCCCTGCTCGCTCTCGATCGTCCCTGCTTGCTTTTGAATTTCCCTGGTGGCACCCTTTTGCTCTCGATCGTCCCTGCTCTCTCCCTTCCGCTCCCTGCTTGCTCCCTGCTCGCTCCCTTTCACTCTTGAACGCTCCATGCTCGCTCCCTTTGGCTCTTGATCGCTCCCTTTGGCTCTAGAACGCTCCGTGCTCGCTCCCTTTGGCACTTGATTGCTCCCTTTAGCTCTTGATTGCACCCTGCTCGCCCCCTTTGGCGCTTGATCGCTGCCTTTCGCTCCCTGCTCGCTCCCTGCTCACTCCCTTTGGCTCTTGATCGCTCCCTGCTTTCTCCCTTTGGCTCTTGATGGCTCCCTTTGGCTGCCTTTGGCTCTTGATCGCTCCCTGCTCGCTGCCTTTCGCTCCCGGCTCGCTGCCTTTTGCTCCCTGCTCGCTCTCAATCACTCCCTGCTCACTCCCTTTCACTCTCGATCCCTCCCTGCTCGCTCTCGAATTTCCCTGGTGGCTCCCTTTCGCTCTCGATCATCCCTGCTCTCTCCCGTTCGCTGTCGATCGCTCCCTGCTCACTCTCCGTTGCTCCCTTTCGCCCTTGATCCCTCCCTGCTGGCTCTCGATCATCCCTGCTCACTCCCTGCTCTCTCTTGATCGTCCCTGCTCTCTCTCGATCATCCCTCTTCGCTCCCTTTCGCTCTCGATCACTCACTTTCACTCTTGATCGCTCCCTGCTCGCTCCCGCCTCGCTATTAATCGCTACCTGCTCGCTCGCTACCTGCTCGCTCTTGATCGCTCCCTTTTGCTCTTAATCGCTCCCTGCTCTCTCACTTTCGCTCTTGATCACTTCCTGCTCAGTCCCTGCTCTCTCCCTGCTCGCTCCCTTTGGCTCTTGATCGCTCTCTTTGGCTGCCTTTGGCTCTTGATCACTTCCTGCTCAGTCCCTGCTCGCTCCCTGCTCGCTCCCTTTGGCTCTTGATTGCTCCCTTTTGCTCTTGGTCACTCCCTGCTCGCTCCCTTTGGCTCTCGATCGCTCCCTTTCGCTCTCGATTGCTCCCTGCTCACTCTCGGCCGCTACCTTTCGCCCTTGATCGCTCCCTGCTGGCTCTCGATCGTCTTTGCTCACTCCCTGCTCTCTCTTGATCATCTCTGCTCTCTCTCTATCATCCTTGCTCGCTCCCTTTCCCTCTCGATCGTCCCTGCTCACTCCCTTTGGCTCTTGCTCCCTCCCTGCTCCCTCCCTGCTCCCTCCCTGCTGTCTCCCTTTCGCTCTGGATTGCTTCCTGCTCGTGTCCTTTTGCTCTCTTCTCGCTCCCCTTTTCTCTTGATCGCTCCGTGCTCTCTCCCTGTGGCTCTTGATCGCTCCCTGCTCGCTCCTTGCTTGCTCTCTTTGCCTCTTGATCACTCCCTTCCAGCTCCCTGCTCGCTCCCTTTGGCTCTGGATAGCTCCCAGCTTGCTGCCTGCTCGCTCCCTGCTTGCTCCTTTTCCCTCCCTTTCGCTCTGGATCGCTCCCTTTGTCTCTGGATCGTCCCTCCTCGCGCCCTTTCGCTCTCTGCTCGCTCATGCCATTTCTCTCTCTGCTCACTCTCTTTCGCTCTTGATCCGTCCCTTTGGCTCTTGATCCCTCCCTTTCCTCCCTGCTCGCTCCCTTTGGCTCTTGATTGCTCCCTTTGGCTCTTGCTCACTCCCTTTTCTTCTTGATCGCTCCCTCTCGCTCTTGATCGTCCCTGCTCGCTCCCTTTCGCTCTTGATTCTTCCCTTTTGCTCTTGATTGCTCCCTTTCACTCCCTGCTCACCTCCTGCTCGCACCCTTTCGCTCCCTGCTTGCTCCTTTTCCCTCCCTTTCGCTCTGGATCGCTCCCTTTGTCTCTGGATCGTCCCTCCTCGCGCCCTTTCGCTCTCTGCTCGCTCATGCCATTTCACTCTCTGCTCACTCTCTTTCGCTCTTGATCCGTCCCTTTGGCTCTTGATCCCTCCCTTTCCTCCCTGCTCGCTCCCTTTGGCTCTTGATTGCTCCCTTTCGCTCTTGTTCACTCCCTTTGGCTCTTGATCGCTCCCTGCTCGCTCCCTTTGGCTGCCTTTGGCTCTTGATCGCTCCCTGCTCGCTGCCTTTCGCTCCCGGCTCGCTGCCTTTCGCTCCCTGATCGCTGCCTTTCGCTCCCTGATCGCTGCCTTTGGCCCTTGATCGCTCCCCGATTGCTCCCTGTTCGCCCCCTTAGGCTCTTGATCACTCCCTTTGGCCCTCGATCGCTCCCTGATCGCTCCCTTTGGCTCTTGAGTGCTCCCCTTGGCTCTTGATCGCTCCCTGCTTGCTCCCTTTGGCTCTTAATCGTTGCCTTTGGCTGCCTTTGGCTCTTGATCGCTCCCTTTGGCTCTTGATCGCTGCCTGCTCGCTCCCTTTGGCTCTTGATCACTCCCTGCTCACTGCCTTTCGCTCCCTACTCACTCTCGATCGCTCCCTACTCACTCCCTTTCACTCTCGATCCCTCCCTGCTGGCTCTCGATCATCCCTGCTCTCTCCCTTTCCCTCTCAATCACTCCCGTTTTCTCTCGATTGGCTCTTGATCACTCCCTTTGGCTCTTGATCGCTCCCTGCTCGCTCCCTTTCGCTCCCTGCTCACTCCCTGCTCGCTCCCTGTTCGCTCCCTTTCGCTCTTGATTGCTCCCTGCTCTCTCACTTTCACTCTTGATCACTCCCTGCTCGCTCCCTCCTCGCTCCCTTTGGCTCTTGATCACTCCCTGCTCGCTCCATTTCACTCTTGATCGCTCCCTTTGGCTCTTGATCACTCCCTGCTCGCTCCCTTTGGCTCTTGATCGCTCCCTGCTCCCTCCCTGCTCGCTCCCTGCTCGCTCCCTGCTCGCTCCCTTTCGCTCCCTTTCGCTCTTGATTGCTCCCTGCTCTCTCACTTTCACTCTTGATCACTCCCTGCTCGCTCCCTCCTCGCTCCCTTTGGCTCTTGATCGCTCCCTGCTCACTCCCTTTGGCTCTTGATCACTCCCTTTGGCTCTTGATCCCTCCCAGCTCACTCCATTTCCCTCTTGATCGCTCCCTGTTCGCTCCCTTTGGCCCTTGATTGCTCCCTTTCACGCTTGATTGCTCCGTGATCACTCTCTGCTCGCTCCCTTTGCCTCTTGATCATCCCTGCTCGCTCCATTTCCCTTTTGATCGCTGCCTTTCACTCTTGATTGCTCCCTGATCACTCCCTGCTCTCTCCCTGCTTGCTCCCTGCTCACTCTTGATCGTCCCTGCTCGCTCCCTTTGGCTCTTGCTCGCTCTCTTTGGCTCTTGGTCGCTCCCTTTCACTCTTGATTGCTCCCTGCTCACTTCCTTTGGCTCTAGATCGATCCCTTTCGCTCTTGATCGCTCCCGTTTGCCCTTAATCGCTACCTGCTCGCTCCCTTTGTCTCTTGATCGCTCCCTTTTGCTCTTGATTGCTCCCTGCTCCCTCACTTTCACTCCTGATCGCTTCCTGCTTGCTCCCTGCTTGCTCCCTTTGGCTCTTGATCGCTCCTGGCTCGCTCCCTTTCGCTCTTGATCGCTCCCTGCTCGCTCCCTCTGGCTTTGATTGCTCCCTGCTCGCTCCATTTCACTCTTGATCGCGCCCTTTGACTCTTGATCGCTCCCTTTGGCTCTTGCTCACTCTCTTTGGCTCTTGGTCGCTCCCTTTCACTCTTGATTGCTCCCTGCTCACTTCCTTTGGCTCTAGATTGATCCCTTTCGCTCTTGATCGCTCCCGTTTGCCCTTAATCGCTACCTGCTCGCTCCCTTTGTCTCTTGATCCCTCCCTTTTGCTCTTGATTGCTCCCTGCTCCCTCACTTTCGCTCCTGATCGCTTCCTGCTTGCTCCCTGCTTGCTCCCTTTGGCTCTTGATCGCTCCTGGCTCGCTCCCTTTCGCTCTTGATCGCTCCCTGCTCGCTCCCTCTGGCTTTGATTGCTCCCTGCTCGCTCCATTTCACTCTTGATCGCGCCCTTTGGCTCTTGATCGCTCCCTTTCACTCTTGATCGCTCCCTTTGGCTATTGATCGCTCCCTGCTCACTCCCTTTGTCCCTTGATCGCTGCCTGCTCACTCCCTTTGGCTCTCGATCGCTGCCTGCTCGCTGCCTTTCGCTCCCTGCTTGCTGTCGATCGCTCCCTGCTCGCTCCCGTTCACTCTCGATCCCTCCCTGCTCACTCTCGATTGTCCCTGCTCGCTCCCTTTCGCTCTCGATCGCTCCCTGCTCGCTCCCGTCTCGCACTTGATTGCTCCCTGCTCGCTCTTGATCCCTCCCTGCTCCCTCCTTGCTCACTCTTGATCCCTCCGTTTGGCTCTTGATCCCTCCCTGCTCGCTCCCTTATCACTCCCTTTCGCTGCCTTTCGCTCCCTTATCGCTGCCTTTGGCCCTTGATTGCTCCCTTTGGCCCTTGATCGCTCCCCGATTGCTCCCTGCTCGCCCCCTTAGGCTCTTGATCACTCCCTTTGCCCCTTAATCGCTACCTGCTCGCTCCCTTTTGCTCTTGATCGCTCCCTTTTGCTCTTGATTGCTCCCTGCTCCCTCACTTTCGCTCCTGATCGCTTCCTGCTTGCTCCCTGCTCGCTCCCTTTGGCTCTTGATCGCTCCTGGCTCGCTCCCTTTTGCTCTTGATCGCTCCCTGCTCCCTCTCTGCTCGCTTCCCTTGGCTCCCTGCTCACTCCCTTTGGCTCTTGCTCACTCCCTTTGGCTCTTGATCACTCCCTGCTCGCTCCCTGCTCGCTCCCTGCTCGCTCCCTTTGGCTCTTGATCACTCCCTGCTCGCTCCCTTTCACTCTTGATCGCTCCCTTTGGCTATCGATCGCTCCCTGCTCGCTCCCTTTGGCTCTTGATCGCTCCCTTTCATTCCCTGCTCGCTCCCTTTCACTCTTGATCGCTCCCTGCTCACGCCCTTTCGTTCCTTGCTCGCTCCCTTTGGCCCTTGATTGCTCCCTTTCACGCTTGATTGCTCCGTGATCACTCCCTGCTCACTCCCTTGTGCTCTTGATCGCTCTCTTTGGCTCTTGGTCCCTCCCTTTCACTCTTGATCACTCCCTGCTCTATACCTTTCGCTCTTGATGGCTCCCTGCTTGCTCCCTTTGCCTCTTGATCCCTCCCTGCTCGCTCCATTTCCCTTTTGATCGCTCCCTTTCACTCTTGATTGCTCCCTGATCACTCCCTGCTCACTCCCTTTCGCTCTTGATTGCTCCCTGGTCAGTCCCTGCTCTCTCACTTTCGCTCTTGATCACTCCCTGCTTGCTCCCTTTGGCTCTTGATCACTCCCTTTCGCTCCCTGCTCGCTCCCTTTCGCTGTTGATCGTCCCTGCTCGCTCCCTGTTGCTCTTGATCACTCCCTACTTGTGCCCTTTCACTCCCTGCTTGCTCCCTTTGGCTATTGATCACTCCCTTCTCGCTCCCTTTGGCTCCTGCTCGCTCCCTGCTCGCTCCCTTTGGCTCTCGATCGTCCGTGCTCGCTCCCTTTGGCTCTTGATCGCTCCCTTTCGATCCCTGCTCGCTCCGTTTCGCTGTTGATCGCTTCCTGCTTGCTCCCTGCTTGCAGCCTGCTTGCTCCCTTTCGCTCTGGATCGCTCCCTGCTCGCTCCCTTTTGCTCCCTGCTCGCTCCCTTTTGCTCTTGCTCGCTCCGTTTTCCTCTTGCTCGTCCCTGCTCGCTCCCTTTGGCTCCCTGCTCGCTCCCTTTTGCTCTTGTTCGCTCCCTGCTTGCTCCCTGCTCGCTCCCTTTCACTCTTGATCGCTCCATTGCACTCTTGATCACTCCTTTTCGCTCTTGATCATCCCTGCTCGCTCCCTTTTGCTCTTGCTTGCTCCCTTTGGTTCTTGCTCGCTCCCTGCTCGTTCCCTGCTTGCTCCCTGCTCACTCTTGATCGTCCCTGCTCGCTCCCTTTGGCTCTTGATCACTCCCTTTGGCTCTTGGTCGCTCCCTTTCGCTCTTGATCGCTCCCTGCTCGCTTCCTTTCGCTCTAGATCGATCCCTTTGGCTCTTGATCGCTCCCGTTTGCCCTTAATCGCTACCTGCTCACTCACTTTGTCTCTTGATCGCTCCCTTTTGCTCTTGATCGCTCCCTGCTCCCTCACTTTCGCTCCTGATCGCTTCCTGCTCGCTCCCTGCTCGCTCCCTTTCGCTCTTGATCGCTCCCTGCTCCCTCCCTGCTCGCTTCCCTTGGCTCCCTGCTCACCCCCTTTGGCTCTTGATCGCTCCCTTTGGTTTTTGGTTGCTCCCTGCTTGCTCCCTTTTGCTGCCGAAAGCTCCACTTCGCTCCCTGCTCGCTCCCTTTGGCTCTTGATTGCTCCCTGTTGTTCTTGATCGCTCCCTGCTCTCTCACTTTCACTCTTGATCGCTCCCTGCTCGATCCCTCCTCGCTCCCTTTGGCTCTTGATCACTCCCTGCTCGCTCCCTTTCACTCTTGATCGCTCCCTTTGGCTATTGATCGCTCCCTTTGGCTATTGATCGCTCCCTGCTCACTCCCTTTGGCTCTTGATCACTCCCTTTGTCCCTTGATCGCTGCCTGCTCGCTGCCTTTCGCTCCCTACTCACTCTCGATAGCTCCCTGCTCACTCCCTCTTTGCTCCCTTTGGCTCTTGATTGCTCCCTGCTCGCGCCCTTTCGCTCCCTGCTTGCTCCCTTGTGCTCTTGCTTCATACCTGCTTGCTAACTTTCGCTCTAGCTCGCTCCCTTTGGCTCTTGCTCGCTCCCTGCTCGCTCCCTTTGGCTCTGGATCGCTCCCTGCTCGCTCCCTTTCACTCTTGATCTCTCCCTTTCGCTGCCTGCTCACTCCCTTTCGCTCTTGATCGCGCCCTTTCGATCTCGATCGTCCCTGCTCGCTCGCTTTCGCTCTTGTTCTCTCCCTTTAGCTCTCGATGATCCCTGCTCACTCCCTTTGGCTCTTGGTCGCTTCCTGCTCGCTCCCTGCTCACTGCCTGTTTGCTCCCTTTGGCTCTTGATCGCTCCCTGCTCGCGTCGTTTCGTTCCCTGCTCGCTCCCTTTCGCTCTTGATTCCTCCCTGCTTGCTCCCTTTGACTCTTGCTCATCCCTGCTTGCTCCCTTTCGCTTTTGATCGGTCCCTTTCACTTTCTATCATCCCCTCTCTCTCCCTTTCACTCTTGATCGCTCCCTGCTCGCTCCCTTTCACTCTGGATCTCTCCCTGCTCGCTCCCTGCTCTCTCCCTTTGGCACCCTGCTCACTCCCTTGGGCTCTTGATCGCTCCCTTTCGCTCTTGATCACTCCCTTTTTCTCTTGCTCATCCCTGTTCTCTCTCCATCGCTCCCTTTCGCTCTCGATCCCTCCCTTTTGCCCTTGATCACTCCCTGCTCGCTCCCTTTCGCTCTTGGTGGTGCCCTTTAGTTCTCGATCGTCCCTGCTCGCTCCCTTTTGCTCTTGATCATCCCTGCCCACTCTCTTCGTCCCTACTCGCTCTCTGCTCGCACTCGATCACTCCGTTTTGCTCTCGATCATCCCTGCTCGCTCCCTTTGGCTCTTCATTCCTCCCTTTCGCTCCCTGCTCGCTCCCTTTGGCTCTTGGTCGCTCCCTGCTCGCTCCCTTTGGCTCCTGATCCCTCCCTTTGGCTCTAGATAGCTCCCCGCTCGCTTTGTTTGTCTCTTGATTGCTCCCTCTGGCTCTTGATCACTCCCTGCTCGCTCCCTTTAGCTCTTGATCCCTCCCTTTGGCTCTTGATCGCTCCCTTTCTCTCCCTGCTCGCTCCCTTTGCCTCCTGATCGCTCCCTTTCGATTTTGATCAGTCCCTGCTCGCTCGCTTTCCCTGTTGATCTCTCCCTTTCACTCTCGGTCGTCCCTGCTCTCTCCCTTTCGCTCTTGCTCCCTCCCTGCTCACTGCGTGCTTGCTCCCTTTCAATCTTGCTCGTCCCTGTTCACTCCCTTTCGTGCTCGATCACTCCCTTTCGCTCTTGATCCCTCCCTGCTCGCTCCCTTTCGCTCTTGATCCCTCCCTTTTACTGTTGAACCCTCCCTGCGCTCTCCCTTTCGCTCCCGGTCGCTCCCTTTCGCTCTCGATCATCCCTGCGCACTACCTTTTGCTCTCGATCACTCCCGTTGGCTCTCGATCGTCCCCACTCGCTCTCTCTTTGCTCCCTTTCGCTCCCTGCTCAGTCCCTTTCGCTGTTGATCACTCCGTTTCACTCTCGATTGTCCCTGCTCGCCCCTTTCGCTCTTACTCGCTCCCTGCTCACTGCCTGCTCGCTCCCTTTCGCTCTCGATCGCTCCCTTTCCCTCTTGATCATCCCTGCTCTCTCCCTTTGGCTCTTGATCGCTATCTTTGGCTCTTGATCCCTCCCTTTCCCTCTTGATCGCTCCCTGCTCACTCCCTTTCCCTCTTGATCGCTCCTTGCTCGCTTCCTTTGGCTCTAGATTGCTCCCTTTCGCTCTTGATTGCTCCCTGATCACTCCCTGCTTGCTCCCTTTGGCTCTTGGTCACTCCCTTTGGCTCTTGATTGCTCCCTGCTTGCACTCTTTGACTCTTGATCGCTCCCTTTGGCTCTTGATGGCTTCCTTTCGATCTCGATCGTCCCTGCTCTCTCCCTTTGGCTCTTCATTGCTCTCTTTGGCTCTTGTTCGCTCCCTTTGGTTTTGGTCACTCCCTGCTCGCTCTCTTTGGCTCTTGATCGCTCCCTTTGGCTCTCGATGGCTTCCTTTCGCTATCGATCGCTTCCTGCTCGCTCCCTTCTCCCTCCCTGCTTGCTACCTTTGGCTCTTGATCCCTCCCTTTGGCTCTGGATTCTCCCGTTTGCTCTTGATCGCTACCTGCTCGCTCCCTTTGTCTCTTGATCGCTCCCTTTGGCTCTTCATTGTTCCCTGCTCTCTCACTTTCGCTCTTGATTGCTCCCTGCTAGCTCCCTACTCGCTCCCTGCTCGCTCCCTTTGGCTCTTGATTGTCCCTGCTCACGCCCTTTCACTCTTGATCTCTACCTGCTCGCTCCCTTTTCCTCCCTGCTCGCTACCTGCTGGCGCCCTTTCGCTCCCTGCTCGCGCCCTTTCACTCTTGATCTCTACCTGCTCGCTCCCTTTTCCTCCCTGCTCGCTACCTGCTCGCTCCCTTTTGCTCTTGATCGCTCCCTGCTCGCACCCTTTCGCTCCCTGCTTGCTCCCTTTTGCTCTTGTTCGTGCCCTTTGGCTCTTGATTGTTCCCTTTTGTTCTTGATTGTCCCTGCTCCCTCCCTTTTGCCCTTCCGCACGCCCTTTGGCTCTTGCTCACTCCCTGCTCGCTCCCTGCTCGCTCCCTGCTCGCTCCCTTTCGCTCCCTGCTCCCTCCCTTTGGCTCTTGATTGCTCCCTTTCCCTCTTGATTGCTCTGTGATCACTCCCTGCTTGCTCCCTTTGGCTCTTGGTCGCTCTCTTTGGCTCTTGATCACTCCCTTTGGCTCTCGATGGCTCCCTGCTCACTCCCTTTCGCTCTTGATCGCTTCCTTTGGCTCTTGATCACTGCCTTTGGCCCTTGATCGCTCCCTGGTGGCTCCCTTTGGCCCTTGGTCGCTCCCTGCTCGCTCCCTTTGGCCCTTGGTCGCTCCCTGCTCGCTCCCTTTTGCTCCCTGCTCACTGCCTTTCGCTCCCTTTTGCTCTCAATCCCTCCCTTCTCGCTCTCGAATTTCCCTGGTTGCTCCCTTTCGCTCTTGATCGTCCCTGCTCTCTCCCTTTCGCTCTCGATCGCTCCCTTCCGCTCTCAATCCCTCCCTGCTCGCTCTCGATCGTCCCTGCTTGCTTTTGAATTTCCCTGGTGGCACCCTTTTGCTCTCGATCGTCCCTGCTCTCTCCCTTCCGCTCCCTGCTTGCTCCCTGCTCGCTCCCTTTCACTCTTGAACGCTCCATGCTCGCTCCCTTTGGCTCTTGATCGCTCCCTTTGGCTCTAGAACGCTCCGTGCTCGCTCCCTTTGGCACTTGATTGCTCCCTTTAGCTCTTGATTGCACCCTGCTCGCCCCCTTTGGCGCTTGATCGCTGCCTTTCGCTCCCTGCTCGCTCCCTGCTCACTCCCTTTGGCTCTTGATCGCTCCCTGCTTTCTCCCTTTGGCTCTTGATGGCTCCCTTTGGCTGCCTTTGGCTCTTGATCGCTCCCTGCTCGCTGCCTTTCGCTCCCGGCTCGCTGCCTTTTGCTCCCTGCTCGCTCTCAATCACTCCCTGCTCACTCCCTTTCACTCTCGATCCCTCCCTGCTCGCTCTCGAATTTCCCTGGTGGCTCCCTTTCGCTCTCGATCATCCCTGCTCTCTCCCGTTCGCTGTCGATCGCTCCCTGCTCACTCTCCGTTGCTCCCTTTCGCCCTTGATCCCTCCCTGCTGGCTCTCGATCATCCCTGCTCACTCCCTGCTCTCTCTTGATCGTCCCTGCTCTCTCTCGATCATCCCTCTTCGCTCCCTTTCGCTCTCGATCACTCACTTTCACTCTTGATCGCTCCCTGCTCGCTCCCGCCTCGCTATTAATCGCTACCTGCTCGCTCGCTACCTGCTCGCTCTTGATCGCTCCCTTTTGCTCTTAATCGCTCCCTGCTCTCTCACTTTCGCTCTTGATCACTTCCTGCTCAGTCCCTGCTCTCTCCCTGCTCGCTCCCTTTGGCTCTTGATCGCTCTCTTTGGCTGCCTTTGGCTCTTGATCACTTCCTGCTCAGTCCCTGCTCGCTCCCTGCTCGCTCCCTTTGGCTCTTGATTGCTCCCTTTTGCTCTTGGTCGCTCCCTGCTCGCTCCCTTTGGCTCTCGATCACTCCCTTTCGCTCTCGATTGCTCCCTGCTCACTCTCGGCCGCTACCTTTCGCCCTTGATCGCTCCCTGCTGGCTCTCTATCGTCTTTGCTTACTCCCTGCTCTCTCTTGATCATCTCTGCTCTCTCTCTATCATCCTTGCTCACTCCCTTTGGCTCTTGCTCCCTCCCTGCTCCCTCCCTGCTCCCTCCCTGCTGTCTCCCTTTCGCTCTGGATTGCTTCCTGCTCGTGTCCTTTTGCTCTCTTCTCGCTCCCCTTTTCTCTTGATCGCTCCGTGCTCTCTCCCTGTGGCTCTTGATCGCTCCCTGCTCGCTCCTTGCTTGCTCTCTTTGCCTCTTGATCACTCCCTTCCAGCTCCCTGCTCGCTCCCTTTGGCTCTGGATAGCTCCCAGCTTGCTGCCTGCTCGCTCCCTGCTTGCTCCTTTTCCCTCCCTTTCGCTCTGGATCGCTCCCTTTGTCTCTGGATCGTCCCTCCTCGCGCCCTTTCGCTCTCTGCTCGCTCATGCCATTTCACTCTCTGCTCACTCTCTTTCGCTCTTGATCCGTCCCTTTGGCTCTTGATCCCTCCCTTTCCTCCCTGCTCGCTCCCTTTGGCTCTTGATTGCTCCCTTTGGCTCTTGCTCACTCCCTTTTCTTCTTGATCGCTCCCTCTCGCTCTTGATCGTCCCTGCTCGCTCCCTTTCGCTCTTGATTCTTCCCTTTTGCTCTTGATTGCTCCCTTTCACTCCCTGCTCACCTCCTGCTCGCACCCTTTCGCTCCCTGCTTGCTCCTTTTCGCTCTCTTTCGTTCTGGATCGCTCCCTTTCACTCTGGATCACTCTCTACTCGCTAGCTTTCGCTCCCTGCTCACTCCCTGCTCGCTCCCATTGGCTCTTGATCCCTCCCTTTGGCCCTTGATCCGTCCCTTTCCCTCCCTGCTCGCTCCCTTTGGCTCTTGATCGCTCCCTTTGGCTATCGATCGCTCCCTGCTCGCTCCCTTTGGCTCTTGATCGCTCCCTTTCATTCCCTGCTCGCTCCCTTTCACTCTTGATCACTCCCTGCTCACGCCCTTTCGTTCCCTGCTCGCTCCCTTTGGCCCTTGATTGCTCCCTTTCACGCTTGATTGCTCCGTGATCACTCCCTGCTCGCTCCCTTGGGCTCTTGATCGCTCTCTTTGGCTCTTGGTCCCTCCCTTTCACTCTTGATCACTCCCTGCTCTATACCTTTCGCTCTTGATCGCTCCCTGCTTGCTCCCTTTGCCTCTTGATCCCTCCCTGCTCGCTCCATTTCCCTTTTGATTGCTCCTTTTCACTCTTGATTGCTCCCTGATCACTCCCTGCTCGCTCCCTTTCGCTCTTGATTGCTCCCTGGTCAGTCCCTGCTCTCTCACTTTCGCTCTTGATCACTCCCTGCTTGCTCCCTTTCGCTCCCTGCTCGCTCCCTTTCGCTGTCGATCGTCCCTGCTCGCTCCCTGTCTCTCTTGATCGCTCCCTGCTTGCGCCCTTTCAGTCCCTGCTCGCTCCCTGTCTCTCTTGATCGCTCCCTGCTTGCGCCCTTTCACTCCCTGCTCGCTCCCTTTGGCTCTTGATCACTCCATCTTGCTCTTGATCACTCAGTGCTGGCCCCCTGCTTGCTCCCTTTTCCTCTTGCTCATCCCTGCTTGCTCCCTTTTGCTCCCTGTTCGCTCCCTTTCACTCCCTGCTCATTCCCTTTCGCTCTCGATTGCTCCCTTTCACTCTTGAGTGCTCCCTTTCGCTCAGCTCGCTCCCTTTGGCTCTTGCTCGTCGCTACTCACTCCCTTTCGCTTTTGATCACTCCTTTTCGCTCTTGATCGTCCCTGCTGCTCCCTTTTGCTCTTGCTCACTCCCTTTGGCTCTTGTTTGCTCCCTGCTCACTCCCTGCTCACTCCCTTTCACTCCCTGCTCTCTCCCTTTGGCTCTTGATTGCTCAGTTTTGCTCCCTGCTCGCTCCCTTGCACTCTTGCTCGCTCCCTGCTCATTCCCTTTTACTCTTATTCCCTCCCTTTCGCTCTTGATCGCTCCCTTTTGCTCTTGATTGCTCCCTGCTTGCTCCCTGCTCGCTCCCTTTGGCTCTTGATCCCTCCCTGCTTGCTCCATTTCGCTTTTGATCGCTCCCTTTTGCTCTTGATTGCTCCATGATCATTCCCTGCTTGCTCCCTTTGGCTCTCGGTCACTGTCTTTGGCTCCCTGCCTGCTCCCTTTGGCTATTGATCACTCCCTGCTCGCTCCCTTTCACTCTTGATTGCTCCCTGGTCACTCCCTGCTCTCTCACTTTTGCTCTTAATCACACCCTGCTCGCTCCCTTTGGCTCTTGATCACTCCCTTTCGCTCCCTGCTCGCTCCCTTTCGCTGTCGATCGTCCCTGCTCGCTCCCTTTGGCTCTTGTTCTCTCACTTTCGCTCTTGATCACTGCCCGCTGGCCCCCTGCTCGCTCCCTTTTCCTCTTGCTCATCCCTGCTTGCTCCCTTTTGCTCCCTGTTCTCTCCCTTACGCTCCCTGCTCACTCCCTTTCGCTCTTGATCGCTCCTTTTCGCTCCTGATCACTCCTTTTCGCTCCTGATCATCCCTGCTCTCTCCCTTTTGCTCTTGCTCACTCCTTTTGGCATTTGCTCAATCCCTGCTCACTGCCTGCTCACTCCCTTTGGCTCTTGATCGCTCCCTTTGGCTCTTGATCGCTCCCTTTGGCTCTTGGTCATCCCTTTCCCTCTTGCTCGCCCCAGCTCCCTCCCTTTCGCTCTTGATTGCTCCTTTTCACTCTTGATTGCTCCCTGATCACTCCCTGCCTGATACCTTTCACTCCTGATTTCTCCCTTTCGCTCCCCGCTCGCTCCCTTTTTGCTCTTGATCACTGCCTTTGGCCCTTGATCGCTCCCTGCTCGCTCCCTTTGGCTCTTGATCACTGCCTTTGGCCCTTGATCGCTCCCTGCTCACTCCCTTTCGCTCTTGAGTGCTCCTTTTGGCTTGTGATCACTGCCTTTGGCCCTTGATCGCTCCCTGCTCGCTCCCTTTAGCTCTTGATCCCTCCCTTTGGCTCTTGATCGCTCCCTTTCTCTCCCTGCTCGCTCCCTTTGCCTCCTGATCGCTCCCTTTCGATTTTGATCAGTCCCTGCTCGCTCGCTTTCCCTGTTGATCTCTCCCTTTCACTCTCGGTCGTCCCTGCTCTCTCCCTTTCGCTCTTGCTCCCTCCCTGCTCACTGCGTGCTTGCTCCCTTTCAATCTTGCTCGTCCCTGTTCACTCCCTTTCGTGCTCGATCACTCCCTTTCGCTCTTGATCCCTCCCTGCTCGCTCCCTTTCGCTCTTGATCCCTCCCTTTTACTGTTGAACCCTCCCTGCGCTCTCCCTTTCGCTCCCGGTCGCTCCCTTTCGCTCTCGATCATCCCTGCGCACTACCTTTTGCTCTCGATCACTCCCGTTGGCTCTCGATCATCCCCACTCGCTCTCTCTTTGCTCCCTTTCGCTCCCTGCTCAGTCCCTTTCGCTGTTGATCACTCCGTTTCACTCTCGATTGTCCCTGCTCGCCCCTTTCGCTCTTACTCGCTCCCTGCTCACTGCCTGCTCGCTCCCTTTCGCTCTCGATCGCTCCCTTTCCCTCTTGATCATCCCTGCTCTCTCCCTTTGGCTCTTGATCGCTATCTTTGGCTCTTGATCCCTCCCTTTCCCTCTTGATCGCTCCCTGCTCACTCCCTTTCCCTCTTGATCGCTCCTTGCTCGCTTCCTTTGGCTCTAGATTGCTCCCTTTCGCTCTTGATTGCTCCCTGATCACTCCCTGCTTGCTCCCTTTGGCTCTTGGTCACTCCCTTTGGCTCTTGATTGCTCCCTGCTTGCACTCTTTGACTCTTGATCGCTCCCTTTGGCTCTTGATGGCTTCCTTTCGATCTCGATCGTCCCTGCTCTCTCCCTTTGGCTCTTCATTGCTCTCTTTGGCTCTTGTTCGCTCCCTTTGGTTTTGGTCACTCCCTGCTCGCTCTCTTTGGCTCTTGATCGCTCCCTTTGGCTCTCGATGGCTTCCTTTCGCTATCGATCGCTTCCTGCTCGCTCCCTTCTCCCTCCCTGCTTGCTACCTTTGGCTCTTGATCCCTCCCTTTGGCTCTGGATTCTCCCGTTTGCTCTTGATCGCTACCTGCTCGCTCCCTTTGTCTCTTGATCGCTCCCTTTGGCTCTTCATTGTTCCCTGCTCTCTCACTTTCGCTCTTGATTGCTCCCTGCTAGCTCCCTACTTGCTCCCTGCTCGCTCCCTTTGGCTCTTGATTGTCCCTGCTCATGCCCTTTCACTCTTGATCTCTACCTGCTCGCTCCCTTTTCCTCCCTGCTCGCTACCTGCTGGCGCCCTTTCGCTCCCTGCTCGCGCCCTTTCACTCTTGATCTCTACCTGCTCGCTCCCTTTTCCTCCCTGCTCGCTACCTGCTCGCTCCCTTTTGCTCTTGATCGCTCCCTGCTCGCACCCTTTCGCTCCCTGCTTGCTCCCTTTTGCTCTTGTTCGTGCCCTTTGGCTCTTGATTGTTCCCTTTTGTTCTTGATTGTCCCTGCTCCCTCCCTTTTGCCCTTCCGCACGCCCTTTGGCTCTTGCTCACTCCCTGCTCGCTCCCTGCTCGCTCCCTGCTCGCTCCCTTTCGCTCCCTGCTCCCTCCCTTTGGCTCTTGATTGCTCCCTTTCCCTCTTGATTGCTCTGTGATCACTCCCTGCTTGCTCCCTTTGGCTCTTGGTCGCTCTCTTTGGCTCTTGATCACTCCCTTTGGCTCTCGATGGCTCCCTGCTCACTCCCTTTCGCTCTTGATCGCTTCCTTTGGCTCTTGATCACTGCCTTTGGCCCTTGATCGCTCCCTGGTGGCTCCCTTTGGCCCTTGGTCGCTCCCTGCTCGCTCCCTTTGGCCCTTGGTCGCTCCCTGCTCGCTCCCTTTTGCTCCCTGCTCACTGCCTTTCGCTCCCTTTTGCTCTCAATCCCTCCCTTCTCGCTCTCGAATTTCCCTGGTTGCTCCCTTTCGCTCTTGATCGTCCCTGCTCTCTCCCTTTCGCTCTCGATCGCTCCCTTCCGCTCTCAATCCCTCCCTGCTCGCTCTCGATCGTCCCTGCTTGCTTTTGAATTTCCCTGGTGGCACCCTTTTGCTCTCGATCGTCCCTGCTCTCTCCCTTCCGCTCCCTGCTTGCTCCCTGCTCGCTCCCTTTCACTCTTGAACGCTCCATGCTCGCTCCCTTTGGCTCTTGATCGCTCCCTTTGGCTCTAGAACGCTCCGTGCTCGCTCCCTTTGGCACTTGATTGCTCCCTTTAGCTCTTGATTGCACCCTGCTCGCCCCCTTTGGCGCTTGATCGCTGCCTTTCGCTCCCTGCTCGCTCCCTGCTCACTCCCTTTGGCTCTTGATCGCTCCCTGCTTTCTCCCTTTGGCTCTTGATGGCTCCCTTTGGCTGCCTTTGGCTCTTGATCGCTCCCTGCTCGCTGCCTTTCGCTCCCGGCTCGCTGCCTTTTGCTCCCTGCTCGCTCTCAATCACTCCCTGCTCACTCCCTTTCACTCTCGATCCCTCCCTGCTCGCTCTCGAATTTCCCTGGTGGCTCCCTTTCGCTCTCGATCATCCCTGCTCTCTCCCGTTCGCTGTCGATCGCTCCCTGCTCACTCTCCGTTGCTCCCTTTCGCCCTTGATCCCTC
The DNA here is from genome assembly GCF_036370855.1 of Dromaius novaehollandiae. Classification (NCBI taxonomy): domain Eukaryota; kingdom Metazoa; phylum Chordata; class Aves; order Casuariiformes; family Dromaiidae; genus Dromaius; species Dromaius novaehollandiae. Next base: position 6,630,762 of record NC_088130.1, read on the forward strand.
CCTGCTGGCTCTCGATCATCCCTGCTCACTCCCTGCTCTCTCTTGATCGTCCCTGCTCTCTCTCGATCATCCCTCTTCGCTCCCTTTCGCTCTCGATCACTCACTTTCACTCTTGATCGCTCCCTGCTCGCTCCCGCCTCGCTATTAATCGCTACCTGCTCGCTCGCTACCTGCTCGCTCTTGATCGCTCCCTTTTGCTCTTAATCGCTCCCTGCTCTCTCACTTTCGCTCTTGATCACTTCCTGCTCAGTCCCTGCTCTCTCCCTGCTCGCTCCCTTTGGCTCTTGATCGCTCTCTTTGGCTGCCTTTGGCTCTTGATCACTTCCTGCTCAGTCCCTGCTCGCTCCCTGCTCGCTCCCTTTGGCTCTTGATTGCTCCCTTTTGCTCTTGGTCGCTCCCTGCTCGCTCCCTTTGGCTCTCGATCACTCCCTTTCGCTCTCGATTGCTCCCTGCTCACTCTCGGCCGCTACCTTTCGCCCTTGATCGCTCCCTGCTGGCTCTCTATCGTCTTTGCTTACTCCCTGCTCTCTCTTGATCATCTCTGCTCTCTCTCTATCATCCTTGCTCACTCCCTTTGGCTCTTGCTCCCTCCCTGCTCCCTCCCTGCTCCCTCCCTGCTGTCTCCCTTTCGCTCTGGATTGCTTCCTGCTCGTGTCCTTTTGCTCTCTTCTCGCTCCCCTTTTCTCTTGATCGCTCCGTGCTCTCTCCCTGTGGCTCTTGATCGCTCCCTGCTCGCTCCTTGCTTGCTCTCTTTGCCTCTTGATCACTCCCTTCCAGCTCCCTGCTCGCTCCCTTTGGCTCTGGATAGCTCCCAGCTTGCTGCCTGCTCGCTCCCTGCTTGCTCCTTTTCCCTCCCTTTCGCTCTGGATCGCTCCCTTTGTCTCTGGATCGTCCCTCCTCGCGCCCTTTCGCTCTCTGCTCGCTCATGCCATTTCACTCTCTGCTCACTCTCTTTCGCTCTTGATCCGTCCCTTTGGCTCTTGATCCCTCCCTTTCCTCCCTGCTCGCTCCCTTTGGCTCTTGATTGCTCCCTTTGGCTCTTGCTCACTCCCTTTTCTTCTTGATCGCTCCCTCTCGCTCTTGATCGTCCCTGCTCGCTCCCTTTCGCTCTTGATTCTTCCCTTTTGCTCTTGATTGCTCCCTTTCACTCCCTGCTCACCTCCTGCTCGCACCCTTTCGCTCCCTGCTTGCTCCTTTTCGCTCTCTTTCGTTCTGGATCGCTCCCTTTCACTCTGGATCACTCTCTACTCGCTAGCTTTCGCTCCCTGCTCACTCCCTGCTCGCTCCCATTGGCTCTTGATCCCTCCCTTTGGCCCTTGATCCGTCCCTTTCCCTCCCTGCTCGCTCCCTTTGGCTCTTGATCGCTCCCTTTGGCTATCGATCGCTCCCTGCTCGCTCCCTTTGGCTCTTGATCGCTCCCTTTCATTCCCTGCTCGCTCCCTTTCACTCTTGATCACTCCCTGCTCACGCCCTTTCGTTCCCTGCTCGCTCCCTTTGGCCCTTGATTGCTCCCTTTCACGCTTGATTGCTCCGTGATCACTCCCTGCTCGCTCCCTTGGGCTCTTGATCGCTCTCTTTGGCTCTTGGTCCCTCCCTTTCACTCTTGATCACTCCCTGCTCTATACCTTTCGCTCTTGATCGCTCCCTGCTTGCTCCCTTTGCCTCTTGATCCCTCCCTGCTCGCTCCATTTCCCTTTTGATTGCTCCTTTTCACTCTTGATTGCTCCCTGATCACTCCCTGCTCGCTCCCTTTCGCTCTTGATTGCTCCCTGGTCAGTCCCTGCTCTCTCACTTTCGCTCTTGATCACTCCCTGCTTGCTCCCTTTCGCTCCCTGCTCGCTCCCTTTCGCTGTCGATCGTCCCTGCTCGCTCCCTGTCTCTCTTGATCGCTCCCTGCTTGCGCCCTTTCAGTCCCTGCTCGCTCCCTGTCTCTCTTGATCGCTCCCTGCTTGCGCCCTTTCACTCCCTGCTCGCTCCCTTTGGCTCTTGATCACTCCATCTTGCTCTTGATCACTCAGTGCTGGCCCCCTGCTTGCTCCCTTTTCCTCTTGCTCATCCCTGCTTGCTCCCTTTTGCTCCCTGTTCGCTCCCTTTCACTCCCTGCTCATTCCCTTTCGCTCTCGATTGCTCCCTTTCACTCTTGAGTGCTCCCTTTCGCTCAGCTCGCTCCCTTTGGCTCTTGCTCGTCGCTACTCACTCCCTTTCGCTTTTGATCACTCCTTTTCGCTCTTGATCGTCCCTGCTGCTCCCTTTTGCTCTTGCTCACTCCCTTTGGCTCTTGTTTGCTCCCTGCTCACTCCCTGCTCACTCCCTTTCACTCCCTGCTCTCTCCCTTTGGCTCTTGATTGCTCAGTTTTGCTCCCTGCTCGCTCCCTTGCACTCTTGCTCGCTCCCTGCTCATTCCCTTTTACTCTTATTCCCTCCCTTTCGCTCTTGATCGCTCCCTTTTGCTCTTGATTGCTCCCTGCTTGCTCCCTGCTCGCTCCCTTTGGCTCTTGATCCCTCCCTGCTTGCTCCATTTCGCTTTTGATCGCTCCCTTTTGCTCTTGATTGCTCCATGATCATTCCCTGCTTGCTCCCTTTGGCTCTCGGTCACTGTCTTTGGCTCCCTGCCTGCTCCCTTTGGCTATTGATCACTCCCTGCTCGCTCCCTTTCACTCTTGATTGCTCCCTGGTCACTCCCTGCTCTCTCACTTTTGCTCTTAATCACACCCTGCTCGCTCCCTTTGGCTCTTGATCACTCCCTTTCGCTCCCTGCTCGCTCCCTTTCGCTGTCGATCGTCCCTGCTCGCTCCCTTTGGCTCTTGTTCTCTCACTTTCGCTCTTGATCACTGCCCGCTGGCCCCCTGCTCGCTCCCTTTTCCTCTTGCTCATCCCTGCTTGCTCCCTTTTGCTCCCTGTTCTCTCCCTTACGCTCCCTGCTCACTCCCTTTCGCTCTTGATCGCTCCTTTTCGCTCCTGATCACTCCTTTTCGCTCCTGATCATCCCTGCTCTCTCCCTTTTGCTCTTGCTCACTCCTTTTGGCATTTGCTCAATCCCTGCTCACTGCCTGCTCACTCCCTTTGGCTCTTGATCGCTCCCTTTGGCTCTTGATCGCTCCCTTTGGCTCTTGGTCATCCCTTTCCCTCTTGCTCGCCCCAGCTCCCTCCCTTTCGCTCTTGATTGCTCCTTTTCACTCTTGATTGCTCCCTGATCACTCCCTGCCTGATACCTTTCACTCCTGATTTCTCCCTTTCGCTCCCCGCTCGCTCCCTTTTTGCTCTTGATCACTGCCTTTGGCCCTTGATCGCTCCCTGCTCGCTCCCTTTGGCTCTTGATCACTGCCTTTGGCCCTTGATCGCTCCCTGCTCACTCCCTTTCGCTCTTGAGTGCTCCTTTTGGCTTGTGATCACTGCCTTTGGCCCTTGATCGCTCCCTGCTCGCTCCCTTTGGCTCCTGATCGCTCCCTGCTCGCTCCCTTTGGCTCTTAATCACTTCCTTTCACTCCCTGCTCGCTCCCTGCTCGCTCCCTTTGGCTCTTAATCACTTCCTTTCACTCCCTGCTCGCTCCCTTTCACTCTCGAATGCCTCTGCTCTATCCCTTTCGCTGTTGATCGCTTCATACTCACTCCCGGCTCACTCCCTTTGGCTCCTGATTGCTCCCTGCTCGCTCCCTTTGGCTCTTGATTGCTCCCTTTCGATCCCTGCTCGCTCCGTTTCGCTGTTGAGCACTTCCTGCTCGCTCCCTGCTTGCTGCCTGCTCGCTCCCTTTCCCTCTCGATCGCTTACTGCTCACGCTCTTTCGCTCCTTGCTCGCTCCCTTTTGCTCTTGCTCGCTCCGTTTTCCTCTTGCTCGTCCCTGCTTGCTCCCTTTGGCTCTTGCTCGCTCTCTGCTCGCTCCCTGCTCGCTCCCTTTCACTCTTGATCGCTCCATTGCACTCCTGATCACTCCTTTTCGCTCTTGATCATCCCTGCTCGCTCCCTTTTGCTCTTGCTTGCTCCCTTTGGTTCTTGCTCGCTCCCTGCTCGCTCCCTTTTGCTCTTGCTTGCTCCCTTTCGCTCTTGATCACTCCCTGCTCGCTGCCTTTCGCTCCCTACTCACTCTCGATCGCTCCCTGCTCACTCCCTTTCACTCTCGATCCCTTCCTGCTGGCTCTCGATCGTCCCTGCTCTATACCTTTCCCTCTCAATCACTCCCGATTGCTTTTGATTGCTCCCTTTGGCTCTCGATCGCTCCTTGCTCACTCCCTTTGGCTCTTGATCTCTCCCTGCTCGCTGCCTTTCGCTCCCTGCTTGCTGTCGATCGCTCCCTGCTCGCTCCCGTTCACTCTCGATCCCTCCCTGCTCACTCTCGACTGTCCCTGCTCGCTCTCGAATTTCCCTGCTCACTTCCTTTCGCTCTCAATTGCTCCCTGCTTGCTCTTGATCCCTCCCTGCTCCCTCCTTGCTCACTCTTGATCCCTCTGTTTGGCTCTTGATCCCTCCCTGCTCACTCCATTATCACTCCCTTTCGCTTCCTTTCGCTCCCTTTCATTCTTGATCGCTCCCTGCTCGCTCCCTTTCGCTGTTGATCGTCCCTGCTCGCTCCCTGTCTCTCTTGATCGCTCCCTGCTTGCGCCCTTTCACTCCCTGCTCGCTCCCTTTGGCTCTTGATCACTCCATCTTGCTCTTGATCACTCAGTGCTGGCCCCCTGCTTGCTCCCTTTTCCTCTTGCTCATCCCTGCTTGCTCCCTTTTGCTCCCTGTTTGCTCCCTTTCACTCCCTGCTCATTCCCTTTTGCTCTCGATTGCTCCCTTTCACTCTTGAGTGTTCCCTTTTGCTCTTGCTCGCTCCCTTTCGCTCAGCTCACTCCCTTTGGCTCTTGCTCGTCGCTACTCACTCCCTTTCGCTTTTGATCACTCCTTTTCGCTCTTGATCGTCCCTGCTGCTCCCTTTTGCTCTTGCTCACTCCCTTTGGCTCTTGTTTGCTCCCTGCTCACTCCCTGCTCACTCCCTTTCACTCCCTGCTCTCTCCCTTTGGCTCTTGATTGCTCAGTTTTGCTCCCTGCTCGCTCCCTTGCACTCTTGCTCGCTCCCTGCTCATTCCCTTTTACTCTTATTCCCTCCCTTTCGCTCTTGATCGCTCCCTTTTGCTCTTGATTGCTCCCTGCTTGCTCCCTGCTCGCTCCCTTTGGCTCTTGATCCCTCCCTGCTTGCTCCATTTCGCTTTTGATCGCTCCCTTTTGCTCTTGATTGCTCCATGATCATTCCCTGCTCGCTCCCTTTGGCTCTCGGTCACTGTCTTTGGCTCCCTGCCTGCTCCCTTTGGCTATTGATCACTCCCTGCTCGCTCCCTTTCACTCTTGATTGCTCCCTGGTCACTCCCTGCTCTCTCACTTTTGCTCTTAATCACACCCTGCTCGCTCCCTTTGGCTCTTGATCACTCCCTTTCGCTCCCTGCTCGCTCCCTTTCGCTGTCGATCGTCCCTGCTCACTCCCTTTGGCTCTTGTTCTCTCACTTTCGCTCTTGATCACTGCCCGCTGGCCCCCTGCTCGCTCCCTTTTCCTCTTGCTCATCCCTGCTTGCTCCCTTTTGCTCCCTGTTCTCTCCCTTACGCTCCCTGCTCACTCCCTTTCGCTCTTGATCGCTCCTTTTCGCTCCTGATCACTCCTTTTCGCTCCTGATCATCCCTGCTCTCTCCCTTTTGCTCTTGCTCACTCCTTTTGGCTCTTGCTCAATCCCTGCTCACTGCCTGCTCACTCCCTTTGGCTCTTGATCGCTCCCTTTGGCTCTTGGTCATCCCTTTCCCTCTTGCTCGCCCCAGCTCCCTCCCTTTCGCTCTTGATTGCTCCTTTTCACTCTTGATTGCTCCCTGATCACTCCCTGCCTGATCCCTTTCACTCCTGATTTCTCCCTTTCGCTCCCCGCTCGCTCCCTTTTTGCTCTTGATCACTGCCTTTGGCCCTTGATCGCTCCCTGCTCGCTCCCTTTGGCTCCTGATCGCTCCCTGCTCGCTCCCTTTGGCTCTTGATTGCTCCCTTTCGATCCCTGCTCGCTCCGTTTCGCTGTTGATCACTTCCTGCTCGCTCCCTGCTTGCTGCCTGCTAGCTCCCTTTCCCTCTCGATCGCTTACTGCCCACGCTCTTTCGCTCCTTGCTCGCTCCCTTTTGCTCTTGCTCGCTCCGTTTTCCTCTTGCTCGTCCCTGCTTGCTCCCTTTGGCTCTTGCTCGCTCTCTGCTCGCTCCCTGCTCGCTCCCTTTCACTCTTGATCGCTCCATTGCACTCCTGATCACTCCTTTTCGCTCTTGATCATCCCTGCTCGCTCCCTTTTGCTCTTGCTTGCTCCCTTTGGTTCTTGCTCGCTCCCTGCTCGTTCCCTGCTTGCTCCCTGCTCACTCTTGATCGTCCCTGCTCGCTCCCTTTGGCTCTTGATCGCTCTCTTTGGCTCTTGGTCGCTCCCTTTGGCTCTTCGTCACTCCCTGCTCGCTTCCTTTCGCTCTTGATCGCTCCCTGCTCGCTTCCTTTGGCTCTAGATCGATCCCTTTCGCTCTTGATTGCTCCCTGCACCCTCACTTTCTCTCCTGCTCGCTCCCTGCTCGCTTCCTGCTCGCTTCCCTCGGCTCCCTCCTCCCTCCCTGCTCTTGATCCCTCCCTTTGGCTCTTGGTCGCTCCCTGTTCACTCCCTTTGGCTCTTGATTGCTCCCTGCTCGATCCCTCCTCGCTCCCTTTGGCTCCTGATCGCTCCCTGCTCACGCCCTTTCACTCTTGATCGCTCCCTTTGGCTCTTGATCTCTCCCCTTCACTCTTGATCGCACCCTTTCGCTCTTGATCACTCCCTGCTCGCTGCCTTTCGCTCCCTACTCACTCTCGATCGCTCCCTGCTCACTCCCTTTCACTCTCGATCCCTTCCTGCTGGCTCTCGATCGTCCCTGCTCTATACCTTTCCCTCTCAATCACTCCCGATTGCTTTTGATTGCTCCCTTTGGCTCTCGATCGCTGCCTTTGGCTCTCGATCGCTGCTTGCTCACTCCCTTTGGCTCTCGATCTCTCCCTGCTCGCTGCCTTTCGCTCCCTGCTTGCTGTCGATCATCCCTGCTCTCTCCCTTTCCCTCTCAATCACTCCCGTTTGCTTTCGATTGCTCCCTTTGGCTCTCGATCACTGCCTTTGGCTCTCGATCGCTGCCTTTGGCTCTCGATCGCTCCCTGCTCACTCTCTTTGGCTCTCAATCTCTCCCTGCTCGCTGCCTTTCGCTCCCTGCTTGCTGTCGATCGCTCCCTGCTCGCTCCCGTTCACTCTCGACTGTCCCTGCTCGCTCTCGAATTTCCCTGGTGGCTCCCTTTCGCTCTCGATCACCCCTGCTCACTCCCTTTCGCTCTCAATTGCTCCCTGCTTGCTCTTGATCCCTCCCTGCTCACTCCCTTATCACTCCCTTTCGCTGCCTTTCGCTCCCTTTCATTCTTGATCCCTCCCTGCTCGCTCTCGAATTTCCCTGGTGGCTCCCTTTCGCTCTCGATCGTCCCTGCTCACTCCCTTTCGCTGTTGATCGCTCCCTGCTCACTCTCGGTCGCTCCCTTTCACCTTTGATCCCTCCCTGCTGTCTCTCGATCCTCCCTGCTCACTCCCTGCTCTCTCCTGATCTTCCCTGCTCTCGCTCTATCATCCTTGCTCGCTCCCTTTCCCTCTCGATCGCTCCCTTCTCGCTCCCTTTTGCTCTCGATTGCTGCCTTTGGCTCTTGGTCACTCCCTGCTCGCTCCCTTTGGCTCTTCATCGCTCCCTTTGGCACTTGATGGCTTCCTTTGGCTCTTGAGAGCTCCCTGTTCGCTCCCTTTGGCTCTTGATGGCTCCCTTTGGCTCTTGATCACTCTCTTTGGCTCTTTGTTGCTCCCTTTCGCACTTGATGGGTTCCTTTGGCTCTTCATCGCTCCCTGCTAGCTCCCTGATCGGTCCCTGCTCGTTATCTTTGACTCTTGTTCACTCCCGTTTGCTATTGATCGCTACCTGCTGGCTCCCTTTGTCTCTTCCTCACTCCCTTTGGCTCTTGCTCGTCCCTGCTTGCGCCCTTTCCCTCCCTGTTCGCTCCGTTTCGCTCCCTGCTCACTCCCTTTCGCTCTCTATCGTCCCTGCTCGCTCCCTTTCTCTCTTGATCGCTCCCTGCTCTCTCCCTTTGGCTCTTGATTATCCCTGTTCACTCCCTTTGGTTCTTGATCGCTCCCTTTGGCTCTTAATCGTCCCTGCTCGCGCCCTTTCGCTGTTGATCGCTCCATTTCACTCTTGATTGCTCCTTTTCACTCTTGATTGCTCCCTGCTCGCTCCCTGCTCCCTCCCTTTGGCTCTTGATCGATCTCTTTGGCACTTGGTCACTCCCTTTGGCTCTTGATTGCTTCCTTTGGCACTTGATCGCTCCCTGCTCTCTCACTTTCGCTCTTGATTGCTCCCTGTTTGCTCCCTGCTCGATCCCTTTGGCTCTTGATCCCTCCCTGCTCGCTCCATTTCCCTCTTGATCTCTCCCTTTCGCTCTTGATCGCTCCCTGCTCGCTCCCTTTCACTCTTGATTGCTCCCTGATCACTCCCTGCTCGATCCCTTTGGCTCTTGATCCCTCCCTGCTCGCTCCATTTCCCTCTTGATCTCTCCCTTTCGCTCTTGATCGCTCCCTGCTCGCTCCCTTTGGCCCTTGATTGCTCCCTTTCATGCTTGATTGCTCCGTGATCACTCCCTGCTTGCTCCCTTGGGCTCTTGATCGCTCTCTTTGGCTCTTGGTCCCTCCCTTTCACTCTTGATCGCTCCCTCCTCTATACCTTTCGCTCTTGATCGCTCCCTGCTCGCTCCCTTTGGCTCTTGATCGCTCCCTGCTCACTCCCTTTCGCTCTTGATCGCTCCCTTTCTATCTTGATTGTCCCTGCTCGCTCCCTGTTGCTCTTGATCGCTCCCTTTCGCTCAGCTCACTCCCTTTGGCTCTTGCTCGTGGCTGCTCGTTCCCTTTCGCTTTTGATCGCTCCTTGTCGCTCTTGATCCTCCCTGCTGCTCCCTTTTGCTCTTGCTCAATCCCTTTGGGTCTTACTTGCTCCCTGCTCGCTCCCTGATTGCTCCATTTCACTCCCTGCTCGTTCCCTTTGGCTCTTGATCGCTCAGTTTCACTAACTGCTCTCTCCCTTTCCCTCTTGATCGCTCCCTGCTCGTTCCCTTTCACTCTTATTCCCTCCCTTTTGTGCTTGATCACTCCCTGCTCGCTCCCTTTCACTCTTGATTGCTCCCTGTAAGGGTGAGGCGGGGGCACCGCCTGGACTCCCAGCAGGGATGGATACACAAATACAAGGCATATGATGGTCGATATGGAGCATTTATTACCTCTGCGTCTGAGCGGGGGTTCCCCGGCGTTTTCCCGATTGAGGCAATAATGGAGCAGGGGATCCCTGGCACCGCTGAGCATGATTCCAGGGTGAGGAATACCGTGGGGGGCACTAGATGAAGTTTTTATGTACCATACACATGCGCAGTAGGCATGTTGAGCTCATTGTTATTCCCGATTCAAAGCCCAGGTGCAGCGCCACCCTGGCACAGGCTCAACTACGTGACTATGGGTCAACATGCCCTGTTGATGCTCCTTTTCCCACGGAACGGTCTGGCTAGCTTCCATCATCTATCTCCTCGACATTCTTCCGCACTTTCCCATACACTCCACCCCCGCGGTGGAAAGCTAGCTACAGGCCGTCCCAATCCTCAGAAGGGCATGGGGTATGATGGCAAAGGAGTATACGAAGTAATGAAATCAAAACATAGCATAATACAAAGCAAGAGATAGACAGGAGTCCTCCTTGTATGAGGTGGCTGATATTCTCAATAGATGCCAATTCATCGGTGATGTTGAGACAGCACATCTCGGCGAAGTCATGGTGTCTGTGGTTATCTCGCAGTAGGAGGCAGTCGATCCCTAGGTGGTTTTGCAGTGTTCCTTGCTACACTGCTCCCAACTCCCTGTTTAAAGAGGCAATGGCTCTAGATGTCCAATTTAAGCTTTGAGCCAAAGCACAGGTAACATGCCCTAACTGGTTACAATTATGTGCCACCACCCCCGGGATCCCAGCTAGGCTCAACAATAGGCCTAGAGCTTCTGCATGAGAAAATAAACTTATATGGCGGTTACAAGCAGCATCTTAGGATATGCCACAGGGTCCTCCGCCGCTCCGTCATAGAGGGATGCTTAAAGTAACACGACCTACAGTGCATAGGCCACCTGTGGCGTTGGCCGGCACATATGTATATGCTGTAGTGCCACACAGAAGGAACCATCCTAATGGTAATATAAGGTGAGCAGATGCATAGCTAATATCCATAGTGTCATTACCAATTAACTGCATATCAGTTACATTCTGCAGAACAGAGGCAGCATTTACAAAGCAAAAGCAAGTATCTGCTTTAGATATGTCAGCTATACAAAAAGAGTAAGCCCAAGGTGTCAGCTTTTGGGAAACAATACTCAAATCATATAAATTCATGGGAGTAACAGAAATCTCTCTCTTTTTTTTTTTTTAAACTCTGCAATACCACGAGTGGAGCTGGTACACCTATGTAACAGGTAGTTAAGACATCATCCACTGGTCGTCCCCCTGCAATACAGAAAGCAGAGAGGTTAGCTGATCTTTGTGCCAGCCAAATCCATGTATTTACATGGGAAGCTGGATGGTCTTGTAGATCAAGGGCATCTGTCGTGGTCAGCAAGAGGCAACATTCCAACAGCAACTTCCAGATGCCGGCGCGATAACCTGTTGATGGGAAGATAGAAAGGCATGGTATCGCCATTAGGAAGAACAAGAGCAGTGGCTTCTGGACCATCTCCTAAAACAGTGCCAGGCTGTTTTTTCTTTTGAGGAGTTAGTACCCACATGCTGGCTAAAGAGTGCATTGAGGGTGTTTGCTGAACTTAAGGCACTCCGGCAGTGTGGATCAGGATTCCTCTCAGTATTGGTGCTCCCTGTGGAATATTTCCTGGCACAGATGCAGATACCTGGAACGACAAATCTTGAGAAGAAGTTAATAGAAGTGGGGTTATTTGAATGGATATCAAAGGTGTGAATCGCCATACACACTGTGAAGGGCAGTCAAGTTTTAAATGTACGCTTATAACTCTTCATTCAGTAATCATAAGTTGCTCAGGTGTATAGAATTCTACCTCCCCAGAGGTGAGTATGTGGGGGGCATTCCCCCCCCCCCCCTTCCATTACTGATATTCGGGCAGGGAGTGTCAATGTGGGTTTAATTTGCGCTCGTTCTTAGGGAGTGAGCACCCCCACACGCCTGTTGTTAAGCATGAATAGTGCCTGGGGCAATACACTTGCCCATCCCTTCAATGTCTGTGTTGGAGTGAGCTTTCTCATTTGCTCTTTCAGCAGACCATTCATTCTTTCTATTAGTCCACTAGCTTGGGGATGGTGCGGGATGTGTAAAATCCAGGTAATCCCCAAATCTTTTGCCCATTCCTGCACTACATGTCCTGCAAAGTGGGTACCTTGATCACTCTGTATTTCTTTAGGTATGCCATAGGTATACATCAGCTGTTCCAAACCTTGTACAGTGGTGGATTGATTCGCATGAGAGGCTGGATATGTATACATAAGACTCGTGTAGGTGTCTACTGCAGTTAGAATATACTTTCGTCCCTGTGAAGGGGGCAATGGGCCTATATAATCTATTTGCCAGGTAGTAAATGGCTGTTCACCTCATTTAATATGGCCATATGTACTAGCTAGAGGCATTCTGGCTACCTTCATACAGGTGGAACAATTAGCACGTGCAGTCTTATACCAGTGTAGCGCTAGCATGGGGTGGCCTCACGACAAGTCCCAAGCTTGAGCGGTAACAGGGCCTCGGTGCCCTGCCCGTTCATGTGCTTGTCGGACTTGTGTTAATTCCGAGGGGGTTGTCATCTGGTCAGCTGCTGAATTATACTGTGTCTCGAGAGTCTCTTGCTTTTGATGGGCATCAACGTGTCATACTGAAATGACTTTTGTCTGCACAGTACTCCAAATTTTCTCCCACAGGGAGCTTCCCCAAAGCTCTCTATCATGTGTTTTCCATTGTGCAGCAGCCCATGTTGGCAGCCAGGCTTGCAAGCCTTTATACACCACCCAACTATCTGTGTAGAGATAGCGTGCACCTCCTTCATCTAAAGCTATAGCTGCAGCTTTTAGCTCAGCCCATTGACTGGGGTATCCTGTGCCGGAGGCAAAACAGATAGTGTCTGTGGTAGGATTGTACGCTACAGAATGCCATACGCGTTCTCCTGCCCAGGCATATACTGCACTACCATTGGAGAACCAAGCCCACTCCCGCTGTTCGGGAGATAACATCTCAAAGGGAGGAGCTTCTTGTACCAGTGACACTTCTGCCGGAGGGGCGGGAGGAGGTAAGTCCTCTGGTTCAGATAGTGATGGCATGTGCTCAAACTGTACTTCCCCTAACAAGGTTGCATGTGGGGTACTCATGTTCTTTCTCACCGCCTTAAACCGGGCTTGTAGACAGTGTTTCCATTTCCACTGAGTTGCAGCTTGGGCCACCCCTACATGGGCCCTGACTGTATCATCTGTCACCCATGCCTGAATGGGGATGGGGGTGTGTACAGTCACCGGGTCACATCCTGTAACTTGTTCGGTATCCTGCAAAGCTCACACCACAGCCAAAAGCTGTTTCTCCAGAGGTGTGTAGTTTGCTGTGGCCCCTTGCAGGGAACCGGACCAGAAACCTATAGGTTCCCGCCTTGCATGGGCACATCGCTGCCACAACCCCCAAGACACTGTATCCCCCACAACTGTAACTTCTAATTCGAAGGGTTGACCTTTATAGGGTGTAAACAGTTTAGAGTGTTGGACCACTGCTTCCTTGCACAAATCGAAAGCCTGCTGGTGCTCTTTGGTCCACCGCCACTGACTGCTTTTCTTTCTTTGTTAAATGCTGCAAGGGCCGCATCAAGTATGCTAAATGAGGTATAAAAGTTCACCAAAATCCTGGGAGACCTAGGAAAGCTTGCAGCTGTTTTGCAGTCGTAGGGACAGGGTATTGCTGGATAGTATTACGCACTTTTTCAGGAATGGCTTTTGTCTGTCCTCTCCACACTACTCCCAGAAATTGGACACTAATATCTGGTCCTTGTACCTTTTTGGGGTTCACAGCCCATCCCCTATGCTGGAGAGCATGCGTCAGTGCCATTAGCTGCTCTTTCACCTGCTCTTCAGACGGTCCCATTATCAAAACATCATCGCTATAATGATGAATAGTGCATTCTGGGAGAGGTGTTGGGAGGTCGGCAGCGACCATTTGATGACATATAGTGGGACTATGCCTATATCCCTGAGGAAGGACCTGGAATGTACACTGCTTCCCCCTCCAAGTGAAGGCAAATTGGTCCTGTGAGGCTGGGGATATAGCAATAGAGAAAAAGGCGTTTGCCAGATCCACCACAGCCTTCCACTCTTGCAAATTTTTGCCCACTCCTTCTAACAGAGTCACCATGTCAGGTACTACGGCTGCTAGTGGTGGGGCGATTTTATTTAGCTCCCTGTAATCCACAGTCATACGCCATGAGTCATCTGGCTTCTTCACCGGCCATATCGGGCTATTAAAGGCCAACAGGGCAGGGTGCATTATCTGTGCATGTAGCAGAGCATCTACTGTTTCTTGAATTTCTGTTTCTCTTCCCAGTATTGTGCACTGTTTGATTTGCACAACGGTAGGTGGTACAGGCAAATCTACGGGGTCCCATTTTGGGTACCCTCTGATTAGAGTGATTACTCGCGCTTGTGGCAGCGAGGGACTCCTCCCAAAAGAGAATAATCCTTGCGGTGTGTGTATATCTCGACCTAGTAACACATCAATTCCTAAAATATATTCATGAATGGGTGCCAAAAAACCTGGAGTGGAGAAGGGAGGGTTTTTCCCAATCGCTAAAGTAACTATCGCCTGTACGGCGGGGGTGGCAGAGCTGCCCAAACCGCAGATGTGTGTGGTTGCCTTCTCAGGGTTTACAGCACTATGCAGCACTGTAACCTCTGCTCCTGTATCTACTAAAGCAAGCACAGCTACTTCCCCTCCCGAGCACCACCTAATTCTCAGGGGGACGTATGGGCGTCGGTCCCCCGGATGATACGCTGCAACGGACGCTCGGATTTCAGGGGACCTGCCTCCCCTTCATTGTTTCTTAGCAGGCAGCTTCCAGGGAGCACTGGGTGCAGGTGGAGCAGTGGGTTTAACTCGGTTCTGTTGGTTGGCAGGCAAACGCTGCCAGCGCTTGAATAAATCAGCAGTGGACAAGCCATCGATCTCATCCCACGATACCCCCGCCTGCCACAAGTCAGCCCACATCTGCTTTCGTGTGACTTTTCCACTCACTTTAGTCACCCCTCCCTGTCTCTTTGCTCTAACTTTCTGAGCCACCCGTACCTGTTTAGAATCTGGTCCACCCAGCAGAGCTAGGTCTCGCGAATTATTCACCAGCACCCCCACTGTACCAGTAGCCGGCATCACCGCCCCCAACAGGAGCAGTCTGAAGGCACTTGGGGCCCCTTTCAATAGCTGTGTTTTCATTTGCCGAGTTATCTCTACAACATTTGGACCGTTACCGTCTGCTAATCCAGTGGCTACTCCCCAGCTGTCGCAGCATGTTTATGCCCTCTTCCATGGTACGCCATGCCCCTACTGTGGCAGCCAGCTCGCCCGTAGATGGGTAAGCCCCTACCACTGCATAACCACTGATACAGCGAAGGAGCAACTACAGGGTTACCGGAGCTATCTTGCGCAGACGTAAACTGGGAGAGAGAATACTGCACTTGAGTGTCTGTGGACAACAGGCTCATTAAATTCAGCTCCTCTCTTAACAACGTTAATGAGCCAGCCCCATTATCCCAGGCTCTCACCATCCACGCTAGTAATGACTCCCCCAGTTGCTGCTGGAATGTGGTCAAAAACTCACGTAACTCCTTTGGTGTATAAGTCTTTGTCTGGTCTACAGTATCCCTATCTATCTGTCGCTCCCCCTGCATCTGAACAAGCGGCCGCACCTGAGCGTTAGCGGGTTCTTGCTCTATATCAAACTCAATTTCTGAGTCAGATGAGCTACTCCAAATATTACCATCCCACTCCTCCGGGTCTCAGGAGGGTCGAGTTATAATCGCCCGCAGCTGAGAAACAGTAGTGGGCACCTTCCCATAACGCCCACAGAGCTTATTAGCCGTCCGCAAAGCTAATCGCTCTACCCTCTGGGTTAATTCCTGACTCTTTTCAGTTTGGGTCATAATCAGCTCCTGTGCTACCGCCTTTGCATCACACAAATCTCCACTCTCCTTCTCCAGATCCTTTACTCGTTGCTGCAAAGACAATACCTCGTTATCTAAGGCTCGAATGCCTGTCAGCAGTGCCCACCCTAATCGTCCGGCCAGCTTCCGAGCTGCTTCCAAAGCGGCATGGAAGGGCATAACCTGTAAAGCGGATTCAACCACCTTTGGGGTAACATTTTCCCCCTGTGCCAACTCTGGCCAGTGTTTGGGGACTGCCAGCGTGGCAAGCAATGCAGCTGCCAGCCCCCATGGCTCAGTCTGGGGCCATCCTGGCAACCGCAGGCAAGCAGTCCCTTCTTGACTCGCCCCTTCCCTCTTCGCTCTCCTCCGCCACGGCATTGTCGTTTGTGGGAAAAGGAGCATCAACAGGGCATGTTGACCCATAGTCACGTAGTTGAGCCTGTGCCAGGGTGTCACTGCACCTGGGCTTTGAATTGAGAATAACAATGAGCTCAACATGTGTACTGTGCATGTGTATAGTACATAATAACTTTATCTAGTGCTCATCATTTGACCAAAGAAAAGGGTAGCCACTGGCAATGGACTAAAGAGCAGCAACAAGTGTTTGACCTGTGCAAGGAGGCGGTGGTCCAACATTCCAAGCTATTCACTCCATAGGAGGGACAACCTTTCGACCTGGAGGTAACAGTTATGGGGTATACGATATCTTGGGGGTTGTGGCAGCAATGTGTCCACGCAAGGTGGGAACCTATAGGTTTCTGGTCCCTTCTTCAAGCAGTCCCTTCTTGACTCTCGCCCTCCCCCTTTGCTCTCCTCGGCCACGGCATTGTCGTTTGTGTATCCTGCTGACTACGCCAAGTGTAAGGGTGAGGTGGGGGCACCGCCTGGACTCTCAGCAGGGATGGATACACAAACACAAGGCATACAATGGTCGATATGGAGCATTTATTACCTCTGCGTCTGAACGGGGGTTCCCCGGCGTTTTCCCGATCGAGGCAATAATGGAGCGGGGGATCCCTGGCACCGCTGAGAGTCGGTCCAGGGTGAGGAACACGGAGAGGGGGGCACTAGATGAAGTTTTTATGTACTATACACATGCACAGTAGGCATGTTGAGCTCATTGTTATTCTCGATTCAAAGCCCAGGTGCAGCGCCACCCTGGCACAGGCTCAACTACATGACTATGGGTCAACATGCCCTGTTGATGCTCCT